>NW_022681471.1:13037084-13085243 GCF_009764315.1 Trachypithecus francoisi | reverse complement strand
TTGAATCTAAAAAAGTTAAACTCATAGACAGAGAGCAGAAGGTGGTTTACCAGTCTGGTGTGAAGTATTGGAGATATGTTGGTCAAAGGATACAACATTTCAGTTAATGGGAGAATAATTTAAAGAATAAATTGTACACACAGTGACTATAGTTAATACAATGGATTGTTATACTTAAAATGTTTTTTAAGAGCACAGATTTTAAGTGTACTCATCTCAACATATGTTGTGAAATAATGGATATATTAATTCAATTAGCCATTCCATAATGTATACACCTTTCAAAACATCATGTTATATGCCACAAGTAATACAATTTTCTCCATTAAAAAAATAAAAGATTAAAATACTGTGACGTACTGAAAAAAAAAAAGAGACCATTCTCTCTGTGGATGTCAATCTATAACATGTAAAACCCAGGTGATGTTAGCTAAACCATGTTTTTCTCATAACAAGAAAAAGCTGCTCTATGCTGGCGCAGTGCTCACCTAATCCCGCACTTTGGAGGCCAAGACGGGCGGATCACAAGTCGAGATCAAACCATCCTGCTACACGGTGAAATGCCATCTCTACTAAAAAATACAAAAAACTAGCCGGTGCGTGGCGTGGCCGCCTGTAGTCCAGCTACTCGGGAGCTGAGGCATGAGAATGGCGGGAACCCGGAGGCGGAGTTTGCAGTGAGCTGCGATCCGCAACTGCACTCCAGCCGGTGACAGAGCGAGACTAGTCCGTCTCAAAAAAAAAAAAAAGAAAAGAAAAAGCTGCTTGGGGCTGAGCAAGATGGCCAAATAGGAACAGCTCCAGTCTCCAACTCCCAGCGCGAGCGACACAGAAGACCGGTGATTTCTGCATTTTCAACTGAGGTACTGGGGTCATCTCACTGGGGAGTGCCGGACAATCGTGCTGGTCAGCTGCTGCAGCCCGACCAGCGAGAGCTGAGCAGGGCAGGCATCGCCTCACCTGGGAAGCGCAAGGGGGAAGGGAATCCCTTTTCCTAGCCAGGGGAACTGAGACACAACACACCTGGAAAATCGGGTAACTCCCACCCCAATACTGCACTTTAAGCAAACGGGCACACCAGGAGAATATATCCCACACCTGGCCGGGAGGGTCCCACGCCCACGGAGCCTCCCTCATTGCTAACACAGCAGTCTGCGATCTAACCGCAAGGCAGCAGCGAGGCTGGGGAAGGGCGCCCGCCATTGCTGAGGCTTAAGTAGGTAAACAAAGCCGCTGGAAGCTCGAACTGGGTGGAGCTCACAGCAGCTCAAGGAAACCTGCCTGTCTCTGTAGACTCCACCTCTGGGGACAGGGCACAGCTAAAAACAAAACACAGGAAAGCAGCAGAGGCCTTGCAGACGCGAAACTCTGTCTGACAGCTTTGAAGAGAGCAGTGGATCTCCCAACACAAGGTTGAGATCTGAGAACGGACAGACTGCCTGCTCAAGTGGGTCCCTGACCCCTGAGTAGCCTAACTGGGAGACATCCCCCACTAGGGCAGTCTGACACCCCACACCTCACAGGGTGGAGTACACCCCTGAGAGGAAGCTTCCAAAGTAAGAATCAGACAGGTACACTCGCTGTTCAGCATATTCTATCTTCTGCAACCTCTGCTGCTGATACCCAGGCAAACAGGGTCTGGAGTGGACCTCAAGCAATCTCCAACAGACCTACAGCTGAGGGTCCTGACTGTTAGAAGGAAAACTATCAAACAGGAAGACACCTATACCAAACCCCATCAGTACGTCACCATCATCAAGACCAGAGGCAGATAAAACCACAAAGATGGGAAAAAGCAGGCAGAAAAGCTGGAAATTCAAAAATAAGAGCGCATCTCCCCCTGCAAGGAGCGCAGCCCATCGCCAGCAACGGATCAAAGCTGGTCAGAGAATGACTTTGATGAGATGAGAGAAAGGCTTCAGTCCATCAAACTTCTCAGAGCTAAAGGAGATTACATACCCAGCGCAAAGAAACTAAAAATCTTGAAAAAAGAGTGGAAGAATTGACAGCTAGACTAATTAATGCAGAGAAGGTCATAAACGAAATGACAGAGATGAAACCATGACACGAGAAACGTGACAAATGCACAAGCTTCAGTAACCGACTCGATCAACTGGAAGAAAGAGTATCAGCGATTGAGGATCAAATGAATGAAATGAAGCGAGAAGAGAAACCAAAGAAAAAAGAAGAAAAAGAAATGAACAAAGCCTGCAAGAAGTATGGGATTATGTAAAAAGACCAAATCTACGTCTGATTGGGTGCCTGAAAGTGAGGGGAAATGGAACCAAGTTGGAAAACACTCTTCAGGATATCATCCAGGAGAACTTCCCCAACCTAGTAGGGCAGCCAACATTCAAATCAGGAATACAGAGAACGCCACAAAGATACTCCTCCGAAGAGCAACTCCAAGACACATAATTGCCAGATTCACCAAAGTTGAAATGAAGGAAAAATCTTAAGGGCAGCCAGAGAGAAAGGTCGGGTTACCCACAAAGGGAAGCCCATCAGACTAACAGCAGATCTCTCGCAGAAACTCTACAAGCCAGAAGAGAGTGGGGCCAATATTCAAATTCTTAAAAGAATTTTAAACCCAGAATTCATATCCAGCCAAACTAAGTTCATAGTGAAGGAGAAATAAAATCCTTTACAGATAAGCAAATGCTTAGAGATTTGTCACCACCAGGCCTGCCTTACAAGAGACCCTGAAGGAAGCCCTAAACATGAAAGGAACAACTTACCAGCCATTGCAAAAACATGCCAAATGTAAAGACCATCGAGGCTAGAAGAAACTGCATCAACTAACCAAATAACCAGTTAATATCATAATGGCAGGATCAAGTTCACACATAACAATATTAACCTTAAATGTAATGGACTAAATGCTCCAATTAAAAGACACAGACTGGCAAACTGGATAAAGAGTCAAGACCCATCAGTCTGCTGTATTCAGGAGACCCATCTCACATGCAGAGACATACATAGCTCAAAATAAAGGATGGAGGAAGATCTACAAGCAAATGGAGAACAAAAAAAGCAGGGGTTGCAATCCTATCTCTGATAAAACAGACTTTAAACCATCAAAGATCAAAAGAGACAAAGAAGGCCATTACATAATGGTAAAGGGATCAATTCAACAGGAAGAGCTAACTATCCTAATATATATGCACCCAATACAGGAGCACCCAGATTCATAAAGCAGTCCTTAGAGACTTACAAAGACTTAGACTCCCATACAATAAATGGGAGACTTCAACACTCCACTGTCAACATTAGACAGATCAACGAGACAGAAAGTTAACAAGGATATCCAGGAATTGAACTCATCTCTGCACCAAGCGGACCTAATAGACATCTATAGAACTCTCCACCCCAAATCAACAGAATATACATTCTTCT
Source organism: Trachypithecus francoisi (assembly GCF_009764315.1). Lineage (NCBI taxonomy): Eukaryota > Metazoa > Chordata > Mammalia > Primates > Cercopithecidae > Trachypithecus > Trachypithecus francoisi. Next base: position 13,081,847 of record NW_022681471.1, on the reverse strand, counting down.
CAGCCACATCGCACTTATTCCAAAATTGACCACATAATTGGAAGTAAAGCACTCCTCAGCAAATGTAAAAGAACAGAATTATAACAAACTGTCTCTCAGACCACAGTGCAATCAAACTAGAACTCAGGACTAAGAAACTCAATCAAAACCGCTCAACTACATGGAAACTGAACAACCTGCTCCTGAATGACTACTGGTACTGTACATAACGAATGAGGCAGAAATAAAGATGTTCTTTGAAACCAATGAGAACAAAGATACAACATACCAATCTCTGGGACACATTAAAGCAGTGTGTAGAGGGAAATTTATAGCACTAAATGCCCACAAGAGAAAGCAGGAAAGATCTAAATTGACACTCTAACATCACAATTAAAAGAAGAGAGGCAAGAGCAAACACATTCAAAAGCTAGCAGAAGGCAAGAAATAACTAAGATCAGAGCAGAACTGAAGGAGATAGAGACACAAAAAACCCTCCAAAAATCAATGAATCCAGGAGTTGGTTTTTTGAAAAGATCACAAAATTGACAGACCGCTAGCAAGACTAATAAAGAGAAAAGAGAGAGAATCAAATACGCAATAAAATGATAAGGGGATATCACCACCGACCCACAGAAATACAAACTACCATCAGAGAATACTATAAACACCTCTACGCAATCAACTAGAAAATCTAGAAGAAATGGATAATTTCCTGACACTTACACTCTTCCAAGACTAAACCAGGAAGAAGTTGAATCCCTGAATAGACCAATAGCAGGCTCTGAAATTGAGGCAATAATTAATAGCCTACCACCAAAAAAAGTCCAGGACCAGATGGATTCACAGCTGAATTCTACCAGAGGTACAAGGAGGAGCTGGTACCATTCCTTCTGAAACTATTCCAATCAATAGAAAAAGAGGGAATCCTCCCTAACTCATTTTATGAGGCCAACATCATCCTGATACCAAAGCCTGGCAGAGACACAACAAAAAAGAGAATTTTAGACCAATCCCTGATGAACATCGATGCAAAAATCCTCAATAAAATACTGGCAAACCGGATTCAGCAGCACATCAAAAGCTTATCCACCATGATCAAGTGGCTTCATCCCTGGGATGCAGGCTGGTTCAACATTCGCAAATCAATAAACGTAATCCAGCATATAAACAGAACCAAAGACAAGACCACATGATTATCTCAATAGATGCAGAAAAGGCTTTTGACAAAATTCAACAGCCCTTCATGCTAAAAACGCTCAATAAATTCGGTATTGATGGAACGTACCTCAAAATAATAAGAGCTATTTATGACAAACCCACAGCCAATATCATACTGAATGGGCAAAAACTGGAAAAATTCCCTTTGAAAACTGGCACAAGACAGGGATGCCCTCTCTCACCACTCCTATAACATAGTGTTGGAAGTTCTGGCTAGGGCAATCAGGCAAGAGAAAGAAATCAAGGGTATTCAGTTAGGAAAAGAAGAAGTCAAATTGTCCCTGTTTGCAGATGACATGATTGTATATTTAGAAAACCCCATTGTCTCAGCCCAAAATCTCCTTAAGCTGATAAGCAACTTCAGCAAAGTCTCAGGATACAAATTAATGTGCAAAATCACAAGCATTCTTATACACCAGTAACAGACAACAGAGAGCCAATCAGGAATGAACTTCCATTCACAATTGCTTCAAGAGAATAAAATACCTAGGAATCCAACTTACAGGGATGTAAAGGACCTCTTCAAGGAGAACTACAAACCACTGCTCAGTGAAATCAAAGAGGACACAAACAAATGGAAGAACATACCATGCTCATGGATAGGAAGAATATCGTGAAAATGGCCATACTGCCCAAGGTTATTTATAGATTCAATGCCATCCCCATCAAGCTACCAATGAGTTTCTTCACAGAATTGGAAAAACTGCTTTAAAGTTCATATGGAACCAAAAAAGAGCCCGCATTGCCAAGACAATCCTAAGTCAAAGGACAAAGCTGGAGGCATCACGCTACCTGACTTCAAACTATACTACAAGGCTACAGTAACCAAAACAGCATGGTACTGGTACCAAAACAGAGATATAGACCAATGGAACAGAACAGAGTCCTCAGAAATAATACCACACATCTACAGCCATCTGATCTTTGACAAACCTGAAGAAAACAAGAAATGGGGAAAGGATTCCCTATTTAATAATGGTGCTGGGAAAATTGGCTAGCCATAAGTAGAAAGCTGAAACTGGATCCTTTCCTTACCCTTATACGAATTAATTCAAGATGGATTAGAGACTTAAATGTTAGACCTAATACCATAAAACCCTAGAAGAAAACCTAGGTAGTACCATTCAGGACATAGGCATGGGCAAGGACTTCATGTCTAAAACCCAAAAGCAACGCAGCAAAGCAAAATTGACAAATGGATCTAATTAAACTAAAGAGCTTCTGCACAGCAAAAGAACTACCATCAGAGTGAACAGGCAACCTACAGAATGGGAGAAAATTTTTGCAATCTACTCATCTGACAAAGGGCTAATATCCAGAACTACAAAGAACTCAAACAATTTACAAAAAAAAACAACAACCCCATCAAAAAGTGGGCAAAGGATATGAACAGACATTTCTCAAAAGAAGACATTCATACAGCCAACAGACACATGAAAAATGCTCATCATCACTGGCGCATCAGAGAAATGCAAATCAAACCACAATGAGATACATCTCACACCAGTTAGAATGGCAATCATTAAAAGTCAGGAACACAGGTGTGGAGAGGATGTGGAGAAATAGGAACACTTTTACACTGTTGGTGGGATTGTAAACTAGTTCAACCATTATGGAAAACAGTATGGCGATTCCTCAAGGATCTAGAACTAGATGTACCATATGACCCAGCCATCCCACTACTGGGTATATACCCAAAGTTATAAATCATGCTGCTATAAAGACACATGCACACGTATGTTTATTGCGGCACTATTCACAATAGCAAAACTTGGAATCAACCCAAATGTCCATCTGTGACAGACTGGATTAAGAAAATGTGGCACATATACACCATGGAATACTATGCAGCCATAAAAAGGATGATTTTGTGTCCTTTGTAGGGACATGGATGCAGCTGGAAACCATCATTCTTAGCAAACTATCACAAGAACAGAAAACCAAACACCGCATGTTCTCACTCATAGGTGGAACTGAACAATGAGATCACTTGGACTCAGGAAGGGGAACATCACACATCTGGGCCTATCATGGGAGGGGGAGGAGGGAGGGATTGCATTGGGAGTTATACTGTGTAAATGACGAATTGATGGGTGCTGACGAGTTGATGGTGCAGCACACCAACATGGCACAAGTATACATATGTAACAAACCTGCACGTTATGCACATGTACCCTAGAACTTAAAGTATAATAATAATAATAAATAATAAATAAAGTAAAAAAAAAAAGTTAACTATAACTAATGCCTCCTATAGTTGCAGCTACCCCAGGATTGAGCAAGGGCAGGTTGGAGGTTAACCGCAAGATAAGTCTAGTCAGATCTCTTCATTTATAATTTTCACAAAGGTGGTTTTAAACATATATGTCAAATGTAGTGTGCATCCCATCACTTGGACACATATTTTAGCATTTCTTTTAATGTTCAAAATGACTTTTTTGGGGTTTTTGGTTTCTTTTTTTTTCCTTTTTTTTTGGTTTTTTGAGACGGAGTTTTGCTCTTTTGCCCAGGCTGGAGTGAAGTGGCATGATCTCGGCTCATTGCACCCTCCACCCCCCAGGTTCAAGTGATTCTCCTGCCTCAGCCTCCGAGTAGCTGGGATTATAGGCGCCCGCCACCAAGCCCAGCTAATTTTTGTATTTTTAGTAGAGATGGGGTTTCACCATGTTAGCCAGCTGGACTCAAACTCCTACCTCAGGTGATCCACCAGCCTCAGCCTCCCAAAGTGCTAGGATTACAGGTGTGAGCCACCACACCCCGCATGACTGAGTTTTCGCAAACCCATATTGATGGGAAATTCAGCCTTTATATTAGGGTCCCTTAGAATATAGGATATCAGATATACACTCTGATACCACCACTTAGCTATGGTCCCTGGGGTACACTATCACTCACAGGAATGCTGGGGCATGGTTGCCCCAAATGTTTCAAGATAAAGTCATCCTGAGGTTTTCCAACTTTCACACACATCAATCCTTTCTTGTGGCTTAAACCTGCCCACTGGAGGGGCTGTGTTGAGGACTGGGAGTCCTGAGTGCAGGGAGGATTGGAGGATGTTTCTGCCAAATCTCTGCACCTCAGGACTCCCAGTGTATGGACCAGTCACTTGGTCCTGTCTCGTTCTATCTCAAAAGTTTTATTACTTTTTCAACCCTGGAATTGGCCAGGACCAGCCTAGACCATCCCAAACATGTTACAATAACTTTGGGCCTCAAATAGAAAATTCAGTCTGAAATTCAGGATCTCAATCTCAATTTAGTAAAGGCCATTCTGGTGACTTGCCCGGAACAAAGAAAGAGAGCCACAAAGGGAATCAATGCATTCACTAAAAGTGGCCAACAACCTCCAAAAGCTTGCTTCCCTACTTAGGAACAAGTAGAGTCCTTCTTCAGCAGTACTCACAACATGTAGGTTTGCCATCCCTAAGTTAGAGACTAAAAAGACATTGGCACCTGAAGAGGCAGGGAGGAGGGTAGGAGACTTAAAATTGATGGGGTGAAAACAAGACTGGATGCAACAAAGACAAACAACAACTTTGCCTATTGCCAAGTGAATGCAAATCAAGAGAGATTACACAGGCAGGGAGCTGAGGTTACCAGGCTAAATAGATGCAACATTGCGGGAACATGCCAGGGAACCCACAACCCTGCTCCGAGGTCTGTGAAGCGTTCTGCTCGCTTATATCAACTTAGGAACAAGAGCCTCATCCCCACTGGACCTATTTATTAAGCGTATACTAGAGCATCAGTTCCCAATGTGGTCCCCAGAATCAGCTGCAGCATCACCTGGGTACTTGTTGGAAATGCACATTTTCAGGCACCACTCCAGACTTGCTGAATCAGAAACTCCGGGGGTAGGGCCCAGCAGTCTAGGTCTTACTCACCTCCAGGTGATTCTGATTACATGCTCAAGTGTAAGAACCACTGGCCTAGTTCTATTTTAATAATGAAGCTCTGCGCTTGTGCCAGGGTGGGGGTGGTGTTGCCAAATAAAACCAGAACACCCAATTCAATTTGAATTTCAGATAAATGGCCATTTTTTAGTATAATATGTCCAAAATATTGCATAAGATATAATTATGCTAAAAGGCTTTTTTTTTTTTTTTTGAGACAGTGTCTGTCACCCAGGCTGGAGTGCAGTGGCACGATCTCAGATCACTGCAGCCTCAACCCCAGGGCTCAAGTGATTCTCCCACCTCATCCCCCTGAGTAGCTGAGACTATAGGCACAAGCCACCACACCTGGATAATTTTTTTTTATTTTTTGTAGAGATGGTGCCTCCCTATGTTGCCCAGGCTGGTCTCGAACTCCTGTACCCAAGCGATCTGCTCGCCTTGGCCTCCCAATGTGCTGGGATTACAGGCATGAGCCACTGTGCTCAGGAAAAAAAGCATTTTTTATATATCTAAAATTCACATTTAACTGGCATTCTGTATTTTTATTTGCTACATCTGGTAACCCTAGGTGGGAGGACTTCAGAGAGGATTATGATGGCACAAGCCTAGCCCTCCAGGGTCCCCCAGATCAGTTGGGTTTGCAAAGCTTTGACATAAATCAGATACAGAACAATTCCAAAAAGTGTACCATGTAGATCACAGATTCTATGAGCACCTTGAACTCTAAGCAATTCTAAGCAAGCACAGAACACTGGGAGGTAGGATAAACCAAAAAAGACTTTAGGAATTGGATTTGAGTTCACAGTTCAGAATCAAGGGGTCCCAGCTGCTGTTATTTTTTCTCTGTGACCGAACTCCTGCCTTGTACCCACAGCCACTTTTGTGTGAATTAGGAAAAGGAGCCCTTTCCTGGGTCAGAGACAGCATTGCTTCTGGTGCACAGCTTGGAGCATGAATTCCAGGCTGGAGTTCAGCCCCCACTCACCCTCTCAGTTGGGCACAAGCTGCACAACCCTTTCTGGCAGCTCTGAGCCTACTGCCCTTGTGACAGGTCTGCTTTTTGCCGACTAACTTGGACCCATTCAATTGCTTACACTCTATCTGCTTTGTTTTGGGATCTGGCCATCAGTGGGGAGGGCTTTCCCCCCACCACCAAGGCTCAGTTTTCTAAAGCCATGTTTGACAAAAGCATCCGCGTGCAAATTCCTTTGTTCATAATGGTGGCATTCAAGTTGAATTGCGCATGAAATTGTCTTGCTAAAGAAGCGGCTTTCTCTATACAAAAGAGGGCAAGAGAAATTGAAGGATCTGATTAGTTAATAAGAATTCTGAGTGGTGGAATTCCAGATTAGCATAAAACAATTTCTTGTTCAGAGCACGTGCAGCACAGAGCAAAAGAATTTTTTTGTTAAAGCATTTAGTTCTAAAATAGTATAATCACAATAAGACATTCCAATGTGTGAATTATAGTATATTAAGTCATGACTAATTGCATCGATTTGCATTCAGGATTTTTAACATCTGTGTGGTAATTATCCTAATCCAATTTGTTATGCAGAATACAATCAATGTTATGTATGTTAGTGTTTAGGGCCCCGACACAATTTCCTGTAATAAAAGGGAATGAAATACAAAGGTAGCTCAGGTGGAAAGACAAGCACATATATTATAGATATCAAGCTCCCTTTCTTGATCTCCAAAATTAGCTGGGGGAGCGGGGAATGGAGATCAAGCAAATTTAATTAGCATCTTAAAAGGAGGCCCAAGAAAAGAGAGAGCGATCGAGCGAGAGCGCTCCTGAGAACTGAGAGCAAGCTGTATTAAACCCTCAGGAAGATTTTTTTTTTCTAACGGGCTGTGGCTTTCAGAAGCTGCCAGAAATAATGTCCTGACCTCACCTGATAATGAGCCAATGATACCATGTTTTGCTGACATAGTGCTATTTCAGTAAGGGTTGTATCTTACCTGGGAGTCAGGGTTTAGTTTTAAACCTTTCATTTTTCTGTCCTTTTAGGAAAAAGAACTCTGCTTAACATCTCCCAGAAAGTCCTAGGAATCTGGGGCATAGCAAAGTAGCTGAGCCGACTTTAGGCATAGGCAAAGAAAGCTATCTATGTCTGTGTCATTTGTAAGATACTAAAGAGCCCTCCTCCACCTCCATACAAGCGCACACGCATGCACATGCACACAAACACACACACACAACCTTGTGGGCCCCTCTCAGATGGCTGAAATTCCTACTTTGAGGCAACTAGTCTTTTAATTTCTGGATTTGTCCCATTTTAAAATGCCAGTTTTCCTTAACGATGCAAATATTAGCAATACTTAACCAGCCTATTGCAAGAGAAAAGCTTTTACTTTTTGGGGGGTTATTTTATTTCCTCAAATAACTTTGTATCAAAGAGCAAGTTTTAGTTCAGAAGAGAGTGGAGAGAATGTGAGGGTCTTAGATGTCTGAGGGGTGGCCAGGTGTGGTGGCTCACACCTGTAATCCCAACACTTTGGGAGGCCGAGGCGGGCGGATCACCTGAGGTCAGGAGTTCTAGACCAGCCTGACCAACATGGAGAAACCCCATCTCTACTAAAAATACAAAATTAGCCAGGCATTGTGGCACATGCCTGTAATCCCAGCTACTCGGAGGCTGAGGCAGGAGAATTGCTTGAACCTGGGAGGCAGAGGTTGCAGTGAGCCAAGATCACGCCATTGCACTCCAGACTGGCCAACAAGAGTGAAACTCTGTCTCAAAAAAAAAAAGATGTCTGAGGACCAAAGAGTTCCCAAAGACGGGAGGGCGGGGGGAAGGGAGGGGAGGCCTGAGAAGCAAAGGTGGTAGATATTCTAGACAGTATCACTTACTTTGCCATTTTTATGAGTAGACAGACAAGTCCTGATAGCCGCACTGCCTTCCCTCTGCGTCCCCCAAGGGTGGAACCCATGTCTGTGGGAAAAAGGAGCAAAATAAACACTGGATCTGCTCCAGCCTCCCCTATTTCTCCCTACTCCTCTCTATCCCCTCCCAATAGCCAGTTCCCATTCCCTCTCTATTATCCTCTTGGTCAATCCATAGTATAAAGCTGTGGGTCCCAAAGCTGGCTGATAATAAGAATCACCAGGGAGCTTTTTAAGCATATAGATACCTCGTCCAATTCCTCATTAGTTCGCATTTAGTAGGTATGGGAAAGAGCCCAGGCATAGGTATTTTTCAAGCTGCTTCCCAGGTGATTTTAATGGGCAGCTCTACTGTGCAAACACTGGCATCTACTTCAGTTTTCCACCAGGTGTGCCTGCCTATGAGTAGAGCATGCAAGTGGAGGTTACAGTGGTATGGCAAGTGCCAGACATAATCAAGCTTCTCTTAGTCATTTTCCATCCATTGACCCCTTTACTCTGTAAATGGATTGGCTATAAATCCCCACTGGTCCTTGTTGTACTTAGAGTTGAGTTCAGTCTCTGTCCCTTTTGCAGCAGCCTTGAAGAAAGTCTTCCTTACCACTTTAATAAGTGTCACAATAATCTTTCTCTAACAGGCCCTTAGGGAGAAATTACCTCTGCCAGCCACCAGGGTTTTATTTAACCAACTGCTTTCTAGTTAGTCAAAGCCTGCTCCAGCACACTAAACAGGACCCCGTTGGTTCCACCCAGGTGCCTAATATACAAGCAGGAAAGACTCTGCTAAGGACTGGCAGTCCTTGTTGGGAATTTGTTGCCAGTTTCCATGAGCAAAGTTCTAAATTCCCATCATTCAAACAAGCATTTACTCTGAGTCTTTCTGTGCTCAGAACTGGGAAATAAGACTAAGCCTCTCTGCCCCTAACACTCACAGAAAAGCAGGGAAGAAGATAAATAAATAGGCCAGGCACAGTGGCTTACACCTGTAATCCCAGCACTTTGGAAGGCTGAGGCGGGTGGATCATCTGAGGTCAGGAGTTCGAGGCCAGCCTGGCCAACATGGGGAAACCCTGTCTCTACTAAAAATACAAAAAATTAGCCAGGCATGGTGGTGCACGCCTGTATTCCCAGCTACTCAGGAAGCTCAGGCAAGAGAATTGCTTGAACCTGGGAGACAGAAGTTGCAGTAAGCCGAGATCGAGCCACTGTACTCTAGCCTGGGTGACAGAGTAAGACTCTGTCTCAAAAAAAAAAAAAAAAAAGAAGAAGATAAGTAAACAGACAATTACAACACATTTGGGGACTGTGATCAGCTTATTGTAACCATCTGCTAGAAGGTGAGAAGCCAGCTATAACAATTAATCTGTTAAAAAAAAAAGTATTTATTAGATCACATCTAGAGGTAATTCCTTCACCTTGTTTAGCTCTGCAGAGCTCCCCCTGCTTCCTACTTGTCCTTCTGCAATAACACCCCAAAACACACAGCTTGTTCTCAGGGTTTCCTTCTAACCCTTAGCACACTGACTCATCCATAGCTAACGTCAGCCTACAAGATAAACTCAAACTTGTTAACCTGCCATTTCAGACACACCATGGTCCTGAAAGGATGGCTTCATCTGCATGAACATCATCAATCAGCAAGGCATGCTGGACATCTATATCAGGAAGTTAGAAGACAGCACACTGCAGAACATTCCTTGATTCCTCTGTCCACACTCCCTGTTCTGGACCTTGGTCAGTGGGAAAAAAAATTCTGGAGGGGCTTCCTGACTCCAGAGAAAAGAACAACACTGGGCTCTGAAAAGTGAGGCACAAAAAAGCCAGAGAAGCTGCTAGGACTATCAAGTCCTCTAACCAACTCGACCCCATGAAAGAGCTCATTGTGACAGCTGTGGTGTCTCCCCTTTTGGGCAACAAACTATTCCCTCCCAAGGCCCAACAAAGGAGACAGAGGATGAGGTACTAGAATTTCAGGTTGCAGAAGGGTAACCAGATATCCGGGATTCCAGTCAGTGCCACTCAAACACTACTTTGCATAGAAACCTTGAGGCTCTCTCAGCCTCCATCTCATCATCAAAATGGAGATGATACTGCTTTCCTGAGAGATGTGATCAAGGATTTTAAAATGCTGTACAAACTGCAGCCAGCTATTCAAACACAAGGACTTGTTATTACTATTATGATGGACCCTGAAAGGCATATTGAAAAAGTTTTATAACAGCCGGGCACAGTGGCTCATGCCTGTAGTCCAAGCACTTTAGGAGGCCAAGGCGGGTGGATCACTTGAGGTCAGGAGTTTGAGACCAGCCTGACCACATGGTGAAACCCCGTCTCTACCAATAATAATAATAATACAAAAAATAGCTGGGCGTGGTGGCACATGTCTGTAATCCCAGCTACTTGGGAGGCTGAGGCAGGAGAAGTGCTTGAACCCACGAGGTGGAGGTTGCAGTGAGCCAAGATTGTGCCAAAGAAAAAAAGAAAAAGTTTTATAACAGTACATGTGTGGGCAACAGGTTGCTTCCAGGAATAGAACAAGAGAAAGACAGCACTAACTCAGACATGGGCTGTCCAAGTCACCTCTCCCCCAGGCCTGGGTGCTTGGTGGAATAAATAGTCTCTGTTACCACTCTTTCACACCCCTTGTCAATATGGCAATATGGCAGCAAAGCACCTGCTGTATCAACCACAAATGCCAAGACCTAACTACAAATAACACTCAGTGGCCTCCCCTTCTCTTTTTGAAAGCTCATTATTGCGGGGAGCAGTGGCTTATGCCTGTAATCCCAGCACTTTGGGAGGCCAAGGCTGATGGATTGCTTGAACCCAGGAGTTCGAGATCAGCCTGGGCAACATGGTGAGACTCCGTCTCTACAAAAAAAACTTAAAATGAGCCAGGTGTGGTGGCATGCTCCTGTAGTGCCTGCTACTCAGGAAGCCGAGGCGGGAGAATCGCTTGAGCCAGGAGGTCAAGGGTGCAGTGAGCCATGATTGCGCCACTACTCTCCAGCCTGGGTGACAGAGTAAGACCCTGTGGGAAAAAAAAAGAAGAAGAAAGAAAAGAAGAGAGGGAGAAGAAAGAAAGAAAGAAAGGAAGGAAGGAAGGAAGGAAGGAAGGGGAAGAAAAGAAAGAAGAAAAGAAAAAGAAAGAAAGACAAAGAAAGGATAGCTCCCTATGTTGGATATCTTATCCAAAGAAAGGATATCTCCCAATCACAATTTAGTACAAAAAATTGAGAGAGAGGAGGAGGGAGGGGGAGAGAGAGAGAGAGAAGAAAGAAGAAAGAAGAAAAGAAAGAAGAAAAGAAAGGAAAGAGAAAGAAGAAAGAAAGAGAAAGAAGAGAGAGAGGGAGAAGAAAGAGAAAGAAAGAAAAGAAGAAGAGAAAGAAAGAAAAGAAAGAAAAGAAAGAAAGAAAGAAAGAAAAGAAAGAAAGAAAGAAAAAAAGAAAGAAAGAAAAAAGAAATAAAGAAAGAAAGAAAGAAAGAAAGAAAGAAGAAAGAAAGAAAGAAAGAGAAAGAAAGAGAGAAAGAGAGGAGAGAGAGAAACATCTATCCTGGTCCTGGCGTGCCCTGAGAAGCATCAATTTAGGGGCACTGTGGTGATGGAGAGTCTTTGCAAGGCTTCCTTCCTGAATTTGAACCTGCAGACAGGGCCACAGGCTAACGAAAGAACTAACTGAAGTATGTCTGGTACATCTGCAACTTTTCAGCAAATGACTCCCCACCCATCCAGAATGTCCCCACCCTGCCCTCGTCTTGCTCAGAGCCGTAGGGGGAGAATGAGCAATACTGTGTCCCTCTGATGTGATATGTTGGCTAACAAGTCATACGCTCCCTCTGAAGAGAAGGAGACATTACAGACTTCCTGGAAGGCCTAGAGGGAGATTTATTTTAGGGGTGGAGGAGCATAGAGCCTTGTCAATTTCCCTAAAACCCCACCCTATAGATAGACACCTTCTGGTAAGGAGTACCCCACTTTGTTACACCTCTGAAAGCCCCACAAAAATCTCTTTCAGTTATCATCATCAATCACATGTCTGCTTGTCCCAGCCCTGGGGAATTTTGTCGTAATGCCTATATAAGTCAGTGTAGCAGAGGAGAACTGCTGTAGACTTCTATTGTGTGGTGCTTATTTGGAAGCTCCTTAATTTTTTTCTTTCCTTCTAGGCAACATATCAGACGGATTTGATAAGGGGTAAAGTCTGGAGAAAGAAGTAGCAAGGGGCTACACCTGCTTGGCATCCTTTCCCCTTTCCTTCCCTGCCATGACTTGGGACTTCCAGACAGAGCCTGCGAGGCTAACACAAAATCCTGAGTAGAGGTTGTAGCTCTTTGGACATGAAAGTATCAGTAGGAGTCCGAGGTCTGGGAGGTGGGGAAGGGGTAGGTTAGTAGAAGAGGCTCAGGTCACAGTTTACAGCCTGGTTTTCAAAGGGTCAAAAATTCTATTCTATTTTATCACTCAGGCTAAAAAAGAAGAGGGATAGAAAATTGGAGAGAAAGATAAGTGGAAACCAACTCAACAACATAGGGAGATATACTCAGATTGTATTCCGAGAGGGCCACACCGTGTAAATTAAAAGAACAGACTTTAGCCCAGCACTGTACAATAAGAATTCTCTGTGATGATGGCAGTGTTCTATATATGCACCATCCCATACAGTAGCCACTAGCCACATGTGGTTGTCAAGTACTGGAAATGTGGCTGGTGTGATTGAGAAGCTGAATTTTTAATTTAATTTCATTTTAATGTATTTAAATTGAAATTTAAATAGTCACCTGTAGCTAGTGGCTACCTTATGAACCAGCACAGGTCTTGGTTACTACATTCTCTGGGTTCAAAGCCCCATTCTGCCTCTTGTTGGCTTGGGGACTGTGCTGAATTACTTAACTTCTCTGTGCTTCAGTTCAACCATCTGTGAAATGGAAATAGTAAGAGTTCTCACAGGATGGTTGTGGGGATCATATGAGTTAATAGACATGTGTGTGTATTTATAAAGTGATTAGAGAAGTACTTGGTATATAACAAGTGCTATACATAAATTTTTTCCAATTAGAGACACTCAGTGTAGAAGCATTCCCTACCCACTGTGGGACCTCTGCAGAGGGAAAGAAGCCTCTCACTGCTACAGAGACAGCAGACAGAAGTCTAACACTCTTCTTAAGCCAGATTTTAGGAGAAATGCAGTTCAAATCATTACCCTTGTCAAGGAGGCTGAAAGCAGTGTATGTGGCAGTATGCAGAAGGAGGCACTCAACCCTAGCCACTGTCTGGTTGTAGCTCTTCATCACAGACACACAGAACACTCCTCATCTTTTCAAGCTCATCCAGTTACAGGTAAGTGAGATAATTCTCACAGACAGATGCCCCCAACCTCAACAGTGAGAAAGACAGTGAAGCATCATGATAAGAAGAGTTTGGGGACAACAGTCATGGAAATCTGATTTGAATCCCAGTCTAGCCACTAACTGATGCAGTGAGATTAGGCAAGGGACTTACCTTCTCTGTGCCTCAGTTTCTCCACCTGTAAAGTGGAGCTATATTAATTCATATCTTCCAAGATTGGTGTGATGATAGAAGGGAGTAATATGAGCAAAGCACTCAGCACCGGTGCCTGGTAGTTTCTACTTTTATCATCCTTATCTGTATGTTGGAATGAGAACCAATCCAAGGTGAATGGGTGAGTGGAGCTATTTTGCAATCCATCATCAACAACTCTCTGAGCTTAGATGGGGGGATAAGGAGTCTACTTCCTAATGCCCAGAGAAGCAGAAACCAATTGTAAAACCAGGGCTAAACCCCAGTCCCACTGCCTTTTAGCTCCAGGCCAGGCAGCACCAGTGGGCTCTTCCAAAGAGCCTGCAGGCTACTAATTTCTGATGGAGTTGTAGAGGTTTTATTTTATTTTATTTATTTATTTTGATAATCATTCTCAATGTAGGAAGCAGAAGTGCAAGTTACTTCATTAAAAGCACTCACACATAACTGGATACATTTACATATTAAGCAGGCAACTGAGACACTAATCTTTCTATTTTATGTACAGCTGTAATCATTACTCAGCATCAGAATGCTTGTTAAATACTCAGCCTACTACAGAGAGCTCTCAAATCTTTGCAAAGTACAGGTGACAATGTGAAAGTACTCCCATTCACAAGCTGGATGTAATCCCCTCATCATCCCTTAGACCCTGGCGACAGTGTATGCAGGCGCCTCAAGCTCACCCAAGTCAGCTCTAAGCATAGACAAAGATATGACTGCAGGTCTTTCAGCACGAGTTTCAATGTATCTGATTAGCTGACTCTCACACGTACAGGAAGCAGGTCTCTGTTGTTTTGTGCATTGTGTTGTTGGTTTGGAAGTGGAGCAAAGAAGAAAGACATAAAAGTTCAGAGCTCGTGGCCGAGCACAGTGGCTCACGCCTGTAATCCCAGGACCTTGGAAGGTTGAGGCGGGCGGATCACGAGGTCTGGAGATCGAGACCATCCTGGCTAACACAGTGAAACCCCGTCTCTACTAAAAATACAAAAAATTAGCTGGGTGTGGTGGTGGGCGCCTGTAGTCCCAGCTACTCAGGAGGCTGAGGCAGGAGAATAGCATGAACCCGGGGAGCGGAGCTTGCAGTGAACCGAAATCGCTCCACTGCACTCCAGCCTGGGCGACAGAGCGAGACTCCGTCTCAAAAAAAAAAAAAAAAAAAAAACTAAAACAAAAAAAAAAGTCCAGAGCTCTGAGCAGCAGGGGGACTATTTGAGGGTCCAGCGCCATCTGCAGTTGCAGGAAGAAAGGTCAGTAGTGTGGCTTAGAGTAAAGGAAAGCAAAAGAAAGGAAAGCCTAAGAGAAACTTGGCCTTCATAAAGCACTGTTGCTTCAAACCAGCCCTGAATTCAGCCCCACTACTTAAAAAATAACTTCAGTCCAAAACCCAATCAATACCAAACCAGACAAAAACATAAGAAAACTACAGACCAATATTCTTCATGAACATAGACAGAAAATATCTCCCCACCAAATGTTAGCAAATTAAATCCATCAATACATAAAAGCAGATAATACCTCATGATCAAGTAGTGTTTATCCAAGGAATGATCTCAATAGATGCATTAAAAATTTTTGATAAAATGCAGATTCATTTATGATTTTTAAAAAACTCTCAATAAACTAAGAATATAAAGAAATATCCTCAACCTGATAAAACACATCTATGAAAAACCCACAGCTAACATCATACTTAATGGTAAAAGACTGAAAACTTTTCCCCAAGAAGAGGAACAAGATGTCTTCTCTTGCCACGTCTATTCAACATTGTACTGGAGGTTCTAACCAGAGCAATTAAGCAAGGAAAAGGAAATAGAAGACATAAATATTGGAAAAGAAGAAATAAAACTGTCTTTATTCACAGACATCATGATCATTTAACTAAAGAATCCCAAAGAGTGTACAAACAAGTTCCTAGAACTGAGTTTGGCAAAGTCATAGGATACAGAGTCAATATATGAAAATTAATTGCATGTTAATCGGAAACAGAAATTTAATAACAGTACCATTTATAATAACATAACATATATGAAATACTTAGGAATAAATTTACAAAATATGTGCAAGATGTGTATGCTGAAAACTACAAAACATTGATGAAATAAAGAGGACCTAAAAAACCTGGAGAGGCATTCTGTTTTCATGGATCAGAGACTCAATAGGGTCAAAATGTCAGTTCTTCTCGAATTGGTCTATAGATTCAACACAATCTCAACCAAAAAGACAGCAGGCTTCTTTGCAGAAAATGACAAGCTGATTCTAAACTTTCTACTGAAAAAGCAAAAGACATAAAAGAGCCAAGGCAATTTTTCAAAAGAACAAAGCTGGAGGACCTACATTTTAACTTCAAGACTTATTACGAATCTACAATAAACAAGGCAGCGTCGTGTTGGCATAAGGCTAAATATATAGATCAGCAGAACAGAATAGAGGTCTATAAGTAGACCCATATATATGTGGTCACTTGATTTTTGACAAAAGTACAAAAGCAATTCAGTGAAGAAAGGATAGTTTTTTCAACAAATGTTACTGTGACAATTTGACATCTATATGCAAAAAAAAAAAAAAAAAAATGAGCCTCAGCCCTTACCTTGTATCATATACAAAATAACTCAAAATGGCTCATAGACATGATGTAAAAGCTGACACTATAAAGCTTCTAGAATAAAACATGAGAGAAAACACTTCGTTTTCAAGAGTTTGCCTCTTTGCCTCTCTTTGCCTCAAGTTAGGCAAAGATCTGTTAGATATGACTCCAAAAAACATGAACAATAGAAGAAAGATCAACAAATTGAGCTTCATGAAAATTACAAACTCTTCAAAAGATAAGACTAGAAAAATGAAAAGGAGAGCCACAGACTAGAAGAAAATATTTGCAAATCACATATCTGATAAGAGGCATGTATCCAGAATATATAATTAACTCTCAAAACTCAATCATAAGAAAACAAACAACCCAGTTTAAAAATTGGCAGCAAGGATGAATAAGTTCTAGAGATCTACTGTACAACATAGTGCCTATAGTTTACAATACAGTATTGTACACTTAAAAACTTAAGACAGTAGATCTCATGTTAAGCATTCGTACCACAATAAAAGGCAGGGAATGCAAGAAAATTTTTAGTGGTGATGGATATGTTTATTACCTTGATTGTGGTGATAGTATCATGAGAGTATGCATATGTCCAAACTCATCAAGTTGTATACATTAAACATGTGCAGTTTTTATATGTCTATTACACCTCAATAAAGCTTTTAACAAATGGGCAAAAGATTTGAATAGACACTTCACCAAAGAAGAGATACAGATGACAAATAAGCACGTGAAAAGATATTTCACATCATTCATCATTAGGAGAATGCAAAGTAAAACTACAATGAGTTAAAATACACATCTGTTAGAAACGCTAAAATTAAAAGGAGTGACATTATCCAAGTATTAGCAAGGATGAAGAGCAACTAGAATTTTTATGCATTTCTTGTGGGAGTTCATAATGGTACAACTGCTTTGGAAACAGTTTAACAGTACAGAGGAGGAAAAATAATCTCTTTCCTACCAATTCTAGTTTCATGGCTGAGACCCCTGTAACAAAAACCAGATTAACAAGAGAAAAGCAAACAAGTTTATTTAATATAAGTTGTATGTGACAAGGAAGGCTTCATCAAGAAATGAAGACCCAGAGAAATAGTTAAACCCGAGTATATTTCATAGTAGGTTTGATGAAGAGTGGACAATCATGGAGAAATATGATAGAAAGACAAAAGGGTATGATCTAATGGTAATAAACTGGGGGAAACTTAGCAAGGCCTCTTTGTTCAGATTTCATTCTGTGTCCCTTTGTCTTCAGAGATAAGGATGTTCCTTTCTTCCAGGTATAAGGAAGGCACCTCTCACATGAAGTTCCTATGACCTATTTCAGGGGAAGGTCCGAAAACCTAGGAAGGATTTTGTTCAAAACAACAAAGTTGGAGGACCTGCAACTTTGGATTTCCTTCCTAGGTTTTGTGACCTGCTTCAGAGGAGAAGGGCAGGGGGAAGATGGGAGTGACTTTCCTGCTTCTGCTGTTTTCTCAAATGCAAAGATGCCGTACTTTGAAGTAGCATGTACTGAACCCCATTAGCAGTTTTTTATAAAGCTAGAGATACACTTACCATATGACCCAGTAACCCAGTGTCTAGGTATTTACCCAAGAGAAATGAAGATACACATTCACACAAAAGCCTGTAAGTAAATGTCTATAGCAGCTTTACTAATTATCACTCAAAGCTGGGAAGAACCCAAATGTCCATCAGCTAGTGAATGGATAAACAAATTGTGACACATCCATACAATGGAATATTACTTGGCAATACAAAGGAATGAACTAACACATGGATGAATCTCAAAACACTGGGAGGCTAAGGCAGGAGGATGGCTTGAGCCCAGAAGTTTGAGACCAGCCTGGGCAACATAGCAAGACCCCATCTCTACCAAAAAAAAAAGTTTAATTAATAGGGCATGGTGCCATATGCCTGTAGTCCTAGCTACTCAGGAGGCTGAGATGGGAGGATTGCTTGAGCCCAGGAGTTGAAGGCTGCAGGGAGCTATGATTCTGCCACTGCACTCCAACCTGGGTGACAGGGTGAGACCCTGCAGAAAAGAAGAAAGAAAAGGAAAGAAAGAGAAGAAAAGAAAAAAGAAAGAAAGAGAAAAAGAGAAGGGGAGAGAGAGGAGACAGAAAGAGAGAGAAGGAGAGAGAAAGAGTGAAGGAGAGAGAGAAAGAGAGAGAAGAAAGAAATGACAGAAAGAAAGAAAGAAGGAGAGAAAGGAGAGAGAGAGAAAGAAAGAGAGAGAGAAAGAAAGAAAGAAAGAAAGAAAGAAAGAAAGAAAGAAAGGAAGGAAGGAAGGAAGGAAGGAAGGAAGGAAGGGAGAAAGGCATTGTGCTAAATGAAAGAAGTCAACCTAAAAGGTTATACATTCTATGATTCCATCAATATGACATTCTGAAACTGCAAAACTGCTGGAAAAGAAAATAGATCAGAGGCTGCCAAAGGTTGTGTATGGAGAGAGCAGACTGACCACAAAGAAGCACAAGAGAACTTATTGGGGTAATAAAAATATCCTGTCTTGATTGTGTTGGTGATGACATAATAGGATATGTTTGTTGAAACTTATTTGCATTTTAAAAAGGAGAATTTTACTGTATGAAAATTATACCTCAATAATCCTCACTTAAATGAAGTTAATCCCATATGTGAGCCTGAGGTAGAGAGGAGATCTACGAGGCTTTTCTTCCTTAGCTTGCCTTCCATAATGATGGTATGCATGGTTGAGAGGAGTGTCTCACATTCACGAAAGACCTCCGTCCTTGCTTTGCTTGCCAGAATGCCAACTACGTGGGAAGTTTGCCTTTTGGGTAACAATAGAGCAAAGTTGATGTAGGGAAGAATGAGGGAAAGGGAGGAGAGTTAGCATTGCATAGTAGTTTAGAGCACAAATGTTGATATCAAGACCAATGTGGGTTCAAATCCCAGCTTGCTATTTCTGAGCCGTGTGACCTTGGGTACCTACTTAGTGTCTCTGAGCCTCAGTTTCCTCATTTCTAAGAGGATCTGTAATACCCAGCCATCTCCCAGCATCCCTGAGCAACTCAAATAAGCTAATATATGTGAAAGTATCTGGCACACATATATAACACATGTGAGAGGGGATAATAAAAGAGGTAATGAATGTGAAAGTACTTGATAGATGATAACCATTCTTATTCCTAAATCAAAAGATGATCTGGGGTAGAAGGAGAGCGGTCTGGCTGATAGGAAAGATATGTGGGCGGTGTTGATGCCTCCCACCTGCAACCACATACAACTCTACTCTCCACTTCTGGCATTACCCATTTAGTGGGTGACCTATATTCCGGAATTTCCAGGACAGCCACAGATCTAGTCCTTCCCCTCAGGGGACCACGTGTCAGAGTTGGGGAAAGAGAGGGACTGTGGTCAAAGAACATATTCCTGGCCTCCCCGACCTGCATCCTCTGCATTTCTCTCCTTTCCTATCCTCCTCTTCAGTGGAGATTTGCTCAGACTTCTTTCATATGAAATCAAACAGAACTAGAAAGGTAAATCTCCTGGGTGGAAAAAAAGGAAACAAAAAATCACCGGCTCCGTACAATACATTTGAACACCAAATAGAAATGGTTGAGAGATCACTGCTGTTCTAGTTATCTGTGACACCCCTCCTCTCCCCGCCACATCCCTTCTCCCGTCCTCCCCCATCCTCTCTCCCCTCCTCCCCCATCCTCTCTCCCCTCCTTTCTCCAGAGGTGGCTAGGGTTGAAAAACATTTGTCTCTCAGCTGATCATCTGGGACTGAGGAGAAAGAGGAGAAAGTGAATGAATTATTTAAGTTCTGCAGCGTGTGTCTGTGTGCGTGTGTGTGTAGGGGGTTCAGCCCCCCCCTCTTTAATTAATGAAAAATCTGGCCCATTGCTCCTCCCATAAGTATGCAAAATAACTTCATTTGAAATCCCTGATGTTGAATGTACTCCATGGGGCACAATCACATTGCTGCCCCTTGTTTTGCATAAGAAACCGCTGTTTCCAAGATAAGAATCTTTTCATTTAGCTGTCATGAGCTCATCCTTTTTCCTGTGCATTGTGGCTCCTTCTCCTTTGAGTCAATACCCAAACAATGACTGCCTGTGCTCCGGCACCCTTCTACCCCCAGCCCCGGAAGACAGAAGGCTGAGGCCTCCGGAAGCCTGCCTAGGCAGGCAACCCAAGTTCTTTTCAGGCCTCAGATGTCAACAGGGCAAGCAATAAGAAGATCTGAGACCCCTGAAAATCTACTGGCTTTAAAGTAGACCCTGGGAAAGAAATTCTGAATAGCATGGTGTGTGTGGTAGGGGGCGGACAGGCACTGCCCTGAGATCATGAACTTAAACAGTCTGGAAAATCTAAGGAGAGGGAGTAAGGACCCACAAATGTGCAAAGCTGCTGTGTCTCTCTTCCTCTGTCCCTGACCACCAGACTGCATCCTGTTCCTGCCCTTTGGTTTGGAACAACCACGCCCACAGCAGAAACCACACAATGGCACTTGCACTTCAATGAAAAACTAGAGAGGCCTCAGATTCTCTGGAGTCCAAACCCTTTCCTTGGTCTGTATGCGGGTAAATCAAGGCTTAGGGAGGGGAAGCAGCTTGCCTAACAGCACTCAGATCGTTGAAGAGGTGGGTGCTAAAACTCCAGAGTCATGCTGTTTATTCTACCACACATGGCTGCCTCTGGAGAGAATCAATAACATTTGTGTACAAAGCACTGAGGAAAAAGACAACATAGGAGATTAAATGAGATCACAGTAAGCTACAAAGCCTATACAAACAGTAGGGGTTTTATTGCTAGCTTCCTCATTTATAGGCAATATTTTCAAAAGATCCAGGAGAATAGCAAAACTTAACCTTTACTAGTGAAAAAGGACTCTGCAGAAGGCAGTGAGTTTCCAAGACAAAATGTATGTAGTCTCTTTACCTTGGGGAAAGTGCCTACGTGGTCACATCAACTCAGCACTCACTCATTATTTCCACTTTGGGGAGAGGAAATAATGCACCAAAGAAGCTTTAATTAAGCTATAGGTAACTAACACTTGTCCAGCAGGAGGACTGGGGCACTGAGGCCCACAAGAAATAAAAATAAGAAAGGTCCTGCCTTTAGAGAGGTTATAAACTGTTCGATAAGCTGTTTGGTCTCTGCAATTTGATCAGAAGCCCCTTCAGGGCCAAGCCCATGTATCCCTGGTAACTTCCAGCAGAGGAAAGAGGTCCCAGCAGGTGCCCCCTTACTGATTGGCTGGTTAAGTAGGCTAGAAAAGACCTCTCACACTGATTCTGATGTGTTCCCAGTGCAGCTTTTTCTCCATGTTTGGTGTAAAGGAACCTTTATTACATTTCAAACGAACAGTTCCCCTGTGACCCTGAGAAAGCTCCAGTGATTCCCAGCGTGTCTGGCCACCTGTGGCCTTCAAGGTGGCGGAGAGCATTTTCCTCTTAACCGCCAGAAGTAATGTTTCAATGCCAGTAATGATGTTGCTAAGAAAAACCACAGTCAGAAGGAAAGTTTTCCCTCACCTTCCCATCAGTTTGGGGGCAGTCAGAAATCTCACATCCTAGATAGAAAAGCAGCAGTAGAAAAGGAAGTAGGAGACCTGGGTGCCCATCCTAACTTGGCCCCTTACTAGTGGTAAGACTTTAACAAATCACGTCTATCTCTTGGCCTCAGTCTTTTCATCAGTAAAACAAGGGCATTGACTTGAGCAAAGGCTCCCAAACTAAGGTTTGGAAGTCTGAATCTTTTCAAATGTTGGGTTGGAGTGAGGGGTAGATATAATATAATAAAAGAGATACCTGGTAGCAAAAAGACAAGAAACAATGGACTGGATGAACATTTTTTTGTTCTAATATTTCATGATTCTAGGAAATCCAGTTTTTGTTCATGAGATGGGCTTTAAAATGAAACAGGTGTTTGTTATTTAAAACAATTTCACTTCCAATTAAATTGGGCAAATTGAACACATGCACTTATCTGAGCTCCTTCCTAAGATCCCACAAAAAAAGAACAGGGGATTAAAAGGCCAAATGTAGTGAGTACAAAGGAAAAAGGAGGAGAGGCTACAATAGGCAAGACAGCACACACACACACACACACACACATACACACACATACATGCATGTACATGTGCAAATATGGAAACTAGAAAATGGCTAAATGAGTGGTTTAGCAGATTTTAAAAAGCCAAAACCCAAGGATGCGGTTTATACTCCAAACCTCAAAAAGCTCAGGTTTTGAGGGTACCAGTTATCTCTGAAAGTGGGAGTTTTGGTATAGAGTTGAAAATAGGATGATTGATTGAACATATTGATAAGAAACACTTAGCCCCCAGATCCCTCCCTCCATCCCAGTAGGGGAGAAAACATTTAAACCAAGCACAGCTGAGGGCCCACTGAGAAGCCATGTTGAAAACTGCGATTAAGTTGAAGTCTGCCTTCTGAACATTGAGACCTCCAGTCCTCATTCTTGACTCAGTTCCCAAAATACCGACAGCCAGGTTACACATGCCAAGCGGAAGATTGGAAGATTCCACTCTGGGAAACTGACTGAACCCAGAGAAATAATTCAGATGATACTGAAGAAGCAGGCAGGATGTCAAATGATGTAGGGTTTTGTAGGCTGTATTATAGTTTTTGGATTTAGCCTAAGGACCAGAAAGTCATTCGGGGGTTTTAAGCAGGGGAACATGATCAAATTTGCATTTTTTAAAGATGAAAAAGGAACTAGTGTGGATATTCAAAAAGTGAAGACCCTGTACCACATCTTGACCAGTTTCAGAGAGGAGAGGAGCTGTACAGAGATGTGCTGGAGGAGTGCCTGTTGGTGCCCAAAGACATGGGATGCTGAAGCAGTGCAGAATGCCACCTGGAAGCTTGTTGGTAATGTGCTTGATCCTGTTTAAGAATGTAGATCACTGGTGGTGGGGTGTTGAAGTGGCAGGTGGGAGAGGAGACTCATGTAGTTTAGAGACTGTTTACATTAATTGGGCAAATAAGTGAAGATTATATTGTAGATAAGTGGCAGGTTTCTCACTGTTGGAGAAGATACTAAAAATAGAAAGGAGGAAGACCAGATCGAATGTTAACATTCTTGGCTGAAAGTAGAGGTTTGGGTATAAATTCATGTTTTAAATATACATATTCAGAGAGATATAAAAATAGTTATAGATGTATGTATGTGTATATATGTACATGTATGTATTAATATATACATACATATATTTTCCAGCCCTGTCTGCTAAGAGCACCTGCAAACAATAATAGCCCAGCAGCAATGAGCCCAAGAGCTCAGATAATAGTTTTCATATACCACCCTCCACTAAAGAAAGTGCTCAAAGAATAATGGGAACAAGTCAAAAGGACACTGAGACCACCTTGAAAGGGGCTCCCAGTGGTCAAATCTGGGAAAATTTGAGCATCAAAATAAACATTGATAGTAATGGATCACAACCAATCATACAAAATAGGAATCCATGAGTCCATATTGACATAAATAAATAAATAAATAAAGGATAGGGCAGACTGTATCTACAAAGATACCCACCACAATATATTCTATCCTACAGACTGTTATTACAATGTGATGCTAACAATCTTCCCATCAAGTGATAAGAGCTATGTCCCCATCCATTGACCCTATATGGATATTTATGACTCCCTCAACCAACAGAATACAATGAAATGAAAACTGTATGACTTCTGAGGTTGTATTAGAAAAATGCCATGCACTTCCACCTTGCTCTCTTGGGATACTTGCTGTTGAATCTCAACCCCAATGCTGGGATGAAATCAAGCAGCTACATAGCAAGGCCTCATGTGAGGGTTCTGGCTGGCAGCCTCAGCTGAGGTCCCAGCCAAAAAACAGCACCAACTAGTCAGTCATGTGAGTGAGCCACCTTGGAACTGGATCCTCTAACCCCAGCTCACTGCCCCAGCCAAAATATCACCTTGCCCAGATTGCAGATTCATGAACTAAATTATTGTTTTAAGCCAGTAAATTTGGCTTGATGTACAGCAATAGATAACTGAAACAGAGGAGAAGCCTTCTGTTCCATACAACAGAATGCCAACTAATAAGTGTAGAAAGATTGATGGGAATGAGAATCAACATTTGGCCACCATAACAGCAATGGTTGATTCAGGCAGTTAAGGGTGGTGGGTAGAAGATCGATGAGAAACAGGATGTTGGCATAATCTGGGAATATCTCCCCACAAAATACTGATCAATTACAAAGAGAAAAAAGGGACATTGTTATGCTAGAGAAACCTGCAGACACCAATATACCCTGTGATTAGAGTTAACACTACCAGTGACAGGATGGGTGGTATTGTGTGCCCTCTGATGCAATGCACCAAGAAGAACACAGCATCATTTCTAGGGTATTCCTGCCAAGAAAATGTGGCCTGAATCTAGTCATGAGGAAACGTGGCTCATCCTACAAAATGTAAAATCAGTAGTTGTTAAAACTGTTGAGGACATGAAAGACAGGAAAAACCTATGGAACTCTCTCCGATTGAAGGAGCCTGAAGAGATATGACAACTAAATACTAGATGGACATTGATGACAACTAATTGCTGGTAACTAAGTGTTCCTGGATGGAACCATGGACCAGAAAGGAAAAAGAGACATTGTTGGGACAGTTGGCAAAGTTTTAATTGGGTCTGCAGATTGAGTGGTAGTGTTGTACCAATGTGGATTTCCTGACCTGGAGAGCTGTATACTGGTAGGTTAGGAGAGTGGACTTGCTAGGGGAAAGACACACTGGAATATTTAAGGATCACAGAACATCATGTCTTCAGCTTACTCTCAAGTGGTTCAGAAAAAGACTAATGTGTGTGTGTATATATATATACATTAATATAATAATGTTTATATATTTATATATGTAATAATGTTTATATATATATGAGAAAGAGGGAGCAAATGCAGTAAAATGTTAAGAATCTAGGTGAAACAGATATGGAAGCTATTTGCACTGCACTTGTAACTTCTCTGTAGGTTTGAAAATATTTCAATATGCAGTATTTTTTAAAACCACACAATTGCTTATTTTACCAAACCATTTCAGATCAAAGACTCATTGCTTAATTTCAACTACTCAACCAATTTTATTCTTCAGGGCAAAGGGGTAAATATACGGCATGCATAACCCCAAACCACAGATATGCAAATCACATTGCAAACCAGGCCCCAATTCATACTAATTCATCAACATTTCCATGCCTAGTGCTACATCAGCACTCTCAACTCCAACCAAGATACCAGGGTTCACCAACTTCACTTGCAACATTGCAGGTGCTCATTGCACAAAACAGCCCCACCCTCCATATGATGTAACAAAAAGGTTCTCCTTTGTGGTAATAGTCTTTATCTGTCATCTGTAAGTTTGGCAAAACTGTAACATCTGTCTCTTATGCCCTTCCCTTTTATTTTCTGCATGGCTCTTCCTTCTGTCACCTCATTTTCTGCTCCTGATGGCTCAGGTGGTTATTTTGTGCTCTTGCAGCTAACATCTTACATAGAAGTCCTGCCTTGTCTTCTCTCGAGATTGTCCTGGTCCACAAACAGATAAGTTTGATTACAGGGATATTCAAATAGTAAGTAACTATACAAAAGAAATTCAACAATATTAATAATTAAATAATACAAATTAAACCACAATGTAGTTATTAATTTTAAATTAGTACCGGTCTTTACAGCAGCATGATGGTAATATATAGAGAGGATTATGAAACTATTCATGCCTTGTGTCATGCATTTTGATACAATAATCCTACTTTTAAAGCAGTTACCAGAAACATTATTCAGAAAATAAAGTGTTATTTATAATGTTGAAAAGACGCAAGTAATGTAAGTGTGTAATGTTCATGCATTTTTTCAACAAATAATTACTGAGAACTTTCTATGACCAAGTATCTGATAGAATAGAGCAATGTTGAAGTGTTATGACAAATCAACACAATGAAATGTTGTATAACCGTTAAAATACTAAGTAGAATCACCCATAGAAAAATGTTTATGGAATGATGTCAAATAGAACTCAAAACTTTATAAACACTACATAGACTATGTACAGACTGTAAATTATAATAAATAATATAATAAATAAAACTTTGGACTGTAAAGTATAATAAAATTTAAAAATTGTATAGGCACTATATGAAACTGTACAAGGTATAAATTAAAATACAATAAACTTTGTTAGTTGCCTAAGTGTCTCATTTAAATGCTCACAGAAACTCCAGTGTTATTGTCCCCATGGTACAGATAAAGAAACTGAGGCTCATGGGGATTATAATACAACACTAGACTGCAAGTTCCACAAACTAACGTTTTTGTCTGTACTGTACCCCAGTGTCCAGAACAGTGCCTCACATATACCAGACACTCAGTAAATAGTTCTTGACTACCCGAAGTGGCTGAGTCATGATTGGGACCCAGTTCCCTATCAGAGCTAATACTGTATTTCAAATAAACTAGATCCGCCAGGACCTCAAAATGGATTCAGAGATGGGATTAAAGAGCTTCAATTCTTTGTTGGACTGCAAGAGCCGCATGTCCGTCCCTCTTCTTTCCTTTCTCTTTTACCGCCTGCCCTCTGGTGGAGATTCTAATGAGTAGCAGGAGTCAGGGAAGCAAGGGCCAGGGTCATCAATGACTGCACAGATTCCCCTATGTCTTACCTGTATGTAATTAACACCTAGTTTTGTCTGTTCTCTAGCTGTAAAAACAAGTGGACATATTTTCACCAAATTTGAAGGTTATTTTCAAGATGGTCTGGCTTAAAATACATCATATTAGCACAATTTACTTTGGGGATGCTGTAGGGCACATTGATTATTTTTTTCCTTGCATTGAGTTTTGTGGCCCATCATTTTATGGATTTGCATGAGTTGAGTTAAGAAACTTACACTTCTTGAATTTTTCTAAAATATCACAGATTAAAGAGAATATTCAAAAATTTCATCAATTTTTCAAAATAATTTTGTTTTCTCCACAAAATGAGTAAATTTAAATGCTTACAAAATTTGTCCCAAAGATGAAAAAATCTTAGTTTCAAATCACCAAGAGTATTTGTTTTCTTTTACCAAGAATAGGAAGTCATAATCAATAGTATTTTAAATGAGAATTTTTATGGAGCTGGAAACTCAATTTTAAAGGGACACCCATGCAAGGGCCAATTGCAAAGACAGGCTTTTCAAGGGCAAATGAAATTGCAGTAAGAAGAATGCTTGGAGAAAGATGAGAAGAATCGTGTTCTTTCACAGGCAATTGAAACCAAAGTTCAGTTCAAAGAGACATTTGGCTGCGGATCAGGAGATACATGAGATGTGAATTCAGATGCTTCTGTAAGAGAAAATAGTGCTTTTACATTTGAACTCCAAATCAATTATGCCAAAGAATCTATACTAGTTCTATGTCTGGAATCTGAAAAGAGAGTCTAAATGTTTCTATAGAAAGGTCATGTTGAAACCAATTACTAAGCCCCCAAAGTTACTAAAATTGTTATTAATGGAGCAGTTTCCACAATTCCAATTATTTAAGACAAGATCAGAGCTTAAACTGTGTATGTCAACGGGGTACAATAGGAATCAGTATTTAATTCTCGCAAACCACTGGTTCCTTCAAACTACTGCTTCATCTTTTAAAGGCCGTAAGTACCAAGTGAGTATCTTTTTCACCCATGGCTATTAATAAATCCCAAATGCAAATGCCTCAAATAATTGGCATTGGTTTTTGACAGAGTTGCTTCTCACATAGGCAACACTATGTAATGTGTGCCTGAGTGGTGAGCAACAAGGATTTACTCAAATCTACTCAGGAGAATAACAATAACTATGACCTCTAAAGAAACTTGTTACAAAGTTGGAAATTATTAAAGCTCTGAATTAATTCAGCTAGACAAAATCATTATAATGTTAACATTAGTGTTTTTATTGTTTCTATTAAACTTTATTTAATGATAGTTAATTATTCTCCTGTGGAGCACTGGGAGTCTCCTAGAGTCTCTTTTCTTTCTTGGCACTTATAATGAAGGCAGAGAGTTAACTCCCAGTTTTCTTTCTTATTGACAAAAGAGATCAGCACATTAAACACTTGGAAAGCCCTTTCCCAGTGACTAGCACAGCCCTTGGCAAATAGTAAGTACTTAATAAATATTTGCCAAATGATTTAATGAACCACCCTTATATGAGTTGGAGTTTTTTGGTTGTGACAAAATCCAACTCTGGCTAACTTAGGAAAATAGGGAATTTATTTGAAGGCTACAGGACAGCGAATAGGTTTAAGAAGAGACTGGAAAAACCAACTCTTCGGAAGGCTACAAGGCAGCAAAC
This sequence comes from Trachypithecus francoisi, assembly GCF_009764315.1. Taxonomy (NCBI): domain Eukaryota; kingdom Metazoa; phylum Chordata; class Mammalia; order Primates; family Cercopithecidae; genus Trachypithecus; species Trachypithecus francoisi. Next base: position 13,053,403 of record NW_022681471.1, on the reverse strand, counting down.
AGGTTTAAGAAGAGACTGGAAAAACCAACTCTTCGGAAACCAAAGCAGAAATCAGGGAGATCCAGAAGATGTAGAGCAAGAACTGCTTAACACTTTATGCGGACTTTTTATTACTCCATTCATAAATCAAATTCAAGAGGAAGCTTCTAATTGGCCTAGCTTGTGTCCACATCACTACTCCTACACTAGGAGAGGGCAGGGTATCTTGATTAATATTCCTACCAGAATTTATCCAGTGTCAAAAAAGAATCTTCCCAAAGGAAATTGGCATGCTTCTGCCAAAAGAAGGTAGAATGGATACAGAAAAGGAAGGAAGGAAGGGAGGGAAGGAGGGAGGGAGGGAGGGAGGAAGAGAGAGAGGGAGGGAGGGAGGGAGGAAGGAAAGAAGGAATTTTTTCTTTTTTTTCTTTTTCTTTCTTTCTTTTTTTTTTTTTTTTTTTTTTTTTTTTTTTTTTTGAGATGGAGCCTTGCTCTGTTGCCCAGGCTGGAATGCAGTGGCTCGATCTCGGCTCATTCCAACCTCCACCTCCCGGGTTGAAGAGATTCTCCTGCCTCAGCCTCCCAAGTAACTGGGATTACAGGTGACCACCACCAGGCCTGGTTAATTTTTCTATTTTTAGTGGAGATAGGGTTTTACCATGTTGGCCAGACTGGTCTCGAACTCCTGACCATAGGTGATCCCCCTGCCTCAGCCTCCCAAAGTGCTGGGATTATAGGCGTGAGCCACCACACCAGTCAGGAATTTTTCTAAGTATTAAGTAAGAAGGTACTTAAAAGAAAATACTTAGAAAGTAAGTACTTAGTAAGAAAAATTACTAAGTAATATATTAAAGTATTGTCTTAGGTTGATCCAATCTGATAGGATTAGTGTCCTCATAAGAAGAGACACCAGAGAGTGCTCATTCTCCCCACTCTTCTCCCTCCTTTCCACTCCCCCTCTTCTTTCCTCTTTCCACACAAGCACACCAAGGAGGCCATGTGAGCATACAGAGGGAAGGCAGCTTCCCTCTGCAACCCAGGGAAGAGCACTCATCAGACACCCACCCTGCTGGAACTTGATGGATTTCCAGTCTCCATAACTGTGAGAAAATAAATTTCTGCTGGGAAAGCCTCCCACTCTATGGTAGTTTGTTATGGCAGCCTGAGCAGATGAATATATCCACCATCAAAATTGATGAGACAACCAAATAATTTCACAAAAATGCCTTCCAGGGAAAAATAGTTAAAATAACTGCTTAGAGATAAGTTGCATTATTTTAGTACATTTATAATTAAAATAGAATAGGCTATCATAACCATCAATCATTACACATGAATCTCTGAAAGACCTAACTGCCAAAGACTGCTGCGTTTTCAATGTTATTATCAAAATATAATACTAGCAATAGTTCAAATTGGTAGGGAAAGCATGAATTATTCAATAAATTGTATAGCACTACTTGGAAAAAAACAGTTAAACTCTCACTTCATGCCCAAAGCACAAAAAATTATAGATGCTTTTAAAACCTTCATTTAAAAATAAAAGCTCAGGCCAGGCACAGTGGCTCATGCCTGTAATCCCAGCACTTTGGGAGGCCAGCACGGTCAGATCACTTGAGCTCAGGAGTTCAAGACCAGCCTGGGCAGCATAGTGAAACCCCGTCTCTACAAAAAATTAGCCAGGCATGGTAGCACACAATTATGGTCCCATCTACTTGGGAGGCTGAGGTAGGAGGATCACTTGGCCTGGGAAGCAGAGGTTTCAGCAAGCCAAGATCATGTCACTCTACTGCCAGAATGAGAGACACAGTGAGACCCTGCCTCAAAAACAAAATTTTTTTTAATTAAAAATAAGAGCTCAGCAGTATTAGAGGAAAACATTGAAAGCATTTTTATAATGTTGGAGCGGGAGATATCTACTTAAGATTCAAATTCAAAAGCCATAAGAAAAAACATTAACACATCACAGTATGTAAAAATGTTCAACTTCTGTACAGAAAAAGATAACACAAAGAAATTTAGTAGACAGGCAAAAGACTGAAAGAAAACATTTGCAGCATATAAAAAAAATTTTGATATCCACCATATATAAAGAGTTTCTACAAATTAATAAAACACCAACCATATAACAGAAATATATACATTCACAATATTATGCAACCATCACCACTCGCTAATTTCAGAACATTTAATCACCCCCAAAAGTAACTAATACACATTAAGCAGTCACTCCCTTTCCTCCCCACCTCCAGCTCCTGGCAACCATGAATCTACTTTCCAAATAAATCTACACTCTCCATAAATCTATGGATTTACCTACTCTCAACATTTCCTGTAAATGGAATCATACAATATGTGACCTTTCATTTCTGGCTACTTTCACTTACTGTAATGTTTTTAGGGTTCATTCACATTGTATCATGTATCTGTATTTCATTCATTTTTAGAGTTGAATAATTGAAATTCCAGTTGCCTCCCCTTTTTGGATGCTATGAATAATGCTGCTATTGTGTACAAGTTTTTGTGTGAATACATATTACCAGTTCTCTCAAGTATATATCTAGGAATGGAATTGCTATATGGTCATTCTATGTTTAATTTATTGAGGAACTAATAAACTTTTCAACAACAACTGCACCATTTTACATTCCCACCAACAATGTGTGAGGGTTCTCATTTCTCCAAATTCTTGCCAAAATTTATTTTCACTTTTTAAAAAATTATAGCCATGCTAGAGAAGTAGTATTTCATTATGGTTTTTGTTCATATTCTCCTATTGACTAGTGATGTTGAGCATCTGGTCATATGCTTATTGTCCATTTTTATATACTCTATGAAAAAAATGTCTATTTCTTTGTTCATTTTGATCTGGTTGTTTTTTGTTGTTGCATTGTAATTTTATATGTATTTGGGATTCTAGGCTGTTATCAGATTTCCAAATATTTTCTGTGATTCTATGGGTTGTCTTTTCACTTTCTTGATGTGTCCATTAAAGCATGAAGTTTTACATTTTGATGAAGTCCAATTTATCTTTTTTTCCCCTTTTGTTCCTTGTGCTTTGGTTTCATACTTAAGAGACCATTGCCGACTAGGTGTGGTGGCTTCATGCCTGTAATCCCAGTACTTTGGGAGGCCGAAGCAGGAGGATCACTGGAGATCAGGAGTTCAAGACCAGCCTAGGCAACATAGTAAGACCCTGTCTCTACAAAAAAACAAAAACAAAAACAAAAAACAGCCCAGTGTGGTGGCACCCACCTGTAACCCTAGCTACTCAAGAGACTGAGGCAGGAGGATTGCTTGAGCCCAGGAGTTCAAAGCTGGAGTAAGCTATGATCATGCCACTGCACTCCAGTTTGGGTGACAGAAAGACCCTGTCTCCTAAACAAACAAACAAACAAAAAAGACAACAAGAGTTGGTGTGGATTAGGAGTAATTAAAAGAACCTTTGTGTACTGTTGGTGGGAATGCAAATGATGCACATGCTACAGAAAACAGTATGAAGGTGTCTCATAAAACTAAAAATAGAACTACCATATGATCCAGCAATCCCACGTATGGGTATTTATCTAAAAGAATTGAAATCAGAATCTCAAAGAGATATTAGCACTCCTGTGTTCACTGCAGCACTATTCATAATAGCCAAGATGTGGAAACAACCTAAATGACCATCAACAGATAAACAGATAAAGAATTGTGGCATATACATACACTGGAATACTATTCAGCCTTTAAAAAAGAAATTCTACAATATGTGGCAACATGATTAGACCTTGAGGACATTATACTACATAAAATAAGCCAGTCACAAAAGGACAAATAACAAATAATGCATGATTCAATTTATATGATGCATGTAAAATAGTCAAATTCACAGAATCGACGAGTGAAATGGCTCATTGAACATGGTGGTAGCCTTGGAGATTCGTGCATATTCTTTGCAAGCCAAGCCAAACCTACATGCAAGTAACTGTGTCTAAGGGTATTGATCTTGGCACCACCCACTCTTGTGTGGATGTCGTTTAGCACAGAATATTGGAGATAATTGCCAATGATCAGGGAAATTAGCCAGGCTTGGTGGTGTGCGCCTGTAATCCTAGCTACACAGGAGGCTGAGGCACCAGAATCACTTGAACCGGGAGGCAAAGGTTGCAGTGAGCTGAGATTGTACCACTGCACGCCAGCCTGGGCAGCAGAGCAAGACTCCATCTAAAAAAAAAAAAAAGAAAAAAAAATTATCAATGAGTCAACTGTTGCTGCTATTGCTTATGGCTTAGGCTGCTATTGCTTATGGCTTAGACAAAAAGGTTGAAGCAGAGAGAAATGTGCTCATCTTTGACCTAAGAGGTGGCACTTTTGATCTGTCAGTCCTCACTATTGAGGATGGAATCTTTGAGGTCAAATATACAGCTGGAGACACCCACTTAGGTGGAGTTAGATGGAGAAGACTTCGACAAGCAAATGGTCAACCCTTTTATTACTGAGTTCAAGCACAAGCATAAGAAGGACAATGATGAGGATAAACAGAAGACTCTTGACAAGTGTAATGAAATTAGCAACTGGCTCAATAAGAATGGTACTATAGAGAAGGAAGAATCTGAACATCAGCAAAAAGAGCTGGAGGAAGTCTGCAACCCCATCGTTACCAAGCTCCACCAGAGTGCAGGAGGCGTTTGAGGGAATGCCTGGGGGCTTCTTTGGTGGCAGAACTCCTCCCTCTAGTGTTGCTTCCTCAGTGATCGAAGAGGTTGATTAACCTAACCCAAGTATAGATATAACATTGTTCCACGTAGTTAAAACTTTAAAGGACCCAAATTTGCAGCAAATTCTATGGCAGTATTAAAGTTTGGCTGCTATAGTAAATTACTGGATATTCTCAATACTTGAATATGGAACATGTGTACAGAGGAAGGAAATAGCATTGAACTTTGTGAGCAGTGTATTGTAAGTGGAAAATGCAATGTCTTGAATACAGCTGTATTTAAAATTGGCACCAAAAACAGAGTGAAATGGTGGTTGCCAGGGGCTGGGGGAAGGCAGAAGTAGGGAGTTACTAATCAACAGGCATAAAATTTCAGCTAAGCAAGATGCATAATAAGCTCTAGAGATCTGCTGTACAACATTGTACCCATAGTCAACAACAATGTATTGTACATTTAAAAAATGTGTCAAACAGGTAGATCATGTTGTGTTCTTACCACAATAAAATAAAAAATTTAACTTAAAAAAAACCCTTGCTCTTATATAGCTCCATCCCACCCTGAAGCTGTTCTCACGAATTACACCTTTATATGATATGTACTCACCAACACAGATTATAATTTATACTTCAAGCATTTGTCTTTTAAATCATATAGGAAAAAAGAGGAGTTATAAACAAAAGACACATTAATACTGACTTTTATTTTTGCCCATGTAGTTATATTTAACAGTGTTTTTTTTTTTTTTTTTTCATGCAGTTACTGAGTTACTATATATGGTAATACATTTCAGCCTGAAGGATGCCCTTTAGCATTTCTTGTAGGGAAGGTCTAACAGCAGTGAACTCCTTCAGTTTTTGTTTAACTGGGAATGTCTCAGTTTCTCCCTTTTTGAAAGGTTGTTTTGCTGAATATAGAATTGATTGGTATGGTTTTATTTTCTTTCTACACTTTAAATATAACATCCACAGTCTTCTGACCTCCATTGTTTCAGATGAGAGATTAGCTGTTAATCTTTATTGAGGATCTTTTGTGTATAATGAGTTGTTTCTCTTTGCTGCTTTCAATATTCTGTCTTTGACTTTGTACAATTTGATGATGATATGTGTTGGTGTGGATGTCTTTGAGTTTATCCTTCTTGGAGTTCATTGAGCTCTATAGAGGCAAAAAGTAATGTCTTTCATCAAATTTTCAAAGTTTGGCCATTGCATCTTTAAACATTCTTTCTTTGCCTTTCTCTTATTCTCTCCTGGAGTTCACATTATGCTTATGTTGGTATTCTTGATGGCATCCCACAGGCCCCTTAGTTCTGTTCATTTTTCTTCATTTTGTTTTTCTTTCTGGTCCATGGACTGGATTATCCCAATTGACAAACCTTGAAGTTTGCTATTTCGTTGTTCTGCCTGCTCAAGTCTGCGGCTGAACCCCTCTTAGGAATTTTTTTGTTTCAGTTGTACTTTTCAACTGCAGAGTTTCTATTCGATTTCTTTTTATAATTTTCATTGGATATTCTCCATTTGGTGAGACATCATTCTCCTGATCTCTTCTAGTTCTTCACTCGTGGTATCCTTAGATCTCTAAGCATATTTAAAATAGTTAATTAAAAGGCTTTATTGAGTAAGTCTAATATATGGGCCTCCATGTGAACAATTTCTATTAATTTCTTTTTTCCTGCATACAGGCACACTTTCTTGTTTTGTTGCATGCCTCTTTTTTTTAAAAAGTGGACATTTTGAATATTATAATGTGGCAACTCTAAAAATCAAATCCCCCTCCTCATGGTTTGTTGTTGTTTGTTTAATGACTTTTATAAGCTAATTTTGTCAATTCTGTATTCTTTGTCATGTGTGGCCACTGGATTCCTTCTTCCATGCACTTAGTAGTCAGCCAGTGATTCAACAAAGAATTCCTAACATGCCTGGAACCAAAAAAACACACACATATTATTTCAGTTTTTACTGTGAAGTTCTGTTTATATTGGGGTACATCTTCAACACTCAGTCGGGCAGTTTAAAACTCTGCCTGAGCCTATATTACCTTCTTGCACAGAGCCTGGAGGTGAATCAGAGGTGAGGGCTTATGGCTTTCTCAGTTCTTCCTGAGCATGTGCACAGCCCTGGACATATGTATGGCCATTCAGTTCCCAAGAATATGTAGGAGTTTTCAAAGCCCTTATTCCCTAAAGCATCTCACTTTCCAGCTTCTCCTCCCAAGTTTTTCAGTTTTCTATTGTTTGCCTCAAGTGTTATCCCTCCCCATGTGGGAGCACCTAAAACATTTGCCTTTAAATATTTTTGGCTACACTCCCAGAGTAGCCATCTCAACCCTGGGAGATTTTCAAGTTAGATAAAATAAAAGCAAGTCCTTTGAGTCTATCCTCAAGGGAGTCACCAGTCAGGTCAAAACAATCCACTAGAATTCTTTGAGAATAAGCTCTGTTCTACTCCCTCCAAGGCTGGGTACTTGTTCCAGGAGTGAGGGCTATTGTCTTCAAAGCCACTGCCAAACCTGGTTTGGGAGATAGTTAAGTTTAAGTGCCACAAAGTATCTTACTGAGATCCAAATATATTTTCTTGATTAAGGATTCCCCTGGTTACTATAAGATTTTTATTAGTTTCCAGAGTTCTGAAGAAGTTGATTCTGACAGTTTTTGCCAGTTTATTTACTGCTTTTATGAAGCAATTAATTTTTGAAGTTCCTCATTCTGACTTTTTTTATTTTTTGAGACAGAGTCTCACTCTGTCACCCAAGCTGGAGTTCAGTGGAACAATCTCAGCTCACTACAACTCCACCTCCTGGGTTCAAATAATTCTCGTGCCTCAGCCTCCCCAGTAGCTGGGCTTACAGGAGTGCACCACCACACTTTTCTTTTTTTCGTAGAGACAGGGATTAGCCATGTTGGTCAGGCTAGTCTTGAACTCCTGACCTCAAATGATCCGCCTGCCTCAGCCTCCCAAAGTGCCAGGATTACAGGCATGAGCCACCATGCCCAACCTCCTTATTCTGACATTTCACTGATGTACTAATATAATCTTTTGGCTTCCCTGGGCCATATTGGAAGAAAAAGAATTGTCTTGGGCCACACATAAAATACACTAACACTAACAATAGCTGATGAGCTAAAACACACACACACACCACACACACAAAACTCACAATGTTTTAAGACAGTTTACAAATTTGTGTCAGGCCACATTCAAAGATGTTCTTCTGAGCTACATGTGGCCTGCAGGCCATGGGTTGGACAGATTGTACTAGGCAATTCTTAAGATGAAAAAAGATGACCAATTGTCATAAATAGCTGTTCAACCTACTAGTTATTGGTGGAGATGCTGATTAAGATGAGATTATTATTGGTCCATCAGATAAGCAAAAATTGAAAAGATTGAGAATATCTAATATCAACAATGTGTGAGGAAATAGGCATTCATATGCTACTGGTGGTAGATAAAATAAGATCTTTGAGTGCGCAATTGGCAGAGTCTCAAACTTTTCAGTGTTTATTCCTTTTGACTTTTTCACTTCAAGGAATTTAACTTATGAACACACACATGCATAATATGTATTTACAAGGATGTTCTTTGCAAGACTGTAATAATGAAAAATCTGAAGACAAACAGGTGCTCAATAGGGAGGTGTTAAGTAAATTATGGCACCACAAAACCCTACAATATACATCCTGTAGTAACATTCCAACCTTACGTAATTCACAATTGGCTTCTTCCTCCACTCAAATCTCAGATGTGAAAAGCTAATGTTCTTATCTTATAGCGTTGGGGACTGAGGGAGTTTGGGCTTGGAGGGAAGGGCAAAATCAGACAAAAACACTGCTGGTAGCCACATACAGGGAAATGGGGGTATTGGGGATGAACCCCCTTCTTCAGTATTATTCTGGCTCAGTCTTCTCAGATTTAGCCCATGAAAGCAAGTCAGAAGTCAAGATAGGTAGTATGATCCCATTTACCCATGAGTGTGTACTATATTCACGTATATGTATTTATGTATATATGTAAATGTATTTTAAAAGACCTGAAAGAAATACACAAACTAATAACCACAGCAACCTCTAAAAAGGGAAAGGGAATGGGGCAGGAAGACAGACTCTCACATTTTACTTTGTGTTATTAACCTTTGAACAGGAATGTTTCTCAAAAAATCATCTAATTAAAAACTTATTTAAGAAAAAGGTTTGTTCACTTGTTTTCTAGATAGGGCCTCCCTCTGTTGCCCAGACTGGAGTGCAGTGGGCAATCATAGCTCACTGTAACTTTGACCTCCTAGGCTCAAGCGATCCTCCCACCTCAGTCTCCCAATCTGCTGGGACTGCAAGTATACCACCATACCTGGCTGATTTTTTTATTTTTTGTAGAGACGGTGCCTCCCTATATTGCCCAGGCTGGTCTCAAACTCTTGGCCTCAAGTGATCCTCCTGCCTTGGCTTCCCAAAGTGCTGGGATTACAGGTGTGAGCCACAACACTGGACAAGAGGGTTTTAAACAACATTAAAGACAACTGGGATAGGGAATCAATGGTAGTCCCATCACCCTAGCAACAACAACAACAATAGGCATAGAGAATGCCAGAGCCCAGAGTGAATTTGTGAATCACAACTTTAAAGATAAGACTTGCCCAAGTTGATGTAGTGAGTTAGTGACAGAGTGTACAACCCAGGTTCCCTTAATGCCAAAAGAAAACAGGATTCTAAAACCAGAGGAAAAACTTGAAATGACAATGGGAATCAATGAACCACTAAATCTGAAAAATCTGCAGAGGTCAGTTGCAGCTTATCCAGTACTCTATCTCAGTGAAAAGTGAAGAAGAGAAGGTGAAAGTCTTGTTAGGAAACCATGGAATATATGGAGTCGGAGGCATTCATGAAGAAGCTGTGGTAGCTTTTGTCTTCTCTGAGACCTCCAGTGCTAGTACATGTCACTTAGAATTCCCCAAAAGCTATTTTGACAATTAGAAAAGGAAATTAAGCACTTTATCAGTATCTGTGGAGTTGTTGACTTAAAAAGAGCCCCATGCCACCTTTAGCACTTAGAAGCAGTAACAGCAGCAACAAACTGTTCTCTCTCTCTGCTGTATACTCGTTACTAATTGTTTTACTTGGAAAAGCTAGGAGAAGGGTAGCAGAATCCAACTCTGGCTCATATGAGGAAAAAGGGAACTTATTGGAATGGTATGATTAGTGGTACACTGGTAGATGTTTAGCAACCAGCTCTTCAGAACAACAAATATCTGATTTCTAATGTTTGTTGATTTCCATCATATAAATACTCCCACCACGGTCAACTGCAAGCTCCCAGTGTAACATCATGTAGCTTACAAAATTCCTGAAAAGTTAGTGGTAGGTCCTCAGGATCTGATAGGAGAAGTCCACAGGATGGAAGGGAGGCAGAAGAAGATCAACTAGGCAGTACCAGAAGGCCTAAAAAGCAAGAACTACTCAACAGTATTGTCAGGTCACTGTCACATTAGCTTCTCTGCACAAACCTCTATACTGCCCCTACCACCTCCCACAGATTTTTATGCCCTTTTAGGGGAAAGTCATCCATTCATCTCATTATCCACAAATGGTGTAACCCAAAAGTAGTGGTTCACGCCATATAGTTGCATCTCAAAATATCCTTAGTAAAAGGCCCCAGTTTATATTTGCAAGCCCAACTTGCAGGGTCCTAAACTGAATAAAACAAGTTTATAACGAGAGATTGGGGCAAAACCTGCATGTAAGTCTTCTTTATTTCTTGTTTCTTGTGGGTTTTTTTAAGAAACATTTTATTGTAGAAAATTCACACAAACACACACACACACACACAGAGAATAGTATAATGAATCCTCATTCTCAACAATTATCTACTTGTGGCCAATCTTATTCTATCTACATTTCCACTCTTTTTCTTAAGGAAGAAAAATATAACAAGAAAGATCAGAAGAAAGATCAATAACAGTCTCAACAGTTAGGATGCTTATTTGGAATTGGAATAACCTGGTGATACGGTTTGGCTGTGTTCCCACCCAAATCTCATCTTGAATTGTAGCTCCAATAATTCCCACACATTGTGGAGGGACCTGGTGGGAGATAATTGAATCATGGGGCGGTTTCCCCCATACTGTTCTCGTGGTAGTGAATAATTCTCACGAGATCTGATGATTTTATAAGAGGAAACCCCTTTCACTTGGTTCTCATTCTCTCTTGCCATCACCATGTAAGAAGTGCCTTTCACCTTCTGCCATGATTGTGAGGTACGTGGAACTGTGAGTTCATTAAACCTCTTTTTCTTTATAAATTACACAGTCTCAGATATGTCTTTATCAGCAGCATGAGAACAGCCTAATACACCTTGTAAAATAATAATGGCTACAATTTTAAGAGAAACTATGGGTTATGTGCTTTACGTAAAGTATCTTGTCAGATCTTCACAACAGCCCTGCTAGGTTGGCATTATTATCTCAGTTTTCAGATGGGAAAATTGAGGCTGGAAAATTAAACACTTGCCCAAGTCAAAAAGCATTGCAGAGTCATATTCAAACTTAGAACATAAACTATGTTGTACCCAAAATGTTAATAGTCATTGCCTCAGGACTGTGGAATTATGATTTTTTAATTTGCTTTTAATAATATTCCTTCTTATATGTATCAAAACTCATACTGAGCAGTGAGTTCTGAGTGGCAAAAGATTATTTTTTTTTGCCCCATCAATAAGTCTTTGTCCACAAGTTATATGTGTTTTTATTATCTTTTTTCTCTCTCTCTCTCTTTTTTTTATTTCTCTATAATTGGCATTGCTGGGCAGCATATCCATCCAGAATGCTGGTGTGGGCTATGATGTTCTTCACAGGCCCAGGCCCAAGTGGTTGCTGCTAGTGCACCCACCCTGAAACAGCTTCAAGAAAACCCTGTTAAACAAACATCTAGACTTTTTTGTGGGGTTAGTGAGGCTCTGGGTAGAAGTGAGCCAGCAGTCATCATGAAACTGTTGCTGCCATGTTCCTAAATGTGGTCTGAATTCACTAGACTGCATTCAGATAAGCATACGATCCAAGCCAAAGAAGTGATCAGGCCTCTCTACTGCACCAGTCTTTATTCACTATTGTACCCAATGCTAATCTGACTATATCCAGTAGACTCATGAAGATGGTGATTAGTGTAGAAACCATGATAATGGGTCAATTACTAAACACCTACTCTGGATAGCAAAATGGCTGCTGTTTCACTTCTGCCTTTCAAATCTCACACAAGAATCCCTCTTGTGGCCCACATTAAGAGGAAGCATATAAGGAAGACAGTTCCAGGAAATGTAGTTCAACCTACCCAAGCTAACTCCACAGGGAAGACAGAAGTAGAGGCTGGAACCCAAGAAGAGCCTCATGGGTAGAACTAGACCTAATAGAAAGAAATTACTGGGATGCCTTTCAAACAACTTGAGTTGTCTAATAATCATATTGATGGCATCATAGGCAGGAAGCTCCTCATCTCTGGAAGTATTAAAGCAAAAGTTTATGGACAAACTATGGAAGGTCTTATACCGCTAGGAACCATACTTTGTTTTTAGAAAGCTACTTTAGTAACACCAGGTAAAGGTGATGAGAGCTTGAACTAGGGCAGTAATGGTAGAGACGGTGAGGGGAGAATTGATCTGGAAGACATTGTGGAAGTAGACTTAAAGGACTTGGCAACTGATTTGAGGGAGGACTATGTATTAACTTCCTATGACTGCTATAATAAATTATCATAAACTTAGTGGGTTTAAACAATAGAAATATTTTAAAATTTCTATCTCTAAAAATAGAAATTTATTATCTTACTGCTCTAGAGGCCAGAAGTCCAAAATGAGTCTTATGGGGCTAAAATCAAGATGTCAGCAGGGCTAGTTCCGAAGGTTCCAGGGGGGAATCTATTCCTTGCCTCTTTGAGCTTTAGTAGCTACCAGCACTCCTTGGCCACATCACTCCAGTCTCTGCCCCCATAGTCACATTGTCTTCCTCCTCTTCCATGTCAAATGTCCTTTATAAAGGACATTATAAAGATGCTTGTCCTTATAAGGGACACTTGTCCACAGGCCTATCCAGAATAATCTTCCATCTCAAGAGTCTTAATCACATCTGCAAGTTCCTTTTGACATATAAGGTAACATTCACAGGTTCCAGAGATTAGGATGTCAATATCTTTTGGAAAGCCATTTCAGCCTTGTACAGACAGTAAAACTAAGGAAAGCAGTTATAACTCTAGGATATCAAATATCAGTGGCTCAGACCATGATAGAATCATTAAACAAAGTAAGACTATCAACAAGAAGAAAAAATAGTTTGGTGAGAAGAGTTTAATTTGGGATATGCACAAATGATATGAGGGATTGATGGGACAACCATATGGAGATGACCAAAAGAAACTCGTAATACTACAGTTTGAAGGTTTGGAAAAGTATCCAAGCTGAAGATAAAGATTTGAGAGCATCTGCAGAGATATTATAGAGGAAGAGTATAAACTCTTGAATAGTAGGGATTAGATTTGCCTATAGTTCTATTCTGGGTACCTAGCATAGCATCTGGCACATGGTAGGTGCTCAAAAAATAATTGTTGAATGAATGGATAAAGGTAAGATCCCAAGGAAAACAGAGAGGAAGGGCAGGAATTTTTCTTCTTTGAAACAAGAAGTAATAGAAGACAGAAGAGTGGCTATGCAAAATATTTAGAAATGGACAGAATATATTGCAAGATCTCACTTTGGGCAATTTTGATATCATCGAAGTGGAAGATGAAGTCATCAGTGAGGAATGTTTTGAATCAACTGAGAATGGGATTCTCATTTGAGGAAAGTAAACCATAAAATGTCAGTACTGTAAAGGACCTTGAAGAATAGCTACAGAGCCCTCATCTTACAGATAGGGAAACTGAGCTTAGAGAAAAGAAAACAATTGCTCAAGTCCCCAAGCCAAATAGAATTTTGTTTATGTATGCGACAAATATTTACTGACTGCTGGCTCTATGCCAGTCAGACCCTGGGCTAGATGTTAGGGACATAGTGAAAAACAAGGTAGTCAGGGACCCTGCGCTCGTGAACTTTTAGTGTAGTGTGAAAGATATTAGAAATAAGCAGGGTGCTAAGTGCTATGGTGGGAAAAGCTTCAAGTGCTTAGGGGAGCATAGAGGAGGAAAAGTAAGAGTTAACAAGAAATGAATAACAAGATTGGTCAGCTGAAATGCCAGCACAGCTGCGGGTAGACAGGGACTTGGCTGTTAACACAGGCAGCAGTTTCATGACCTAAATGATATTTTTAATTCCAGGAAGAAGAAAGAAGGCAACTCCCAGGGCCTGACCCTGGTTCCGACATTCCTTTGTACTTGGCTCTTGTCTTCATGTTCCTCAGGCAAACCAGAGGCATAGGAGGAGGAGCACTTCAGTAAGCTGAGTGATACTACAAATTTGAACAGACAAATGTGAGAAAAACTCAGAAGTTTTGTTCACTTTTCCAAGGGCACCCAGGATTAAAGAAGCTGCCAGAGCAGGAATTAGCAGAGCACTTCCTCAGGAAAGTGAGGTTTGGAATGAGATTTGAAGTCTACAACAGGCAAGATTATCAGAGAGAACAGCCCACTTTGTTTCACTAGTTTAATATGTCATTACATTTATGTTAAGGCCACTTGTGCTAGAAGCCAATAATAATCGGAGGCAATTGCATTTTAGGAAAGAACAAATGTGAAGTGTAAAAATATATTTGCCACTTACCTAGCTTGAAGTAAAACAAATTTCGGTTATTTTTCTAATTAAAATTATCCCTAGCCCTTCGCTTAGCTATCATTAGAATATGCTTCTTCCCTGTCTAGAGTACACCTCTCACAAGAGTTCTGTGAATCGCAGGGGTGCATACTCATTACAGAGGGTCATTACTGGCTTCTGTTGCCTTAAGGAGAAAAATCTGGAAGCCTACTCAGTCCACCTAGGAATTGTTTCCTTCAGCTATTGTCACTGTTGCTACAACACAGTGTTGCTAGGAGGTCCAGCAGTTCAGCAGTCCAGCCCATTTTCTGATGTTTTAGTGAGTGAGGCTTGTGTGGCACCGCGGAAGGTTCTAGAGGTGGTAGGGGTAACCACAGGAGGAATGGCAGACCACGACACCCACAGGCCTCAGCCCCAAAGCCCCCAAGCCTAGCAGCAAGCCTCCCTCTACCTCTACACAAAGAAACCAGAACACACTAGAGTTCTTTCTCTTGAGGAGAAGACTAGACTATAGCTTCCCGAGGAGAGAGTGGGAATGCCAGAGGGACTTTAGAGAGAGAGGTTGAGGGAGAGTGACTGCAAGTGAGCTGCCCCTCTTGCGAATGCCTAAAATGGTAAGCCTTTCTCCCATCCCATTGTGTAGTTCTAGTGAAAATTTAATAAAGCAGAGTTCCCAACTGATGGACCTTGAGACACTGGGGTGCTGCCAATGGATTATAAGTAGGGCAAGAATTATTGTTCCCTCAGGGTTTGGGGGCGTTAGGCAGAGCTTGAGGGAGCCAGAGCCTTCATGCCAGTCGCCACGAGCTGCTAGCAACTTAGCTGGGCGTTTTTGCAGAGGGTAGGTTCTGTAGAACAGAATCTAGAATTTTGCCCTCCCGTCTCCACAACCAGCCAGCACTAAAGGAACTTCTGTCCCTCACTGCTTCACTGTTTCATGCTGAGTATACCCAAGGAAGTGATCAACCACCACATCATCTATTTGAGACTAGATGAGGGAATGAGGAGAGAAAATGCCAGTAGGCCCAGCTCCGGGTACCAGCCCCAAATTCATATCTTCACATATGTCTGTCTGCTGTTGATATACTGTCTTAGAGGCATCCAAGCTAACCACATGGTGACTGCCCTTGTGTTCTGAAAATTACAGCATCATCATTATTTTGAAATACTGTGCTTGACAGTAAAAAATTTGGATTGGGTCTGGGCGCAGTGGCTCATGCCTATAACCCCAGCACTTTGGGAGGCTGAGACAGGCAGATCACTTAAGTTCATGAATTCAAGACCAGCCTGGGCAACATGGCAAAACCCCATCTGTACAAAACATATAAAAAATTAGCCGGGCATGGTGGTGTGCACCTGTATTTCCAGCTACTTGGAAAGCTGAAATGAGAGGATGGCTTGAGCCTGGGAGGTGGAGGTTGCAGTGAGCTGAGATTGCACCACGGCACTACAGCCTGGGCAACAGAGCCAGACACTGTCTCCAAAAAAAAAAAAAATTGGATTGAATTTGGAATCCATTTGTGTCATCACAAGATATTTCATCATAGTGCTTATCAGTGAAAGAAAAGGAAGAGCTGTTGGACTTTTAAAATATACTTCAACTATTGCCAGGACTGGTGGCACGTGACTGTAGTCTCAGCTACTTGTGGAGGCTGAGGCAAGAGGACCACGGAAGCCCAGGAGTTCAAATGCAGCCTGAGCAAAAGGACAACAGAGCAAGACCTGTCTCTAAAAAAATAAAATTTACAAAAAATTAAACTGTTCTTTATTTTTTTACTCTAGCCACCAGTTGTCTAAAAATTCAACTGTTGTAAGTTTTGGAAAATTTGTTTTAAGTTGTTTTTGTCACCTACTTGTGGGAACAAAGTTTGTTGTCAATGGTGACAATAAAAAATTCAAAAAATCATCAGTGGGCTGGGTA
>NW_022681471.1:12698580-13036984 GCF_009764315.1 Trachypithecus francoisi | reverse complement strand
TCCTCTATTAATTTTCCCTTCACCTCCCAATCTTAACCCCCGCCATTCCCCCAGGGTCTCCTTTTCTTGTCATCCCTTTCATCCTTCCCTTCTTGGAAAAAGATCCGATTCTAACCTCAGTTACCTTATTAGCCGCGTGATACTGGGATAGCTATCCCCTCTGGGTCTCAGTTTCCTTTGTAAAATGGGCTTATTAAATCCCCAGAGACAGTGCTTATCTTACAGGGTTGTCAACATTACAACAAAGACCACGTTATATGCCTAACACAGTACCTGATCTATAGTAAGAACTCAACATTTTCGCCCCTTCTCCTCCTCTTTTCCGTCTTGTGCCTTTCTTCCCCTATTCCTCAACCCCAGGGCCCAACAGGTAAAAACCGTGGGAAAAACCATCTTTGAGGCTAAAAGAAGAAACGCAGGAGCTAGGGGCGGAGACTATGAGGTGCTCACTGCGCATGTGCGCCGCTAGGTCAGGTTCTGGGTTCCAGCTGGGAGGGGGGGTGGGGGGGGCGGTTAGGGGCTGCAAGGGCCTCATTTTTTCTTACTGCCCCCTTCCGGTTCGGGGAGGTGGCGGGACCTTGGCGGTGCCCGGAGCCGGCGTGGCGCTCATCGAGGGACGACGCCCGGCCCAAGTGGTAAGTTGGAAAATGGCGGAGGGGGGGAAGAAGGAGTGGCTTTGCAGGGCAGGAGGCTGACCTCCCGACCGGGGATGGGAAGGACACAGCCGGGGCCCAGTGGCGCAGCCCGGGCCTGGAGACTGACGGACCGCGCCCGGTGTCTCTTTGAGGCCCTGACGTGGACAAACTTCGAGTTTGACGACTCCGGGTTTCTCCAGCGGATGGGCCGACCGGTGGAGGCGCGTGAGGGAGACGAAGGGACTTCCGTTTCCTTCACCTAGGCTGGGGCCAGGCCGCAGAGCGGAGTTGGCATTTCCAGATTGGGGCTCGGGCCGCGCCTCCTCCGGGACCCTCCCCTTGGACCGAGCTGATCGCCGCGGGGCAGTTCGGGCCGGCTGTCCTGGCGCGGTGGGTACAGCTTGTGTAGGCTTTCCCCTCCTCCGCTTTCCCTCCTTCCCCTCTTCTCCCTCCCCTCTCTTCTTTTCCCCTCCACTCCCCTCGGGCCGGCGCTGCTGGGGAGGGCGGGAAGGCCGCGCCCGCCTGGCAGGGGTGGCCCGGCCCCGGCTGCTTGCCCGGGTTCCTCGGACTGCCGACGGCAGGCTGGGTGAGTGGGTGGGTGACTTCAGGCCCGCGGGACTGCTTTCCTAAACCCTGTGACGCCTAAGGTAAATTGAGGCAAAGAACTTTTTAAAAAAATGTGATCAAAGGGATTTCCTCCCCTTGTGGTACCTGTGGCTTGTGTGGAGCAGGTTGGATTGTGTCTGGAGAGGGCATATGAAACAGAAAGAATAAGGGCCAAAGAGCTTCCGGAAGAGGAAATTAGCTGGTGATTCTTTCCAATCTGCTTTCCCAGTCACCTCTCCGGCATGTTCTGTAAAACAAAATGTAATTTGATTTTGTTTCATTATTTTAACTCCGTAACACTGAAATTATTTTCTTTTCGGGGAGGGGAGTGTTTATTCTCAAACTAAGCAGTAGCACTCTCCACCTCCGAAAAAGGAAAAACGTCAACCCAAGCTTTGTTAAAAAACCCCAATCAATCAGATTTTAATAATCTACTACTTTGCTTTCAAATATAATTATGTCGCTAGTTCTGCCACAACTATACTTTGATAGTTTAATGACTCACAGAAATTTGTAAGACTGGAGGTTTCAGTAGTGTTTCTTTTCCTTTTTTTCCCCATAATATTTATTACAGTCAATGAACAGTGTTACAGACGGCCATCTTAGAATTATAACATTTTAGAGTTGGAAGGGATCTTAGTCAAACCCTGTCCTTTTACAAAACCAGAAACAACGGCTTAGGGAGATTTCATAGCTTGCTTAAGGCTATCCAACTAGTTAGATTAGAACCCATGTTATCTGGCTTCTTGCCCACCACTCTGCACAGTTGCTCCATATCGCCTCCAAGCATGAAAATTAAATGTATTCAATTCAACACACATTTCTGAAGAGTGTGATACTTTGTACCAGTGACTGTGGTACCACTTTCCATGTATTTCAGTGTATTTAACATGCTTATGGAGTACTTGAGCTTCCCCCCCACCCCCACATTCAAGAAGTGGCAACAGTTTAGATTTACATACACACCTTCACATGTATGTGTGTATACTTGCATTTGCCCAGATAGTTTCTTGAAGGATACACAATAAAAATGTTAACAGTAGTTACTTATGGAGGAGAAGAGAGGTAGAAGACTTTTTACTTTGCACTTCACATGACCTAATGTACGATTTGAATTGTTATAAATTCGTATTGATTTCATAATTGAAAACTTTTAAAGTTCACACCTTCCCACACAAATATATATATCAACATAAGCAAATATATACCAATGGTATGTACACATATTTATGCACATATATGTATTTATACATATCAGTGGTTTGTACTGTAAAATCCAGTATGATTCAGGTCGACTCAGCTGACAAAGCAGGCCTTATTATTGGATACTCATGTTTCGTTTTCTTGTATTGCTCTCTCCTAATATAAGATAGTAAAAATAATATGTTACTAGTTGTCGTATGTTACTAGTTGTCGTATATTTTTAGAAATTGTCCTAAGCTTCTTGATTATCAAATAATGTAGCAAACTTTTAACACATTTAGAATATCAAATTTGGGTACTTGCTTCAGTGGTAGCACATATACTAAAATTAGAACAATTCAAAGAAGATTAGCATGGTGTTTTTTTGTTTGTTTGTTTGTTTGTTTGTTTTTGAGACGGAGTCTTACTCTGTCATCCAGGCTGGAGTGCAGTGGCAACGATCTTGGCTCACTGCAGCCTCCGCCTCCTGGGTTCAAGTGACTCTCCTGCCTCAGCCTCCCGAGCAGCTAGGACTACAGGCATGCACCACCATGCCCGGCTAATTTTTGTATTTTTAGTAGAGACAGGGTTTTACCATGTTGGCCAGGCTGATCTCGAACTCCTGACCTCAGGTGATGCACCAGCCTCAGCCTCCCAAAGTGCTGGGATTACAGGTGTGAGATACCTCGCCCTGCCGGTCCCTTTTTTTTTTTTTTCTTAGACGGAATTTCGTTTTTGTTGTCCAGGCTGGAGTACAATGGCGCCATCTCAGCTCACTGCAGCCTCCACCTCCTGGGTTCAAGTGATTCTTCTGCCTCAGCCTCCCAAGTAGCTGGGATTACAGGTGCCCACCATCACACCCGGCTGATTTGGTCCCATTTTTAAATAAGCAACAACAACAACAAAAATTTGACACCTGACGCTGTGGCTCATGCCTGTAATCCCAGCACTTTGGGAGGCCAAGGTGGGCAGATCACCTGAGGTCAGGAGTTCCAGCCTGGCCAACATGGTGAAACCCCATCTCTACTAAAAGTAAAAAACTAGTCGGGTGTGGTGGCGTGCGCCTGTAGTCCCAGCTACACGGGAGGCTGAAGCAGGAGAACTGCTTGAACCCAGGAGGCAGAGGTTGCAGGGAGCCGAGACCGCACCACTGTACTCCAGCCTGGGTGACAAGAGCGCACCTTTGTCTCAAAAAAAAAAAAAAATTGATACAATGAAAATATCTGCAGCCTGGGCAACATGGCGCAGCCCTCTCTCTAATAAAAATACAAAAATTAGCCAGGCGTGCTGGCTTGTGCCTGTAGTCTCAGCTACTTTGGGGAGCTGAGGCAGGAGGATCACCTGAGCCTTGGGAGCTGGAGGCTGCAGTGAGCCATGATTGGGCCACTGTACTCCAGCCTGGGCAACAGAGTGAGACCCTGTCTCAAACAAAACAAACAAACAAATCAGAATTGTAGACTCTTTGTAGATAAGAATATATGTTTTTAAAAAAAGTGAAGACTAGGGCCAAGTACGGTGGCTTTCACCTGTAATCCCAGCACTTTGGGAGGCTGAGGTGGGCAGATCACCTGAGGTCAGGAGTTCAAGACTAGCCTGGCTAACATGACGAAATCCCATCTCTACTAAAAATACAAAAATTAGCTGGGTGTGGCGGTGCACCCCTGTAGTCCTAGCTCCTTGGGAGGCTGAGGCAGGAGAATCACTTGAGCCCATGAGGCAGAGGTCACTGTGAGCTGAGAACGGAACATTGAATTCCAGCCTGGGCCGCAGAGTGAGACTCTGCCTCAAAAACAGATAAATAAAAATAACATAAAATAAAAAGTTAAGACTAAAACATTTTGCAGTGATTAGGAGTTCAGCTGTCTAGTTTTGTTTTTGTTTTTGTTTTGAGATGGAGTTTCGCTCTTGTTGCCCAGGCTGGAGTGCAATGGTGTGATCTTGGCTCACCTCAACCTCTGCCTCCCGGGTTCAAGCAGTTTTCCTGCCTCAGCCTCCCAAGTAGCTGGGATTACAGGCATGCACCACCACACCCGGCTAATTTTGTATTTTTAGTAGAGACAGGGTTTCTCCGTGTTGGTCAGGTTGGTCTTGAACTCCCGACCTCAGGTGAAAAAGTGCTGGGATTACATGCGTGAGTCACCGCGCTCGGCCCAGCTATCTAGTTTTTAGAAATAGATTAAGACTCAAAAAAAAATCACCCATCATAATATATCTAATTATTAGCAAAGCTTGGACTAGAGTCTAAGTTCTAGTCTAGTGGCCCTTGTACTATACCTGTAATTTTATTGCCTTCTAGTGCATTGGATGATTCCAACTAGGCTAACAAGGTAATAATATCTAAAGGTTAGCCAGGACCATTTCAATAGGTAAGAATTATTATTTTTTTCTTTGGTTTTTATTTTATTTTGTCTTCCTTTTTTTTTTTTTTCCATTTTCAGGAAGTGAGCAGTTTCTCAAAATTATTATAATTGATGGACCAGCTAATTTGTATAGTGCTTAAAATATTTTAGTAACATAAATTTTACTAAATATATTTACTAATTTAGTAAATAAATGTTCTCCTTTTACTTCATTGTAAACGTTAATTTCTTTGGTAAATCCTGTATTTATATTGTAAATGCTTAGAGATACCAAATGTAAAATAATGATGTTTCACTGTTTTTGTTTAGTCTAATGTTTAAGTCTGGTAGCTAGTATTAGCAGAGAGCAAAACCTACAGTTTATGAAATAAACATTCATTGAGCACTTTATGTGTTCCAGGCATTGTAGTATGTGGTATGATTCCAAGAATAAATATGTCAAAAAAAAAATACCTTTCTTCTTCTTTTTTTTTTTTGAGACGGACAGAGTCTGGCTCTGTTGCCCAGGCTGGAGTGCAGTAGCGCGATCTTGGCTCACTACAAGCACTGCCTCCCGGGTTCATGCCATTCTCCTGCCTCGGCCTCCCAAGTAGCTGGGACTACAGGCGCCCACCACCACACCCGGCTAATTGTGTGTGTATGTGTGTGTTTAGTAAAGACCATGTTTCACCGTGTTAGCCAGGGTGGTCTAGTTCCCCTGACTTTGTGATCCGCCCACCTTGGCCTCCCAAAGTGGTGGGATTACAGGTGTGAGCCACCACGCCAGGCCTCCTTTCTTCTTTTTTTTTTGCTTTGTCTGTTTTTATTTTGCTTTTGTGTCTTTGTTTTTCCATTGTTCTTTTTCGACTGGGAGATTATCATGAGCTGTCAATTCTCAAGCTTTATCTCTGTGAGATAATCTGTTAATAGTATTATAAAATGTAACCTGTTAGCACTATTAAAGGGCATTGTGTGAGTAGATATGAGGAGACAGAAACAGTAGTGATAAGATAAAAAATACTTCAGAATTTAACAAATACTATTTCTTTTTTTTTTTGAGACGGAGTCTCACTCTGTCCCCCAGGCTGGAGTGCAGTGGCTCTATCTTGGCTCACTGCAAGCCCCGTCTCCCAGGTTTGCGCCATTCTCCTGCCTCAGCCTCCCGAGTAGCTGGGACTATAGGCGCCTACCACCGTGCCCACCACCACGCCTGGCTAATTTTTTTTCATTTTTATAGAGATGGGGTTTCACCGTGTTAGCCAGGATGGTCTCGATCTCCTGACCTCGTGATCCGCCCGCCTCGGCCTCCCAAAGTGCTAGGATTACAGGCATGAGCCACTGTGCCCGGCTCAAATACTGTTTCTGTATCTTAGAGGTCATGTGCTACAGTGTTTGGAAAGAGTCCTGGGTTGGGTACCACAGTACCTAGATTATTGACTTTGTTTCCAATTAGCCGTGGGATTGTGCATGTCAGTGACCCCATCTTTCTTTACATTTTCACATTTTTGATATGTTATTTGATGTGTTGAATTTAAAACATAAAAGGGTATTTTGAATATTTTATTTTATTTATTTATTTTTGAGACATTGTCTTGTTGTGTCACCCAGGCTGGAGTTCAGTGCATGATCCCAGCTGACTACAACCTCCACCTCCTGGGTTCAAGTGATTCTGGTGACTCAGCCTCCCAAGTAACTGGGATTACAGGCGTGTGCTACCACAGCCGGCTAATTTTTTTGTTTGTTTGTTTGTTTTTCCCCCGAGACGGAGTCTTACTCTGTCGCCCAGAGCTGGAGTGCAGTGGCACGATCTCGGTTCACTGCAGCCTCTGCCTCCCGGGTTCAGGCAATTCTCCTGCCTCAGCCTCCCGAGTAGCTGGGATTATAGGTGCACGCCACCACAACTGGCTAATTTTTGTATTTTTAGTAGAGATGGGGTTTCACCATGTTAGCCAGGCTGGCCTCGAACTCCTGACCTCGTGATCCACCCTCCTCATCCTCTCAAAGTGCTGGGATTATAGGCGTGAGCCACTGCACGCAGCCTTTTTTGTATTTTAAGTAGAGACTGGGTTTCACCATGTTGCCCAGGCTGGTCTTGAACTCCTGACCTCATGTAATCTGCCCGCCTTGGCCTCCGAAAGTGCCGGGATTACAGGCATGAGCCACTGCGCTGGCCTTTGAGTATTTTAAGTTATAAAAGCGATATGTGTTTTAAAAAAACACATCTCTCTCTTTTTTTTTTTGAGATGGAGTCTCGCTCTGTTGCCCAGGCTGGAGTGCAGTGGCGTGATCTTGGCTCACTGAACTTCCGCCTCCCAGGTTCAAGCGATTCTTCTGCCTCAGCCTCCCAAGGTGCTGGGACTATAGGTGCGCTACCACACACGGCTCATTTTATTTTATGTATTTATTTATTTTTTTGAGACGGAGTCTCACTCCTGACCTCATGTGATCTGCCTGCCTTGGCCTCCCAATGTGCTGGGATTACAGGCGTGAGCCACCGTGCCTGGCCAGAGATAGGTGTTTATTATAGAAAATTTATGAAATAGAATAATTATCATATTGTCTATAGGCTGTTTTAATCTTTTTTCTCCCATTCAACATTCTATAGTTAACATTTCTCATGAAGTCGTTTTGTTTTGTTTTGTTTTGTTTGGTACGGACGTGTGCCACCACACCTGGCTAATTTTTGTATTTTTAGTGGAGACAGGGTTTTACCATGTTGGCCAGGCTGATCTTGAACTCCTGACCTTGTGATCCGTCCACCTTGGCCTCCCAAAGTGTTGGGATTACAGGCATGAGCCCCCGTACCCGCCCTTTTTTTTTTGAGATGGAGTTTTGCTCTTGTTGCCCAAGCTGGAGCACACTGGCACGATCTCAGCTCACTGCAACCTCTGTCTCCTGGGTTCCAGTGATTCTGCTGCCCCAGCCTCCCGAGTAGCTGAGATTACAGGTACCTGCCACTACATCCGGCTAATTTTTGCATTTTTAGTAGAGATGGGGTTTCACCATGTTGGCCAGGCTGGTCTCGAACTCCTGACCTCAGGTCATCCACCCGCCTCGGTTTCCCAAAGTCCCGGGATTACAGGCGTGAGCCACCGCGCCCGGCCTGAAGTCTTTCAAAATACATTTTTTATTTATCCATTGTATTATTTTATACTGCACTTTCTTCATCTGTAAAATAACAGGGCCAGGCTTGGTGACTCACACCTGTAAGCCCGGCACTTTGGGAGGCTGAGGTGGGAGGATTGTTTGATCCCAGGAGTTCGAGACCAGCCTGGGCAACATCGTGAGACCCCGTCTCTACCAATAATAAAAAATGTGATGTGATGGCATGCGCCTGTGAAGATCGCTTGAGCCTGGGAGGTCAAGGCGGCAATGAGCCATGAGGGCGCCACTGCATTCTAGCCTGAGTGCCAGAGTGAGGCCCTGTCTCAAAACAAACAAGCAAACAAACAAACAAACGAAAAAACCCAGGGAGGTTGGGCTAAGGGCTAGTTGATTCCAAAGATTCAAAACCCAGTATAATAGTTTTTAAGCCTGATTATCTGAGATTTTGTCAAGGAAAAAAGTTTCATATAACAATCCCAGGCCAGGCATGGTGGCTCATGCCTTTAATTCCAGCACTTTGGGAGGCCGAGTCAGGGAGATCCCTTGAGCCCAGGAGTTCAAGACCAGTCTGGGCAACATGGTAAAATGCCATCTCTACTAAAAATAGAAAAATTAACTGGGCATGGTTGTGCGTGTGCCTATAATCCTAGCTACTCTGGAGGCTGAGGTGGGAGGATCACTTGAGCCCAGGAGATGGAGGATGCAGTGAGCCAAGATCAGGGCACCCCATTCCACCTTGGGCGACAGAGCGAGACCCTATCTCAAAAAACAAACAGGAATTTGAGGCCATATTTATGTATTATATATTTTATCTGCTCTGTATATGGTTAATAGGTTATCCTTGAGATGATAAAAACATACTTCTGTCCATTTTGCAGGACTTGGCATGGGCTTTTATTGTTTTAAATTATGATACCTTTGTAGCTCTGCTGTTTGATACATTTTGGGATTTGATTTTGGTATGATTTGGTACCCAGTCTTTGTTATGGATACACGTGATTCACCTTGTTGTGATACAGTTTTATGTATTTTCGAGGATATGGGTCATAGTGAAAAGTCACGTTTACTTGTACAGACTGAGAATAGCTTG
This sequence comes from Trachypithecus francoisi, assembly GCF_009764315.1. Lineage (NCBI taxonomy): Eukaryota > Metazoa > Chordata > Mammalia > Primates > Cercopithecidae > Trachypithecus > Trachypithecus francoisi. The sequence continues at coordinate 13,028,027 of NW_022681471.1, read as the reverse complement.
ATTTCAGATGGTCAGAGGTTGAACTAAGTGGATTAAAGCTGATTTCTTAAACTGGACAAGGCTGGTACCATTGTGCATTCCCTGGTACTTATAAATACTTATATCATGGTTTGAAATTTTATTCTTATTTCTGTAATCATTTTATTCACCTTAAATACAGAAATACAGACATCTGGCTGGGCGCAGTGGCTCACACCTGAAATCCCAGCACTTTGGGAGGCCGAGGCAGGTGGAGGTCAGGAGTTCAAGACCAGCAGTTCAAGACCATGTCTACTAAAAAAATACAAAAAAAAAAAAAAAACCCAAAAACCCCCAAAAAACAAAAACTAGGTCATGCCTCTGCAATCCCAGCTACTTAGGAGGCTGAGGCAGGAGAATCACTTGAGCCTGGGAGGTGGAGGTTGCAGTGAGCTGAGATCATGCCACTGTACTCCAGCCTGGGCAACAGAGTGAGACTCCATCTCAAAAATAAAGAAAAAAAAAAAAAGACATCTCAGCATATATTACCATGTGACTTAACCTTTCTGTGGTTCCAGCTAATTTTTTAGGCCTTGAAAGAGAAGGAAGCCTAACATTTTCTGCTACCTCATTGGACTGTCCCTTCTGCCAGTAATTCTTACAGTAATTTCCTTAGACCTATATTGGTCATAATCACTGGGTCCATGACCTTTGATGAGTAACAGTCAGAACCACTGTTTCCTCTTATTTCAGATGAGGCCTATGATATGTAGCTTAAATTAGATACCATATATGAAAACATTCTAAATTGTAAAGCACATTACATATGTTAATTATTATCAAAGGTAACGTCGTGAAAGAAGAGAGATGAGCTATAGAATCACACAAGCCTATGCTTAAATTTTGACCTTACATTAAACCAAATAGGATTGATTTTTTTTTTTTTTTTTTTTGAGGCGGAGTCTCGCTCTGTCGCCCGGACTGGAGTGCAGTGGCCAGATCTCAGCTCACTGCAAGCTCTGCCTCCCGGGTTTACGCCATTCTCCTGCCTCAGCCTCCCGAGTAGCTGGGACTACAGGCGCCCGCCACCTCGCCCGGCTAGTTTTTGTATTTTTAGTAGAGACGGGGTTTCACCGTGTTAGCCAGGATGGTCTCGATCTCCTGACCTCGTGATCCACCCGTCTCGGCCTCCCAAAGTGCTGGGATTACAGGCTTGAGCCACCGCGCCCGGCCTGATTTTTTTTTTTAATTGAGTTGGAGTCTCGCTCTGTCGCCCAGGCTGGAGTGCAGTGGTGCGATCTCAGCTCACTGCAACCTCTGCCGCCCAGGTTAAAGCGATTCTTGTGCCTCAGCCTCCTGAGAAGCTGGGACTACAGGCGCGTGCCACCATGCCCAGCTAATTTTTTTCTATTTTTAGTAGAGACGGGGTTTTGCCATGTTGGCGAGGCTGGTCTTGAACTCCTGACTTCAGGTGGTCTGCCCACCTCGACCTCCCAAAGTGCTGGGGCTGCAGGCTTGAGCCCCATGCCCGGCCAAGATTGAAAATTTTCAGTTTAAATTCAGCATGTTTAGTAGAGAAAGTACTTGTAGCTAAAATGATGGGATGAAGGAAAATGAAAATTCGTTTGTAGATAGCATTTGGGTACATGCGGACACTCATGAAATAAGTTGTATCATTTAAATTCGGTTTGTAGCACTTAACTGTGGCACAGTTTCCTTTACTTTGTGTCATTAAAAAAAATTAAAACCTAGACAGAAGAGAAACATACTAAATGTTTGAATATAGATAGCACTGTAGCTTTCAGATAGAGCTAAATATTTTTACTAAAGAAAGAAAAGATATGGGCTCTTATCCATACATAACTTGTTTGATCAGCCTGGGCAATATAGTGAGACCTTGTCTCTACAAAAAAAATTTAAAAATTAGCTGAGTGTGCTGGCGCCTGCCTGGAGTCCAGCTCCTTGGGAGGCTGAGGTGGTAGGATTGCTTGAAATTGCAAGGCAGGGCTAGCAGTGAGCTGAGATTGTGACATTGCACTCCAGTCTGGGCGATAGAGCAAGACCCTGTCCCAGAAAAAAAAAAAAAAAAAGTTGTTTAAGTACTTGCTTGAGGGGTCCCAACATGATCATGGAATAGAATACTTCATTCTGAGGTTAGAAGATCACTTGAGGCCAGGAGTTCAAGACCAGCTTGAGCAACATAGTAAGACCTCATCTCTTTTTGTGTGTGCGTGTGTGTGTGTGTGTGTGTGAGGGAGTCGGAGTTTCACTCTGTCAGCTAGGCTGCTGGAGTACAGTGGCACGATCTGGGCTCACTGCAACCTCTGCCTCCCAGGTTCAAGCGATTCTCCTGCCTCAGCCTCCCAGGTAGTTGGATTACAGGCATATGCCACCATGCCCAGCTAATTTTTGTATTTTTAGTAGACCAGGTTTCACCATGTTGGCCAGGCTGATCTCGAACTCCTGACCAAGTGATCCACCCACCTCAGCCTCCCAAAGTGCTGGGATTACAGGCGTGAGCCACTGCGCCCAGCCATGAGCCACCAAGCCCAGTCGAGACCCCGTCTCTTAAAGAAAAGAATACTTCTTTCTGAGAAATGTCTAGGGATAGGTATTACCTGCTTATGAAGTCATCCATGGAACCATCTGATTGTATGAACTACATTCTAATCACTGTGTCAGAGTAAGTTATCTGCGCAAAGTATCAGAGTACAGTAAGTTCCAGTTCTATGCCACTAATCAGCTCTATGGCCTTAGTAAATCATTTACCTTCCTTACGTCTTAGTTTCTTTTTCTTTCTTTCTTTCTTTTTTTGTTTTTTGTTTTTTGTTTGTTTTGTTTTTTTGAGACAGGATCTGGCTCTGTCAGCCCAGGCTGGAGTGGCCAGGCTCAACTGATCCTCCCACCTCATCTCCCGAGTAGCTCGAGCCACCATGCCTTAGGTTTTTTTTTTTTTTTTTTTTTGGAGTGACTGGGTCTCCCTATGTTTCCCAAGCTGATTAGTTTCTTTATCTGTAAAGTAAGATAATGATTTTTATTATCCTGTCCAGCAAGACATAATTATTATGAACAATTTTTGCTCGTGTCTACAAAGTATAATGATGGCCGGGTGCGGTGGCTCAGGCCTGTAATCCTAGCACTTTGGGAGAATATGGCGGGAGGATTACGAGATCAGGAGATCGAGACCATCCTGGCCAACATGGTGAAACCCTGTCTCTACTAAAAATACAAAAATTAGCTAGGTATGGTGGCATGTGCCTGTAATCCCAGCTACTCGGGAGGCTGAGGCACGAGAATCGTTTGAACCCAGGAGGTGGAGGTTGCAGTGAGCCGAGATCGTGCCACTGCACTCCAGCCTGGTGACAGAGTGAGACTCCGTCTCAAAATAATAAAAATAATAATAATAATGATTATACTTTTTAGTATACTTGATTCTGAGCTGCTCTTTTTGTAAAAATTATTTTAGGGAAGTTTTTGCCCAAAGTTCGTGGAGACTTCTTTCTTTTTACCAGGTCCCAAAGTCATTGTTAATTTTTATGAGGCAGTGGATGAACAGTTCATAACTCCAAAGAGATATCACTGAGAAAAATTTTTCCACAAGAAGTCCTTTTTTTCTTCTTCTTCTTTTGAAACTGGTTTCTCACTTAGCAAGTCCTTTTATTTTCAATTCAAGTTAACAATAAGTTGGCCCGGCGCGTTGGCTCACGCCTGTAATCCCAGCACTTTGTAAGGCTGAGGCGGGCGGGTCACCTGAAGTCAGGAGTTCGAGAACAGCCTGGCCAACATGGCAAAACCCTGTCTCTACTAAAAATACAAAAATTAGCCAGGCATGGTGGTGCGCCCCTGTAGTCTCGCTACTCAAGAGGCTAAGGCAGGAGAATCACTTGAACTCAGGAGGTGGAGGTTGCAGAGAGCCAAGATCACACCACTGCACTCCAGTCTGAGTGACAGAGCAAGACTCCATCACAAAAAAAGAAACCCAATAAGTAGCAATCAGGTATCACCTGTGTTTCTCAGCCCTTCTCTGCTGCTGCTGGTTTACTGCCACTCAAGCAGTGGACCAAAAGGCATTTGTTTCTGGCCAGCCACCATGGACATGACCTGATCACTGCTTTTGTCTCTGTGACTTGACCTGTATCCCTCTCTCTCTTTTTCTTTTCTTTTCTTTTTTTTTCTGTGACTTGCCCTGTATCCTTCTCTCTCTTTTTCTTTTCTTTTCTTTTTTTTTGGAGATAGTTTTTCATTCTGTCTCCCAGAGTGGAGTGCATTGGCACAATCATAGCTCACTGCAGACTTTACTTCCCAGGCTCAGGCAGTCCTTCCACCTCAGCTTCCCGAGTAGCTGGGACTACAGGCGTGTGCAGACTATAGGCATGTGCAACCATGCCCAACTAATTTTTATTTTTATTTATTTATTCATTTTAGATGGAATTTCGCTGTTACTGCCCAGGCTGGAGTGCAGTGGTGCAATCTTGGCTCACCGCAACCTCGGCCTCCCGGGTTCAAGCGATTCTCTTGCCTCAGCCTTCCTGAGCAGCTGGCATTACAGGCATGTGCCAGCACGCCCAGCTAATTTTGTATTTTTAGTAGAGATGGGGTTTCTTCATGTTGGTCAGGCTGGTCTCAAACTCCCGACCTCAGATGATCCGCCTGCCTCGGCCTCCCAGAGTGCTGGGATTACAGGTGTGAGCCACCACACCTGGCCTAATTTTTATTTTTATTTTTTGTAAAGACAGGGTCTCACCATGTTGCTCAACCTGGCCTCGAACACCTGGGCTCAAGCAGTCTGCCTGCCTTGACCTCCCAAAGTGCTGGGAATACAGGCGTGAGCCACCATGTCTGGCCCTCTCTCTTTTTTGAAACCTGATGATCGCCAGGCATGGTGGGCTCACGCCTATAATCCCAGCACTTTGGGAGGCCAAGGCAGGCAGATCACTTGAGATGAAGAGTTTGAGACCAGCCTGGCCAACATGATGAAACGCTGTCTCTACTAAAAATACAAAAATCAGCCAGGCATCGTGGCGGTGCACACATGTAATCCGAGCACTTTGGGAGGCTGAGGCAGTGGATCACTTGAGGTGAGGAGTTTTGAGCCCAGCCTGGCCAACATGGTGAAACTTCGTTTCTACTAAAAATACAAAAAAAAAAAAAAATAGCTGGCCTGGTAGTGCATGCCTGTAATCCCAGCTACTTGGGAAGCTGAGGCAGAAGAATTGCTTGAACCTGGAAGGCAGAGGTTGTAGTGAACCCAAATCGCGCCACTGCACTCCAGCCTGGGCGACAGAGCGAGAGTCCGTCTGAAAAAAACAAACAAAACCACAAAGAAACCTGAAGAAAAAAAACCCCAAAAAACCTGGTGGGTTGCTCAGAGGCAGTTACCTATGTAACAAACTGGCAGAAATTCTCAGGATAGGCAAAAAGATAAGAACCAAAGAACATATCCTTCTCTAAGTCATAAAAATTATTTTCTGTGAATGAAAAGCCAAAACTTTGCATTACCAGGCCCTGCTATTGATAGTTTACTTGGCCAGTGTATTCACAGATGGAGGAAGCATTGTCACATGACAAATAACCAGATTATGCCCATAGTCTGGTTGGCAGGATTGTACAAGGGTGCCTGACTAATCAGAGTCCACCTGCTTGTTTCTTTTGATTAGAATCTAATATATTTGCTGTATATAATTTAGAAAGTTAAGAAAAGCAAAAAGAAAAGAATTTAATCCCACTGCTCAGAGATAACCACAGCAGAATTTTGATATGTAATTTAGCCTGTCTTTATATATCTGTATCTTTTATAATTTGGGTTATATAATACAGCATTATTTTGTAACCAGCTTTTTCCACTTAATACAACATCATGGTGCTTGCTTCAGCAGTAAATATACTAAAATTGGAATGACACAGAGAAGGTTAACATGGCCCCTGTATAATATATATATTTTTAAAATACATCCTGAACATGAATTTTTAATGGTTGCCTGGTGGCCCATATTACCATAGTATTGTCCTCTTTTGTTAGATATTGAGTTGTTTTGTTTTAGTAGATAGCACTTTATGGAACATCCTTATATACATTAATAATGAAATTATTGGAGTTTTTTTTTTTTTTTTTTGAGATGGAGTCTCGCTCTGTTGCCCAGGCTTGAATGCAGTGGCGCAATCTTGGCTCACTGCAACCTCCACCTTCCGGTTCAAACAGTTCTCCTGCCTCAGTCTCCTGAGTAGCTGGGACTACAGGTGTGTGTCACCACCCCCAGCTAATTCTTGTATTTTTTTTTTTTTTTGTGGAGCCTAGGTTTTGCCATGTTGGCCAGGCTGGTCTCGAATTCCTGACCTCAAGTGATCCACCTGCCTTAGCCCCCAAAGTGCTGGGATTACAGGCATGAGCCACTGTGCCTGGCTGATCAGGGATTTTCTTTTTTTTTTTTGGCGGGGATGAGGGGAGGAGTTTTGCTGTTGTTGCCCAGGCTGGAGTGCAATGGCGTGATCTTGGCTCACTGCAGCCTCTGCCTCCCGGGTTCAAGCGATTCTCCTGCTCAGCCTCCTGAGTAGCTGGGATTACAGGCGCGCACCACCACGCCTGGCTAATTTTTTGTATTTTTAGTAGAGACGGGGTTTCACCATGGCCAGACTGGTCTTGAACTCCTGACCTCAGGTGATCCACCTGCCTCGGCCTCCCAGGGTGCTGGGATTACAGGCGTGAGCCACTGCGCCTGGCCTGATCAGGGATTTATTTATTTATTTATTTATTATTATTATTTTGGAGAATGTGTTTAGAACTAGAATCGGTGGTTCAAGAGATTACCATATATTTAAGACTTTTAGAACATATATTGCCAGATTACCTTCCAGAAAAGATGTACCAGTTTTTAGTTCTAACAGACAGATGCCTCTTGCTCCATACTCTCGTGCCACTGCGTTTTCATTGTTGGTAGTAGTGTTGACCTTTGCCAAACAGGATAAAAATGTTATCTTTTAAAGTGTTTATTTCTTTGATTATTAATGAGGTTTAACATTGTTGCATATGTTTGTTGACCATTAATATTTCCCACTTGTAAATTTGCCTGTTTTCTATCAACGTATTAATCTTTTTCTTACAGTTTTTTTTTTTTTCGTTTTTTTGAGACGGAGTCTCGCTCTGTCGCCCAGGCTGGAGTGCAGTGGCACCATTTCGGTTCACTGCAACCTCTGCCTCCCAGGTTCAAACGATTCCCCTGCCTCAACCTCCCGAGTCGCTGCAATTACAGGCATGCGCCACCATGCCCAACTAATTTTTGTATTTTTAGTAGAGACGGTGTTTCATCACATTGGCCAGGCTGGTCTTGAACTCCCGAATTCAAGCGATACACCCACCTCATACTCCCAAAGTGTTGGGATTAGAGGTGTGAGTCACTGTGCCCGGCCTTCTTATAGATTTATAAGTGTATTCATACTACTTTTTTTAAAGACAGTGTCTTGACCTGTTGTACAGGCTGAAGTGCAGTGACGCAGTCACAGCTCATTGTAACCTGTAATTCCTTGGCCTATGTTGCCCAGTGTGGTCTTAAATTCCTGGGCTCAAGTGATTCTCCTGCCTTAACCTCCCAAAGTATTGGGATTACAGGGGTGAGCCTCATGCTGCTTTTTTTTTTTGCAACTACTTTAGTCAAATGCTTCTTCTTAAGACTATTACTAGTCAAAAACAAAATAGATTAAATGGAGGTAGTGACAGGACACTGTCCTGTTTGAGGCCATCTATTATTGGTGCGAAAAGCCAACATTACATGAGTAGGTTTAGATAGAAGGTCATTCACTCCAACATTGTTCATAATGGTAAAAAACTAGTCAAACAGTCCTTCACGGCTATAATCACAACACTTTGGGAGGCCAAGTCAGGAGTATCGCTTGAGTCCAGGAATTCCAGACCAGCCTGAACACATAGAGAAACCACATCTCTAAGAAAACTTTTTAAAATTAGCGGGGCGTGGTGGCATGTGACTATAGTCCCAGCTATTCAGGAGGCTGAGGTGGAAGGATTGCTTCAGCCCAAGAGGTTGAGGTTACAATGAGCTATGATCACACCACTGCACTCCAACTTGGGCAACAGAGCAAGGCCTTGTCTTTAAAAAAATAATGATAATACATTTTTAAAATAAAAAGAAAAATAATATGGGTAAACTCTACCCGTCAGTGGTAAATACCAATATTTCTATCAATGATAGGCAGTCTTCCTAGAATAATCCATTGAAGAAAATCCAAAATTGTTGTATGAAAAAATACACAGGTTTGTTCCATGTGTAAAAATCTTTTAATCATGGTACATTTTTTATCAAAAACATTCATACTACTTGAATACATTAAAAGAGTACAAAAGCATTCCAATGTACATATAGACACACTAAACAAAGGGAATGCTTTCTAGTGAAATTAGAAATAAATACAAGAATGTTAAGGGAGAGAGTCTCATATTACCAGAGTCAGTGAAATTAACTGCTTTATTTTTATTATTATTTTTTTTTTTGAGACAGTTTTGCTCTGTTTCAAAGACAGCTCTGTCACCCAGGCTGGAGTACAGAGGTGCAGTCTCGGCTCACTGCAACCCCCGTCTTCCGGGTTCAAGTAATTCTCATAGTTCAGCCTCCTAAGTAGCTGGGATTACAGCCATGCACCACCATGCCTGACTACTTTTTGTATTTTTAGTAGAGATAGGGTTTTTGCTATGTTGGCCAGGCTGATTTCGAACTCCTGACCTCAAGTGATCCGCCTGCCTCGGCCTCCCAAAGTGCTGGGATTACAGGCATGAGCCACCACACCCGGCCATTAACTGCTTTTTACAGCATAAATTATACCTGTTTGGAATTAGTTTTTAAATATATAAGTTATAGAATGGACAAACACCAATGTGAACAACTATCAAACAATTTTGTAATTCAGGAACATAGCTTCAAGTGCTTCATAACATGGAAAGCAACTCCTAAAAATAGTAATTGGCTTAATTTCTTAAAAGTTAGAAGAAGCATTCCAGAAAGTGATTTGTTACACTTAGCAACAGAAGAACAACATTAGAAATAATACTGGAAACATAAGAACTGAGGTCCTCCAGTACCAAGAGATAGAATCAAACTTTTTCTCTTTTTTTTTTTTTTTTTTTTTTTGAGACGGAGTCTCGCTCTGTCGCCCAGGCTGGAGTGCAGTGGCCGGATCTCAGCTCACTGCAAGCTCCGCCTCCCGGGTTTACGCCATTCTCCTGCCTCAGCCTCCCGAGTAGCTGGGACTACAGGCGCCCGCCACCTCGCCCGGCTAGTTTTTTGTATTTTTTAGTAGAGACGGGGTTTCACCGTGTTAGCCAGGATGGTCTCGATCTCCTGACCTCGTGATCCGCCCGTCTCGGCCTCCCAAAGTGCTGGGATTACAGGCTTGAGCCACCGCGCCCGGCCCAAACTTTTTCTCTTTAAGAATATAGCTGCGCGTGGTGGCTCATGCCTGTAATGCCAACAATTTGGAGGCCAAGTCAGGTGGATCATGAGGTCAGGAATCAAGACCATCCTGGCTAACATGGTGAAACCCTGTCTCTACTAAAAATACAAAATATTTAGCTGGGTGTGGTGGCAGGTGCCTGTAGTCCCAGCTACTCAGGTGACTGAGGCAGAAGAATGGTGTTGAACCAGGAGGCAGAGCTTGCGGTGAGCCAAGATCACGCCACTGCACTCCAGCCTGGGAGTGAGACTCCATCTCAAAAAAAAAAAAAAAAAAAAAAAAAAGAATTTAAAAATATAGTTAAAGGAAAAATTCACTGGGCTCTGTGAAACAGTTAAATATGTAACCACTTCAAACAGAAATGACTTAGTCCTCTCATGTAGTTCTGAAAATGTACTAATATCCCATTTTCCATATCAAAAGCACATAATTTCATTAGCAGAAGCCCCATTGTTTTATACTTAAAATCACCTCTGATCCTCCAAAGTTTATGCAAACAGTTACCAAACTACTATTTTAATAACATTTTGACAGCTTTATTGAGATATAATTTATATACCATAAGATCCATTTAAAGTATATAGTTCAGTGGCTTTTAGTATATGCAGAGTTGTGCAACTGTCACCACAATCTAATTTTAGAACATTTTCATTACTCCAGAAACAACTCCAGTAACCATTTATAGTCACTTCCTATTTCCCCCCCACCCCAGCCCTAGGCAACCACTAATCTACTTTCTGTTTCTATTTATTTTAATAGCATTTCAAACTTGTAATATTATTGTTCTCATGCCTATTCTAGGTCGTTGGCTCAGAGGTTTAAAAGCTCTTAAACTACCCAAATTTACAAGTCCTATGACATCCTCATCCTCAGTGAGCCAGGATTGTGCCATTGCACTCCAGCCTGGGCAACAAGAGAAACTCCGTCTCAAAAAAAGAAAACCCTAATAATAATTTTTAAAAAAAGCAGCTGGGCACAGTGGTTCATGCCTGTAATCCCAGCACTTTGGAAGGTCGAGGCAGGTGGATTACCTGAGGTCAGCAGTTCAAGACCAGCCTGGCTAACATGTTGAAATCCTGTCTCTTCTAAAAATACAAAAATTAGCCAGGCATGGTGGCGGGCACCTGTAATTCCAACTACTTGGGAGACTGAGACAGAAGAATGGCTTGAACATGGAAGGCGGAGGTTGCAGTGACCTGAGATCACGCCATTTTACTCCAGCCTGGGCAACAAGAGCAAAAAACTCTGTCTCAAAAAAAAAAAAAGGAGAAATAGAAACTTTTGTGTCATATACAGACACCAGGGTTTTGTATGTGCCTTTGTCTCTGTATCCCCCACCTCCGCATTCCCACATTCTCGCTAGACTAGCTGTCAACATCCTCTCCTTGGCACCTCCTGGTGGCTCTCTTTACACAGTTGACTGGACTAAATGTCTGTTCGTACATGTATACTGTAAAACCTTACATATTACCATTGTAGAATCTCCCAAACCCTTCATTTAAACATGCACCATTGCTTGCTGGTCCTTTTTGTCCCATTTTTTGCTTCCATAGTGCTATTTTCCCAACTACTGTTACCTTAAGATTCCTGATTGCCCAGCCCCTTTACCAAAAGCTTTCTTTGACATTTTTCTCTTTCCGTGCCTTCCTGCCTTTCCACGTACCCAGTACAAAGTCTGAAGATGCTTTCACAGAGAAGCCTTAAATTATCCCAGCATACTTTATTGCACCCACACCTTTTCACTTCAAAAACCTTTTTGTCACCCTTGTCCAATATTTTCTTCTGTATTCTCAATTCTTCTGCTCCGTATATACTTGTTTTCTGTGGTATCATTTTCCTCTCCTCCATTTCACTTAGATCCTATTTTTACCCTATCTTACCCTTTTTGTTTGGTGCCTTCCTCCAAAGCCAAGATTTCTGTCGTTCATCAGTCATCCTTCCACCTTTCACTCTTAAACTCTCTGGTAATTCTGTTTTTTCCTCCTTCTCAAAAAGCTCACACTCTGCTAATGTGTATATATTGTTCACTTGAGTGCTTCTAAATAAATATTTACTTTTCAAAAGAGTGAAATCTGAACTATTGGCATGGAAACAACCTCTGGGAAGACAAGATCTCCACTCAAAAGCTTCAAATTGAGATTCTCCTGCTCATGTTGAATGATGGTTTTACCTAATATTTTCTGAAATAGGGTGACTACTTGAACTACACAAAGTTGTGAAATGAGAATATCTTTGATTTTATACTTTGTTTTTTCTTTTTTTGAGATGAAGTCTTACTCTGTCACCTAGGCTGGAGTGCAGTGGCACAATCTCGGCTCATTGCAACCTCTGCCTCCCAGGTTCAGGTGATTCTTGTCCCTTGGCCTCCCGAGTAGCTGGGATTACAGGCGTATGCCACCACGCCTGGCTAATTTTTGCATTTTTTGGTAGAGATGGGGTTTCACCATGTTGGCCAGGCTGGTCTTGAACTCCTGACCTCAAGTGATCCACGCACCTCAGCCTCCCAAAGTGTTGAGATTACAGGCATGAGCCACTATGCCTGACCACTTAACATCCATTTTGATTGACTTGAAATAAAATTTAACACCCCAGGGAAGGCAGTTCTCATGTGTTTTGAATTATACTGAGCATTAATTATTCAGGATAATTATAGACTTGGAAATGTTTAATCCAGTCTCCTAGTCCATGCTGAAGCTCCTTTAAGTGATAGGAGGAACTCATAATCTACAAGGCAACCCAATCCATTTGTTGCTGCTATCAATTGTTATAAAGCTCATCCTTGGGTTAAAATCTACTGCTTATAGTTGTATTTAATGACCTTAATTCTGCCCTCAAGCTATACAAAATGTGGATCTCTTTTCTACATGATAACCTTTTAGATATCAGTCTATCCTCTCTACCCTTCCCCTCACAATTTTTCCACCCTTTGCGATAAATATCCTTTGCTATTCTATTTCTCATATGATATCATTTTTATCATCCCAATTGCTCCCTGAGGACATTAACTTTGTTGCGCTTATTTTTTTTTTTTGTCTTTTTTTTTTTTTTTTCCTTTTTGTGGAGAACGGGGTCTTGCTGTATTACCCAGGCAGGTCTCGAACTCCTCAAGCTATCCTCCCGCCTCTGCCTCCCTGAGAGCTGGGATTACAGGCGTGAGCCACCGCGCCCAGCCTTAAACTTTGTTAATGTCCCTTCCAAAATGTATTTGGAACTGGAAATAATATCCCTTGGTAGCTGAATTGGATCTGGATGTTGCACATCTGGACACTAATGCAGCCTGAAGTTGCTGTAAGTTTTTTAGTCAACTTGTAATGTTGGCTCATGATGAATTTGTAATTAATTAAAATTCCAAGGTTTTAATCTGGAGGATTGCCTTTATGTGATTTTTTCTTAAGTCTCCATTTTCTTTTAGTTATGCAACAGATTTTTTTTTTTTTTTTTTTGAGACGCTCGTTCTGTCACCAGGCTGGAGTGCAGTGGCACGATCTCAGCTCACTGCAACCTCCACCTCCTGGGTTCAAGCAATTCTCCTGCCTCAGCCTCCCGAGTAGCTGCGATTACAGGAGTCCGCCGCCATGCCTGGCTAATTTTCTTTGTTTGTTTCTTTTTTTTAAGTAGAGATAGGGTATCTCCATGTTGGTCAGGCTGGTCTCGAACTTTTGACCTCAGGTGACCCACCCTCCTTGGCCCCCCAAGTGCGGGATTACAGGCGTGAGCCATTGCACCCGGCCTTTTTGTTTTGTTTTGTTTTTCTTTTTTTGAGATGGAGCCTCACTCTGTTGCCCAGGATGGAGTGCAGTGACATGATCTTGGCTCACTGCAACCTCCGCTGCCCGGGTTCAAGGGTTCTGTCTCAGCTTCCCGAGTAGCTGGGATTACAGGTACTGCCACCACGCCTGGCTAATTTTTGTATTTTTAGTAGAGATAGGGGTTTCACCATGTTGGCCAGGCTGGTCTTAAACTCCTGACCTCAAGTTATCCGGCTGCCTTGGCCTCCCAAAGTGCTGAGATTATAGGCATGAGTCACCGCACCCGGCTTATGCACCAAATATTTTTAAAAAACCAGATGTAAGACTTTACACTTACCCCTATTAAATGTTATCTCATTAGCCTATCAGGTAGCTTTGGTTTTTTACTTTTATGTTTTTTTTTTTTTTGAGACAAGAGTTTCGCTCTTGTTGCCCAGGCTGGAGTGCAATGGTGCGATCTCTGCTCACTGCAACCTCCGCCTCCTGGGTTCAAGTGATTCTCCTGCCTCAGCCTCCCAAGTAGCTGGGATTACAGGCATGTGCCACCACGCCTGGCTAATTTTGTGTTTTTAGTAGAGACAGGGTTTCACCATGTTGGTCTAGCTGGTCTCGAACTCCCGACCTCAGGTGATTTGCCCACCTTGGCTTCCCAAAGTGCTGGGATTACAGGCGTGAGCCACCATGACCAGCTGGTTTTTTTCTTAAGACTAGTCAAGTGCAGAGTGAGAAGAGGGAAAAGAGTAGAACAAGGGGTTTGATCAGCCTTGGTTTCTTTGAATCTTGATTTTTGTCATTCAGTTTATTATGCTGATTCAACAAAGGGCCTTGAAGCTAATGTTGGAATGTTTTCAGACATCTAGGAGATGATAATTCATCAAAAGTCATGGAGACTATTCCAAAAGTTTTATGCAGATATAACTCAGCTGTTGAGGTATGAGTTAATACCACTATAAGTTGACATGGCCAGAAAAGACTGAAGTCCATTGCCAGCTTGCTTTATGTTGAACATTACTCCAAAAGAGATTAAATTCTAAGACATATTGTGTCAACATAAAGGCAAAAGAGCTGGCTAATTCTTCTCAAGAAATCAATGGCTCGACCTGTTGGCTCATGCCTATAATCCCAGCATTTTGGGAGGCCGAGGTGGGGGATCACCTGAGGTCGGGAGTTAAAGACCAACCTGACCAACCTGGAGAAACCCCGTCTCTGCTAAAAAATACAAAATTAGCTGGGCATGGTGGTGCATGTCTGTAATCCCAGCTACTTGAGAGGTTGAGGCAGGAGAATCGCTTGAACCCAGGAGGCAGAGGTTTCAGTGAGCCAAGATCACGCCATTGCACTCCAGCCGGGGCAACAAGAGCAAAACTCCATCTCAAAAAAAAAAAAAAAAAATCAATTAATGCACATATAATATAGAGACAGAGTCCTTGTTACCGTTATTTTGCCTTTGACAAGTTTATATTGAGCACGTTATCAGGCAATGCGGGAGATTCTGGAGAACCAGGTTTGCCTCATAGCTAGGTTACCATATGCTCTAGTTTGCCTGGGGCAACCCCGATTTATGCCTGTTGTCCCAGTGTGATTATTGCTAGTGTGATTTTTCACTTTGAGAAGTGTCCAGGTTTGGAAGATAAATTGTCTTGCTATCCTTCTCATAACCTAATGGGTTCCCTTTAGTATTTAATCTGGGTTAAAATTACACAGCTGTGATTTGGCAGCTCTAATAAGACTGCAACAATACTTATCTTCCATTTGAACAGATTGTTACTTGACCAAGGGGAAGTTTTTTTTTTTTTTTTGAGACGGAGTCTCGCGCTGCCGCCCAGAATGGAGTGCAGTGTTGCGATCTCGGCTCACTGCAAGCTCGGCCTCCCGGGTTCACGCCATTCTCCTGCCTCAGCCTCCCCAGCAGCTGG
Organism: Trachypithecus francoisi; assembly: GCF_009764315.1. Taxonomy (NCBI): domain Eukaryota; kingdom Metazoa; phylum Chordata; class Mammalia; order Primates; family Cercopithecidae; genus Trachypithecus; species Trachypithecus francoisi. The sequence goes on along the minus strand of NW_022681471.1, from coordinate 13,012,948 downwards.
GACTACAGGCGCCCACAACCACGCCCGGCTAATTTTTTGTATTTTTAGGTGAGACGGGGTTTCACCCTGTTAGCCAGGATGGTCTCAATCTCCTGACCTTGTGATCCGCCCGCCTCGGCCTCCCAAAGTGCTGGGATTACAGGCGTGAGCCACTGCGCCTGGCTACCAAGGGCAGTTAATAGCAAAAGTAACTGCAGGGTACATGTATGTCATGGGCAAAAAAAAAAAAAGCAATTAAGGTTTGCAGGTATTTAGAGTTTCTCCTGAACCACTCTCTAGAGGGCAGTGTTACGTATATATCTGTAATTATCCAGTTACAACAAAAAAGGGGATCTGGTTCATGCATGAAAATCAGAAATATTTCATACTCTTAAAGAACACATTGGGGCCGGGCGCGGTGGCTCAAGCCTGTAATCCCAGCACTGTGGGAGGCCGAGACGGGCGAATCACGAGGTCAGGAGATCGAGACCATCCTGGCTAACACGGTGAAACCCCGTCTCTACTAAAAAATACAAAAAACTAGCCGGGCGAGGTGGCGGGCGCCTATAGTCCCAGCTACTCGGGAGGCTGAGGCAGGAGAATGGCGGGAACCCGGGAGGCGGAGCTTGCAGTGAGCTGAGATCCGGCCACTGCACTCCAGCCCGGGCGACAGAGCAAGACTCCGTCTCAAAAAAAAAAAAAAAAAAAAAAAAAAACATTGGAACCAATATTATGATTGAAACATATTTTGCTAAGCAAAGAAATATTAAAAATTAATTCATTAACATTCTGAACATTTTTTAATTTGTAAAAACTGAACTTTGATGCCTTGAATATATAATGATTCATTATAACAATTATGCACAGACTTTAATAATCTGCATATTTTATGCTTCTTTCATGTTTTTCCTAATTAATGATTTGACATGGTTAATAATTATAATATATTCTGCATCACAGTTTACATATTTATGTAAAATAAGCATTTAAAAATTATTAGTTTTATTCTGCCTGCTTAAATATTACTTAGAAAGAGAAAACAAAAATGCTAGATTTTACTTTATGACTTGAATGATGTAATGTTAAACCCTAGTATTTAGAATTAGAATGTTTCTTAGCAGTTGTGTAGTTATTTTTATGTCATAAGTGATAATTTGTTAGCTCCTATAACAAAAGTCTATTGCTTGTGTTTCACGTTTTGGATTTCCTAATATAATGTTCTCTTTTTAGAAAAGGTGGACAAGTCCTATTTTCAAGAGAAGATGACTTTTAACAGTTTTGAAGGATCTAAAACTTGTGTACCTGCAGACATCAATAAGGAAGAAGAATTTGTAGAAGAGTTTAATAGATTAAAAACTTTTGCAGATTTTCCAAGTAGTAGTCCTGTTTCAGCATCAACACTGGCACGAGCAGGGTTTCTTTATACTGGTGAAGGAGATACTGTGCGGTGCTTTAGTTGTCATGCAGCTGTAGATAGATGGCAATATGGAGACTCAGCAGTTGGAAGACACAGGAAAGTATCCCCAAATTGCAGATTTATCAATGGCTTTTATTTTGAAAATAGTGCCACACAGTCTACAAATTCTGGTATCCAGAATGGTCAGTACAAAGTCGAAAACTATCTGGGAAGCAGAAATCATTTTGCCTTAGACAGGCCATCTGAGACACATGCAGACTATCTTTTGAGAACTGGGCAGGTTGTAGATATATCAGACACCATATACCCAAGGAACCCTGCCATGTATAGTGAAGAAGCTAGATTAAAGTCCTTTCAGAACTGGCCAGACTATGCTCACCTAACCCCAAGAGAGTTAGCAAGTGCTGGACTCTACTACACAGGTATTGGTGACCAAGTGCAGTGCTTTTGTTGTGGTGGAAAACTGAAAAATTGGGAACCTTGTGATCGTGCCTGGTCAGAACACAGGCGACACTTTCCTAATTGCTTCTTTGTTTTGGGCCGGAATCTTAATATTCGAAGTGAATCTGATGCTGTGAGTTCTGATAGGAATTACCCAAATTCAACAAATCTTCCAAGAAATCCATCCATGGCAGATTATGAAGCACGGATCATTACTTTGGGACATGGATATACTCAGTTAACAAGGAGCAGCTTGCAAGAGCTGGATTTTATGCTTTAGGTAAACTTTATTATAAAACCAATAAATAGCTTCCCAACTTTTCCAGGGCTCATAAAAAGTAAATAGATGCCCTTAGCCCCCTGAACTGGTAAATATTTAGGTATAACTTGGCACGATTTTATATATATATATATCCATATTATTCTGTGAACTCTTATGTTGAACCTGTAATGTAACTACTGAATTTATGTGAAAAAGACTACCATATTACGAGTCATGCTTCTCTTCGTGTAATTGTTTTTAGGAAGTAGATAACTTGCAAAAGATGGTAGCATCCCCAATAGCAAAATGGGTCTAATAGTAATATTAACCATCATTTATTGAGCACTTACTGTAAGTAAATACATATACCTCATGTATTTTCTCTAAACTTCACATAACTTTTTTTTTGTTTTTTTTTGAGACGGAGTTTCGCTCTTGTTGTCAAGGCTGGAGTGCAATGGCGAGATTTAGGCTCGCTGCAACCTCTGCCTCCTGGGTTCAAGCGATTCTCCTGCCTCAGCCTCCTGAGTGACTGGGATTACAGGCATGTGCTACCACGCCCAACTAATTTTGTATTTTTAGTAGAGACAGGGTTTCTCCCTGTTGGTCAAGCTGGTCTCAAACTCCTGACCTCAGGTGATCCACCTGCCTTGGCCTCCCAAAGTGCTGGGATTACAGGTGCATGCGCCACGCCTGGCTAATTTTTGTACTTTTAGTAGAGACGGGGTTTCACCATGGCCAGGCTGGTCTTGAACTCCTGACCTTGTGATCCACCCACCTTGGCCTCCCAAAGTGCTGGGATTACAGGCATGAACCACTGCGCTCGGCCATATGAGTGCTTTCAAATGGACTGTGGTAGACCTGTCAGGAAGGGCCATTGGAGTGATTGCTTCTAAAGATATTTTTTTAAATTATACCATTATATATTTGACCCATTTATGTTAAGATTGAATAATGCCTATAAAATATTGGTTATTTCAAAAGATTTTATTTATGTACCATCGTATAGTAATCTTGAAGGTTTGTTTAGTGTCAATGTTGCTATAAACTTAGAGAAACTTGTCTCATAATTTCATTATGTAGAACTTTAATGTTACTAATACTTGGAACATAACTTTAGTTTTAAAGTTTCATAGTTTGAAACAGTAAGTACAATATTGGTGGCCCAAATAACATACTAAAAAGACAGTATGGCTGGGCTCGGTGGCTCACGTCTGTAATCCCAGCACTTTGGGAGGCTGAGGTGGGTGGATCACCTGAGGTCAGGAGTTCAAGACCAGCCTGGCCAACATGGCGAAACCCCGTCTCTACTAAAAATACAAAAATTACCTGGACGTGGTGGCACATGCCTGTAATCCCAGCTACTCGGGAGGCTGAGGCAGGAGAATCACTTGAACCCAGGAGGCAGAGGTTGCAGTGAGCTGAGATCAAGCCATTGCACTCCCGCCTGGGCAACAAGAGTAAAACTCCATCTCAGAAAAAAAAAATAGTAGTAATAATAAAATAAATAAATAAATAAATGAAAATAAAGTATGCCAGGCGCAGTGGCTCACGCCTGTAATCCCAGCACTTTGGGAGGCCGAGGCGGGAGGATCACTTGAGGTCAGGAGTTCAAGATCAGGCTGGCCAACATGGTGAAACCCCATCTCTACCAAAGATATAAAAAATTAGCTGGGTATGGTGGCGCATGCCTGTAATCCCAGCTACTTGAGAGGCTGAGGCAGGAGAATTGCTTGAACTTGGGAGGAAAAGGTTGCAGTGAGCCAAGACTGAGCCATTGCACTCCAGTCTGAGGAACAGAGGAAGACTCAGTCTCAAAAAAAATAAATAAATAATAACAATTTTAGTTTTTAACATAAAACTTGGGCAGTTTTATTTTTGTCTTCTGTAAAAAATACCTCAGATTGAATCAGTGAATTTAGTGTGTATTTCTTCCTCAAAGGATAAAGATCATATCTGTTACTTAGATGTGAATTTGAATGTCTTGTTTTAAGCTGCAAGATTTTCATGTTTTTCAGATGTGCTTAATTTTTAGGTGTTAAATGAATATTTTTGTGTAAGCTTCTAATTGCACAAATACATATATTCCTGTGTGTTTTCGTAGGTGAAGGTGATAAAGTAAAGTGCTTTCACTGTGGAGGAGGGCTAACTGATTGGAAGCCCAGTGAAGACCCTTGGGAGCAACATGCTAAATGGTATCCAGGGTAAGATATTTAATTGTTCATTGTACAGGCAAGTTGGATAGCATGCAGTGGGAGACTTGAATTACTTTTTACCTCAACTATTTTTGCCTTCACTATGGCTTGAAATTCATGCTAGGTTTATAAAAATGAGGAAGGTTTATAAGCCTTCTCTGATGACCAAAACATTCGCTATTTATGTGTCATATCTATGACATTCAGAATATCCCATTTCTTTTTTTTTTTTTTTTTTTTTTTTAAACACAGAGTTTCACTCTCTTGCCTAGGCTGGAGTGCAGTGGTGCAATCTTGGCTCACTGCAAGCTCCGCCTCCCAGGTTCAAGCGATTTTTGTGCCTCAGCCTCCTGAGTAGCTGGAATTAGAGGCACCCACCACTGCCACCATGCCTGGCTAATTTTTTTTTTTTTTTTTTTTTTTGATATGGAGTCTCACTCTGTTGCCAGGCTGGAGTTGCAGTGGTGCGATCTTGGCTCACTGCACCCTCTGCCTCCCGGGTTCAAGGGATTCTCCTGCCTCAGCCTCCCGAGTAGCTGGGACTACAGGTAAGTGCCACCATGCCCAGCTAATTTTTTGTATTTTTAGTAGAGACAGGGCTTCACCATGTTGGCCAGGATGGTCTTGATCTCCTGACCTTGTGATCTGCCCACCTTGGCCTCCCAAAGTGCTGGGATTCTGGCTAATTTTTGTATTTTTTTAGTAAAGACAGGGTATCACCATGTTGGCCAGACTGGTCTTGAACTCCTGACCTCAGATGATTGGCCTACCTTGGCCTCCCAAAGTGCTGGGATTACAGATGTGAGCCACTGTGCCTGGCCTCTAGATTATCCCATTTCTTTTTCTTTTTTTTTTTTTTGAAACAAGAGTTTTGCTCTTGTCGTCCAGGCTGGAGTGCAGTAGTGCTATCTCAGCTCACTGCAATCTCTGCCTCCTGGGTTCAAGTGATTCTCCTGCCTCAGCCTCCCAAGTAGCTGGGATTACAGGTGCCCGCCACCACGCCCAGCTAATTTTTTGTATTTTTAGTAGAGACGGGGTTTCATCATGTTGGTCAGGCTGGTTTTGAACTTCCAACCTCAGGTTATCCACCCGCCTCAGCCTCTCAAAGTGCTGGGATTACGAGCATGAGCCACCGTGCTTGGCCTCTAGATTATCCAATTGTTAAATACAAATTAGAAAATGTGTGCTTTTTTATTGTTGGAAGTAGGCTCTTTTAGATCAGCATGAGAGCCCATATTGCCAAGGAGATTCCTTAAGAAGTCATCATACCCCTAGGAAATATTAGTGTATCTCATTATCTCTATAACATACAATTGTTCACATTTTAAGATCTCTGATTGGGGTGTGGTGGCTCGTGCCTGTAATCCCAGCACTTTGGGAGGATGAGGTGGGTGGATTGCTGGAGGCCAAGAGTTTGAGACCAGCCTGGGCAACATAGTGAGACCCTGTCTCTACAAAAAATACAAAAAACAATTAGCCAGTCATGGTGGCACACACTTGTAGTTCCAGTTACTCATGAGACTGAGGTAAGAGGATCACTTGAGCTGGGGAGGCAGAGGTTGTAGTGAGCTGACGCCACTGCACTCCAGCCTGGGCAACAGAGTGAGACCCTGTCTCAAAAAAAAAAAAAAAAAAAAACGAAAACAAACAAAAAAACAGCCGGCATGGTGGCTTACGCCTGTAATCCCAGCACTTTGGGAGGCCAAGGTGGGTGGATCACCTGAGGTTGGGAATTTGAGACCAGCCTGAACAACATGGAGAAACCCTGCCTCTACTAAAAATACAAAATTAGCCGAGCGTGGTAGCGCATGCCTGTAATCCCAGGTATTCGGGAGGCAGAGGTTGCAGTGAGCCGAGATCGTGTCATTGCACTCCAGCCTGGGCAACAAGAGTGAAGCTCCATCTCAAAAAAATAAAAATAAAAACCCAAACTTCAGAGCGATCATTTGAAAAGAAATCTTAGCGTTAAACAGCTTTATTTTTTTTTTTTTTTTTTTTGAGACGGAGTCTTGCTCTGTCGTCCGGTCTGGAGTGCAGTGGCCGGATCTCAGCTCACTGCAAGCTCCGCCTCCCGGGTTCACGCCATTCTCCTGCCTCAGCCTCCCGAGTAGCTGGGACCACAGGCGCCCGCCACCTCGCCCGGCTAGTTTTTTGTATTTTTAGTAGAGACGGGGTTTCACCGTGTTAGCCAGGATGGTCTCGATCTCCTGACCTCGTGATCCACCTGTCTCGGCCTCCCAAAGTGCTGGGATTACAGGCTTGAGCCACCACGCCCGGCCTAAACAGCTTTAAAAAGAAATATTGAAAAGCCTAAAGATATTCCTTTTAAATGGGCAATTGGTTAATTCTTTTTTTTTTTTTTTTTTTTGAGACGGAGTCTCGCTCTGCCCCCAGGCTGGAGTGCAGTGGTGTGATCTCGGCTCACTGCAAGCTCTGCCTCCCGGGTTCCCGCCATTCTCCTGCCTCAGCCTCCTGTAGCTGGACTACAGGCGCCCGCCGCTACGCCCGACTAATTTTTTTTGTAGTTTTAGTAGAGATGGAGTTTCACTGGTTAGCCAGGATGGTCTCGATCTCCTGACCTCGTGATCCGCCCACCTCGGACTCCCAAAGTGCTGGGATTACAGGCGTGAGCCACCGCGCCCGGCCCCGGTTAATTCTTTAAATAAAACCTGTTAAGATGGGCATGGTGGCTCATGCCTACAATCCCAGCACTTTGGGAGACTGGGGCAGGCAGATCACTTGAGGTGAGGAGTTTGAGACCAGCCTGGCCAATATGGTGAAACCCTGTCTCTACTGAAAATACAAAAATTAGCTGGGCGTAGTGGTGCATGCCTGTAATCCCAGCTACTCAGGAGGCTAAGGCAGGAGAATCGCTTGAACCCGGGAGGCGGATGTTGCAGTGAGCCAAGATCGTGCCACTGCACTCCAACCTGGGTGACAGAGTGAGACTCTGTCTCAAAAAATAAAAAATAAAAAAAGTCAAGGTGCTAATTTAATAACTTGTTTTAGAAAGTTCTCAAGTTGATGTTTTTTGCTCTACTAACAGCATAGGTAGCATAACAAAGGGAACTTTTTTAACCTTAAAATGACAGTGGAATAGGGAATTGGGTAACATTTTACTCTGTGGCTCCTTAGAAGTACTGAAAAGCAAGTTAATAGAATTAATATGATGGGAGATTATATCTTTGCTTGTACTTCACTAATTTATCAGCTACTAAAGTTTAACCTTTTAATTGTTTAGGTGTAAATATCTGTTAGAACAGAAGGGACAAGAATATATAAACAATATTCATTTAACCCATTCACTTGAGGAGTGTCTGGTAAGTCTCATTATATAATTTATATTTTCAAATTTATATTTCAAATTATATTTTCATTATGTAATTTATATTATATCATTTGTTTATAGTTATTTCTTCATGCAAAATTCTCAGTATAGTATTATAAATCAATATATGTATACATTACATGAAAACACAAATTTTAAGTTAAAAACAAAATAATAAATGTATGATGGGCTTTAAGAGTGAGAGCTAGCCAGGCACAGTGTTTCACACCTGTAATTCCAACATTTTGAGAGGCCAAGGCGAGAGGATCACTTGAGCCCAAGAGTTTGAGATCAGCCTAGAAAACATAGTGAGACCCTGTCTCTACAAAAAATTTTAAAAACCAATTAGCCAGACTTGTGGTACATGCCTGTAGTCCCAGCTACTCGGGAGGCTGAGGCAGGAGGATCGCTTGAGCCCAAAAGGTCAGAGGATTCAGTGAGCCATATTCATTCCACTGTACTCCAGCCTGAGTGAGAAAGGGAAAGTCTCTCTCTTAAAAAAAAAAAAAGAGAGAGAGAGAGAGAGCCTAAAAAGTGTTTCTTATTCTTTACCTGAAGTAAATTTGTGAAAAGAGAATCAGGATGAACTGTTTCTATCACTGTAGGCAAAAATGGGCTTGAAGAACTAAAATACTAAAAGTCCCTTAGCCTTCTGAAATTAGATCTTTGTATAATGTGCTTTGTACTCAAAAGTAGTTTTAAACTTTTGCAGACAATATTTAAATCTTAAAAATATATCTAAATTGATAGGATGGGTGCTGGGTGCAGCGGCTCCCACCTGTAATCCCAGCACTTTGGGAGGCTGAGGCAGATGAATCACCTGAGGTCAGGAGTTCGAGACCAGCTTGGCCAACATGATGAAACCCCATCTCTACTAAAACTACAAAAAATTAGCCAGGCACAATGGCGCGTGCCTGTAATCTCAGCTACTGGGGAGACTGAGGCAGGAGAATTGCTTGAACCTGGGAGGCTGAGGTTACAGTGAGCTGAGATCGTGCCACTGCACTCCAGCCTGGGCAACAAGAGTGACACTCCGTCTCAAAAATAAAAAATAAATAAATAATAAATAAATAAATTGACAGGATGAACTGAGGTGGCCAAGGCATCAGTAATAGGTGGAAAGAACCCTGGACTAAAATGGGAGACTAGAGTTCCCCCAATGACTCTACCCTGAAGTCATTCATTCTCCCTGGGCCTCAGCTTCTTGTTTGTAAAATGAAGGGATTAGATTAGATATCTTATAACTTCTTCTAGCTCCATCAGGCTATGCCTCTTGTGAATATTCATATATTGAATTGAAATAAAGCCAATTTATTTTAAATTTATGATTAATTTAACTTTTCAAATAGAAATGATTGCCTCTACCAAAAATAATTCTAACTTACAATTCCTATTTCTGTTACAGGTAAGAACTACTGAGAAAACACCATCACTAACTAGAAGAATTGGTAAATATGCTTGTTAAATTAACTATCCTTTTAATTTAACTGCCAATTTATCATACTTGTTATTTATGGGGTGGAAAGATAAGCATGTTCTTCCAAGGTCACCATGATATATTTATTTGAGATGACGTTACTATAAATTTGAGAATTTAGGTGGCTGGGCATGGTGGCTCACGCCTGTAATCCCAGCACTTTGGGAGGCCGAGGTAGGCGAATCACAACGTCAGGAGATCAAGACCATCCTGGCTAACATGGTAAAACTCCGTCTCTACTAAAATTTTTTTAAAAAATTAGCTGGATGTAGTGGCGCACACCTGTAGTCCCAGGTACTTGGGAGGCTGAGGCAGGAGAATCGCTTGAATCCGGGAGGTGGAGGTTGCAGTGAGCCAAGATCGTGCCACTGCACTCAAGCCTGGCAGCAGAGCGAGATTCCATCTCAAAAAACAAAAACAAAAGCAAAAAATAATTTAATGAAGTACTTATAAATTGCAGTCAGAGGCTGGGTGCAGTGGCTGACACCTGTAATCCCAGCACTTTGGGAGGCCGAGGAGTTCAAGACCATCCTAGCCAACATGGCGAAACCCTAAAAATACAAAAATTAGCCGGGCGTGATAGTGTGCGCCTGTAGTCCCAGCTACTCGAAAGGCTGAGGCAGGATAATCGCTTGAACCTGGGCGGTGGAGGTTGCAGTCAGCTGAGATCATGCCAGTACACTCTAGCCTGGGCAACAGGGCAAGACTCCATCTCAAAAAGAAAAGAAAAAAAAATCAGTCAGACGTGTCTGTATTAAAAATTTTAGTAGGCCATCAGATAGTTTTTCCAAGTTCAGGAGGAACACTGATAGGCTACCTTATTGCCATTTCTGCTAAAATCACAAGAGAAAGGATGAAGTGTCTTTTTGTACCTAGGGTTCCTTAAGTAAGCCAGAATTATTTCACTTTTCTACTGGTGTGCCATTACCATGATAAGCCCTAACCCACCTGCTTCTTTATCCCATACTGTCATTGTACCTTCCCCAGCTTCTTCACAGAGGTGTAAAATTTGCTTTGTTTACCTCCTGTTACCTCATGGAGAAGTAGAGGCTTTAAAACTCAGAAAGTGGGCAGAGAAAGATATTATGCTAAGCAAGGAAGATAATTGTTATCCCCACTTTTCAGATGAAGAAACAGAGTTGGAGAGGTTAAGTGACTTGCGCACAGTCACATTACAAATCATTAGTGGAACTAGGACAGCAAGCAAGGTCTTCTGAATCCTACATCACACTGCAGATCTCATTTTCAACTTCGGCATCATATTTCAAAAGTAGTAGAAAGTTTAATTTAGAGTATGTCTAGTAATTCCCCACTTCCTAAATTGGTAGCGTCATCTATTCAGTATCTTAAGAATTACAAGAGGCTGAGTGCGGTGGCTCACGCCTGTAATCCCAGCACTTTGGGAGGCTGAGGCAGGTGGATCACCTGAGGTCAGGAGTTCGAGACCAGACTGACCAACATGGCAAAACTCCATCTCTACTAAAAATACAAAGTTAGCCGGGCTTGGTGGTGCATGCCTGTACTTGGGAGGCTGAAGCAGGAGAATCGCTTGAATCCAGGAGGTTGTGGTTGCAGTTAGCCGAGATCGCACCATTGCACTCCAGCCTGGGCAACAAGAGCGAAAACTCCGTCTCAAAAAAAAAAAATAGAATTATAAGGCAAGACAGTAATGTATAGGTATTCATAAGTATTCTTGAGAGGAGAGCTAGTTTAATATTATTTGATATGGGTTTTGTAATGGGCATAAACAATACAACCTAAGAAATCATTTAGTCTAGCCTATATTGTTAAAGTTACTAAGAAACAAAGATACTATAGCACTTTCTTTTTTATTTTTATTTATTTATTTTTTTTGAGACGTAGTCTCACTGTATTGCCTGGACTAGAGTGCAGTGGCTATTCATAGGCATGATCATAGCTCACTGCAGCCTCAAACTCCTGGGCTCAAGTCATCCTCCTGTCTCAGCCTCCTGAGTAGCTAGAACTACAGATGTGTGCCACCACATCCAGCTTCTATAACATTTCTTGGTAATATTCTATGGCATTTAATCATTGTTACGATGCATATTAATCTTTTTATGACTGATGAGACTCTGGTTTAGGGTTAACGTTTTAAAATTGAAATATAATTCACATATAAATTTCATCCTATAAAGTGTACAATTTAGGTTTTTTTTAGTATATTCACAAGGTTGGGCAACCATTGCTACTCTTTTTGTTATATATAAAAAATAAATTCAGCTGGGTGCAGTGGCTCACGCTTGTAATCCCAGCACTTTGGGAGGCCGAGGTGGGCAGATCACTTGAGGTTAGGAGTTCAAGACCAGCCTGGCCAACATGGTGAAACTCCATCTCTACTAAAAATACAAAATTAGCTGAGTATGGTGCTGCACACCTGTAATCCCAGCTACTCAGGAGTCTGAGGCAGGAGAATTGCTTGAACCTGGGAGGCAGAGGGTTGCAGTGAGCCGAGACCACACCATTGCACTCCAGCCTGGGCAAAAAGGAGCAAAACTCTGCCTCAAAAAAAAGAAAAATACAAAAATTACTGGGGCGTGGTGGCACACACCTGTAGTCCCCCTACTCGGGAGGCTGAGGCATAAAAATTGCTTGAACCTGGGAGGCGAGGTTTCTGTGAGCTGAGATCGTGCTACTGCCTCCAGCCTGGGTGATGGACTGAGATTCTATCTCAAAAATAAGTAAAAATAAATAAATAAAACATAAATTCAGCTCCATGACTGCTCCTGCAGAGCAGGGCTCCTCCCTACGCAGTGAGTGGCATTACTACCATTTAATTGTAGAACACTGTCATTACCCCAACAAGAAACTCCATACTCACCCATCAACAGTCATTCTCCATTGCCCACCCTATCCCTAGGCCGAGGCAACCAGTAATCTACTTTCTGTCTCTATGGTTTTGCCTATTCTGGACATTTAATATAAATGGAATATGTGATATGTGTCTTCAAGGTGCATCCATGTTGTAGCATATATGAGTATTTCATTCTTTTTTATTGTAGAAAAAGAGTCCATTATATAAATAATACCACATTTTGTTTATCCATTTCTCAGTTGACATTTGGCTTGTTTCTACTTTTTGACTATTATGAATGATGGTTCTACGAACATTTGTGTATAGAAGTTTTTGTATAGACATGTTGTATACCCAGTTCTCTTGGGTATATATCCAGGGATGGAATTGCTGGGTCATGTGGTTATTCTATATTTAACCTTTTGATAAACTACCAGACAGATTTCCAAAGTGACTGCACCCTTTGACATTCCTACCAGCAGTGTATGAGGATTTCATTTTCTCTGCATTCATTATCTGTCTTATTTATCACAGCCATTCTAGTGGATGTGACATGGTATCTCATTGTGGTTTTGTTTTGCATTTCCCTGATGATTAATGATATTGAACATCTTTTCATGTGCTTATTGGCCATTTGTAATCTTTGTAGAAATTTCTGTTCATCTCCTTTGACTTTGTTTTTTTTTTTTTTTGAGATGGAGTCTTGCTCTGTTGCCTGGGCTGGAGTGCAGTGGTACGATCTCGGCTTACTGCAACCTCTGCCTCCTGGGTTCAAGCGATCCTCCTGCCTCAGCCTCCCTAGTAGCTGGGATTACAGGTGCTCACCACCACACCAGGCTAATTTTTGCATTTTTAGTAGGGACGAGGTTTTGCCATGTTAGCCAGGCTGGTCTTGAACTCCTGACCTCAGGTGATCCACCCACCTTGGCCTCCCAAAGTGCTGGGATTACAGGTGTGAGCCACCGTGCCTGGCCCATTTTTTATTTTATTTTTTCTTTTTTTTTTTTGAGACAGGGTCTTGCTCAGTCACCCAGGCTGGAGTACAGTAGTACAGTCACGCTCACTGTGGCCTCGACTTCCCTGGCTCAAGCAATTCTGCTGCCTCAGTCTTCTACGTAGCTGGGACTATGGGTGTGCGCCACCACACCCAGTTAATTTTTGTATTTTTTATAGAGAGAAGGTTTCGCCATTATTGGCCTGGCTGGTCTCAAACTCCTGGAATTAAACAATCTGCCTCCCTTGGCCTCCCAAAGTGCTGGGATTACAGGTGTGATCCACTGTGCCCAGCCTTGATCATTTTTTATTTGGGTTGTCCTTCTTTTTCTACTGAACAGTCTAGGGGGATGGGTTATCGTTTTGTTATTGAGTTAAAAGAGATCATTATATATTACAGTTCTTTTTTTTGGCCTCTTTTACTTTCTAAATGAAGATATAGTTATTTATATATATAAGTCCCTGTCAGATTTATGATTTGCAAGTATTTTCTCCCATTCTGTGAGTTCCTTTTTTTTTTTTTTCCCAAGATGGAGTCTTGCTCTGTTGCCCAGTCTGGAGTGCAGTGGTGCGATCTCTGTTCACTGCAGCCTCCGCCTCCTGGGCTCAAGCAATTCTGCCTCACCCTCCCAAGTAGCTGGGATTACAGGTGTGCACCACCACGGCTGGCTAATTTTTGTTGTTTTTTTTAGTAGAGATGGGGTTTCACCATGTGGGCCAGGCTGGTCTCAAACTCCTGACCTCATGATCCACCCACCTCAGCCTCCCAAAGTGCTGGAATTACAGGCGTGAGCCACTGCACTGGCCACCTTTTTCACTTTCTTGTTGGCGTTCTTTGAAGCATAAACGTCTTTAATTTTTTTTTTTTTTTTTTTTTTTGAGATGGAGTTTTGCTCTTGTTGTCGGCTAGAGTGCAATGGCACAATCTTGGCTTACCGCAACCTCTGCCTCCTAGGTTCAAGCAATTCTCCTGCCTCAGCCTCCTGAGTAGCTGGGATTACAGGCGTGCACCACCATGCCCGGCTAATTTTGTATTTTTAGTAGAGACAGGATTTCTCCATGTTGAGGCTGATCTCGAACTCCTGACCTCAGGTGATCCACCTGCCTTGGCCTTCCAAAGTGCTGGGATTACAGGCGTGAGCTGCTACGCCCGGCCAAATGTTTTTAATTTTTATGAAATCCAATTTATCTGTTTTTTTGTGTGTGTTGCTCATGCTTTTAATGTCATATTTAAAAAACCATTGCCTAATCCAGGGTCACCAAAGTGTATACCTATGTTTTCTTCTAAGAGTTTTATGGTGTTATATCTTACATTCTGGTCTTTGATCCATTTTGAGTTAATTTTGTATATGGTATGAGGTAGGGGTCCATGTCCTTCCTTTTTGTTTTTAGCAAGTTGAGTTTGAGATACCTGCAGGACATTGAAGTAGGAGGATAATAAAACCTGTATAAATGAGAGTAAGATGGTGTTGGTAGGGGAAGTGTCTGGAAAGACCTTTTTTTTTTTTTCTTTTGAGACGGAGTCTCGCTCTATCACCCAGGCTGGAGTGCAGTGACGCGATCTTGGCTCACTGCAACCTCCGCCTCCCAGGTTCAAGCGATTCTCCTGCATCAGCCTCCCGAGCAGCTGGGACTACAGGCACATGCTACTGCACCCAGCTAATTTTTGTATTTTTAGTAGAGACAGGGTTTTTTTTGCCATGTTGGCCAGGCTGATCTTGAACTCCTGACCTCAGGTGATCCATCCACCTCGGCCTCCCAAGGTGCTGGGATTACAGGCGTGAGCCACTGCGCCTGGCTGGAAAGACCATTTTTAAGAAGGGTCGATGAGGGATTGGAAGGGAACCACCAACATCTCATTAGATGGGCACAAGTAAAGGAGTAACAAAACAAACTGAAAATAAAAACAAGTCAAAGATAGAAGCAGGAAAGAGCAATGTATAGTTGCCCTCTGGACATTTCTACCTAGAATGCATCTCTAAAAACCACTCAGACTGAATCCAATCCTGCATTTTTTTCTCCTGTATTGGTTAATAGTACCACAGTTCACAAGGTTGCCCACTAATTTATGTGTTCCTAAGCTCTTTGCTCTCTGTAATCCTTTTACATTTAATTAATCATCAAATTTGATGGATTCCACCTTTTTAATGTTGCTTCAGACTTTCCTACTTACTCTGCTGTAGTTCAGGCCCTTCCTTGTTTTTCATGTGGACAATTGTAGTAGTCTCCTAACTGGTCTTTTGTCTGTGTTATAACCTCCCAACAGAGGTTTTCTTTTTTTTTCTTTTTTTTTTAGATGGAGTCTTGCTCGATCACCCAGGCTAGAGTGCAGTGGCACGATCTCGGCTCACTGCAACCTCTGCCTCCCAGGTTCACGCTGTTCTCCTGCCTCAGCCTTCTGAGTAGCCGGGACTACAGGCGCCCGCCACTATGCTTGGCTAATTTTTTTTGTATTTTTAGTAGAGACGGGGTTTCACTATGTTAGAATGGTCTCGATCTCCTGACCTTGTGAACCGCCTGCCTCGGCCTCCCAAGTGCTGGGATTACAAGTGTGAGCCACCATGCCTGGCCCAGAGTTTTTTTTTTTTTTTTTATCAAAACACACATCTTAAGTTACTTTCCTACCGTAAAAATATATTTTGTTTTTTTTATTTATTATAGCGTCTCGCTCTGTCGCCAAGGCTGGAGTGCCGTGGTGCAGTCTTGGCTTACTGCAGCCTTCGCCTCCCAGGCTCACAGTATCTTCCAGTCTTAGCCTCCAGAGTAGCTGGGACCACAGGCGTGTGCTACCACACCCAGCTGATTTTTGTATTTTTTGCAGAGACAGGGTTTTGAACTCCTAGGCTCAAGCGATCTGCCCATCTTAGCCTCCCAAAATGCTGGGACTACAGATGTGAGCCACCATGCCCAGTCTTATGTTTTATTTTTATTTTTAATAGAGACAGGGTCACACTTTGTTGACCAGGGTGGTTTCAACAGCAGGCCTCAAAGAATCCCCCTGTCTTGGCCTCCCCAAAGTGCTGGGATTACAGGTATGAGCCACTGCACCCGGCCTCCTCTCTTTCAAAAAAACATTTATTGAGCTATAATATACATGTAGTAGCCAGGTGTGGTGGCTCACGCCTGTAATTCCAGCACTTTGGGCGGTCAAGGAGGGTAGATCACAAAGTCAGAAATTTGAGACCAGCCTGGCCAATATGGTGAAACCCCGTCTCTACTAAAAATACAAAAAAACCGGGTGTGGTGGTGCATGTCTGTGATCCCAGCTACTCGAGAGGCTGAGGCAGGAGAATTGCTTGAACTGGGAGGCAGAGGTTGCAGTGAGCCGAGATCACACCATTACACTCTGGCCTGGGTGACACAGCGAGACTCTGTCTCAAAAAAAAAAAAAAATATATATATAATATATGTATGTGTGTGTGTATAAACACACACACATAAGTGCTTAAAGTACCCTAATCATAAGTTTTCTACTTGATGAATTTTAACATATGTATGTTAAAATATATATTAAATAAAATATGTCTTAAATATATATTAAAATGTATCTGTTAAAAAAATATATATTTATCTGTGTAACTATCCCCCAGATTAAGACATAGAACATTTCCACAACCCTAGAAAGCTCTTTCATGCTCCTTCCCCATCAGTACGCACCCCCAAGTTACATTCTGGCTTCTATTACCATAGATTAATTTTGTTTATTACCATAGATTAGTTTTGAAGTTCTTATAGATGGACTCATGCAGTAGGTACTCTTGTGTCATAATGATGAATTATGATTCTGGTTTGCTTGTTGTATCTGTGAGGTTCATCCATATTGTCTGTGCAATAGTTTTTTTTCTTGCTGTGTAGCTTATGAATATACCACACAATCTATTCACCTGATGATGGACATTTGAGTTGTTTCCAGTTTGGGGCTATTATAAATAACACTGCTATGAATATTCTTGTGCATATCTTTGGCAGAGATATACACTCATTTTTAATACCCAAGAGTGGAATTGATGAGTCAGAGGGTTAAGTGTCCTCTCTTAGCACTTCCCTACACATGCTGTGTTCCTACTTTGAGTATCATAAAAACAGGTTTCCATTGACTTTCTTGCTTTATCCAGTCCTACCCGCTCTACTACAGAAATGAAGTTTGAGAGCTAGGAAATTGACACGTTCAAGGTTATAATATAAGACTGGGATTTCCCTGATTTCCCATCATTTTCCCCAAAGAATTGCTAGTGACTCAGTAACAACATCCACTCTTTAAGTACCTTAGGTTATTGTTAAAGAGCACAGCTAGATTCAAAAAAGTTCAGATTTTTGAAGCACTTAACCTTTTTCTTGCCTGTTTTACCTTGCATTGTTTCAAACACTACAAATACATACTCATTGCATTTACAATTAATTGTAAGATTCTGAAAGTGATTTTTCAGTGCCTGAATACTTCAAAAAGTAGCTTTGCTTTGCTGGTTTGTTTTTGTTCTTTTTCTTGCTGCTGAATTTTTTCATTTTAACTATATTTTGCTATTGAGTTGTGATATGAAAATAATTGTTTAAATTCTATAGTTCTTTTCCTCACCAATTTTTATTTCAGATGATACCATCTTCCAATCCTATGGTACAAGAAGCTATACGAATGGGGTTCAGTTTCAAGGACATTAAGAAAATAATGGAGGAAAAAATTCAGATATCTGGGAGCAACTATAAATCACTTGAGGTTCTGGTTGCAGATCTAGTGAATGCTCAGAAAGACAGTACGCAAGAGGAGTCAAGTCAGACTTCATTACAGAAAGGTATGCATTGCTGTTTTTAAAAAGCAAGAGGCCGGGCGCGGTGGCTCAAGCCTGTAATCCCAGCACTTTGGGAGGCCGAGGCGGGTGGATCACGAGGTCAGGAGATCGAGACCCTCCTGGCTAACACGGTGAAACCCCGTCTCTACTAAAAATACAAAAAACTAGCTGGGCGTGGTGGCGAGTGCCTGTAGTCCCAGCTACTCGGAGGCTGAGGCGGGAGAATGGCGGGAACCCGGGAGGCGGAGCTTGCAGTGAGCTGAGATCGCGCCACTGCACTCCAGCCTGGGCGACACAGCGAGACTCCACTCTCCAAAAAAAAAAAAAGCAAGAAAGGGCCGGATGGATGTGGTGGCTCACACCTGTAATCCCAGCACTTTGGGAGGCTGGGGATATGGACATTTTTTAAACATAACCTTAATGCTGTGTGTTAGTCTGCTCAAGCTGCTATAATTAAATTCCATTGACTAGGTGTCTTAAACAACAGACTTATTTCTGACAGTTTTGGAGGCTCCAAAATCAAGGTGCTGGCCGATTTCATTATTGATGAGGGCCCTCTTCCTGCCTTGCAGATGGCTACCTTCTCACTGTGTCCTCACATGGCATGGGTTGGGGGTGGGTGGGACAAGATGGAGCAAGTACTCTGGTCTCTTTTCCTCTACTTTTAGGGACACTAATCCCATCATGGGGGTCTCATCTTCATGACCTCATGTGGAAAGACAGATAAATGAATATGGGTTATTTGATTTTTATATTATATACAGTAATATATATAAACTTCCCAAAGGCCTCATTTCTAAATATCATTACATTGATCATGGAAAAAAGATTAAAAATATGAATTCTACCAGCCTGGGCAACATAATGAAACTGTCTCTACAAAAAATACAAAAATTAGCCGGGCATGGTGGTGTGTGTCAGTAGTCCCAGCTACCTGGGAAGCTGAGTGGGGAAGATCACCTGAGCCAGGGAGATCAAGGCTGCAGTGAGCCATGATCATGCCACTGCACTTCAGCCTGGGCAACTGAGCGAGATCTTGTCTCAAAATATATATATCTCCTTTAAGGATGATGGACACTATAGTGCTTGCCAACAACATCGAAGGTTAAAGAAGAGGTTTCAAACTGAGTACACTTTTGGGTACTATACCTGTAATAGTTCTCTAAGCTCTTGACCATCTCCTCCAAAAAGATGAGAATTCTCCTACTGCTAAAAAACTTAAATGTTTACTATTTTTTGACACATTTAAAATCCTTGTGATCTTTAAGATATTTCAAGTGCTTTTGAAACATTATTCAGATAATTACATAAGTTATGAAACAGTATGAACATTAATGATATTTAAAATTATATTCATTGATGTAAGAATCAGTGGAAAGCTTCCAGTTTTTCCCTTATAAATGCATTCATTTAAAACTTACACAGGCCCCTTATCTTGGTGGTGTAAAATAAACCCTTTACTTGGTCATCTTTCTTTCTTTATTTATTTATTTATTTGTTTGTTTGAGACGGAGTCTCGCTGTGTCGCCCAGGCTGGAATGCAGTGCCGGATCTCAGCTCACTGCAAGCTCCGCCTCCCGGGTTTACGCCATTCTCCTGCCTCAGACTTCCGGGTAGCTGGGACCACAGGCGCCGCCCCGCGCCCGGCTAGTTTTTTGTATTTTTTTAGTAGAGACGGGGTTTCACCGTGTTAGCCAGGATGGTCTCGATCTCCTGACCTCGTGATCCGCCCGTCTCGGCCTCCCAAGTGCGGGATTACAGGCTTGAGCCACCGCGCCCGGCCCCTTTTTATTTTTTTTTAAGACGGAGCCTCACTCTGTCGCCCAGGCTGGAGTGCAATGGCGCGATCTTGGCTCACTGCAACCTCCGCCTCCCTGGCTCAAGCAATTCTCCTGCCTCACCCTTCCGAGTAGCTGGAATTACAGGCATGTGCCACCACGCCCGGCTAATTTTTTGTATCTTTAGTAAAGGCGGGGTTTCGCCAAGTTGGCCAGAATAGAATTTTTCTACTAAAACAGAAATACAAGCAATTGTGTCATTTTTTCCCTGCATCTTAAACACATGCTTAATTAAGTTTGGCCATAAGTTATTAGTTTTCAAACCTTAATGTATCTGCAGCTGAAGGATTTAGCAGGTTGTAATAGGAAGAGATCAAGGGACTGTGCATTAGGGAGAGTGTCTTTTCTCTATCTAACAGAGTCAGTGGGCGCTCATATTATCACTGAGACTACAAACTAGGATGGTGTGGGAAGGAGAGCCTAAGGGTTGGAATTCATTTGAACTCTCCTCAGTCTCGCTATAATTGAGAGGCAAGTAATTGATACAGGCTCTCTACTCATGCTGGGACTGCTGCCTGTTTGTCTTCCCAAAAGCTGATGAGGAAAGACTGGCACTAAGAATCTTTTAATTTTATATAAAATAAGGATGGGGCTAACTGAAGTGAAGCAGGTGAAGGTTATTAGAGAAGATATAACATTGTCACTTACTGAGAAATCCTAGATTTAGTGCTGTCTTTTTTTCCCAATGGCTGTGTAACAGAGAATGCCCTAGTAAAATATCTTGTAAAAATAGTACAAATCAGTATCTTTTTTTTCTTCCTTTGAAAGAATTATGTAGTGTAAAATAAAGCCCTTTATATTTAGTATACAACTAAGGTACTTATTTTAATCTTTATATATATTACTGTATATAATATAAAAATCAAGGCCGGGCGCGGTGGCTCAAGCCTGTAATCCAGCACTTTGGGAGGCCGAGACGGGCGGATCACGAGGTCAGGAGATCGAGACCTTCCTGGCTAACCCGGTGAAACCCCGTCCTACTAAAAAATACAAAAAAAACTAGCCGGCAAGGTTGGCGGGCGCCTGTAGTCCCAGCTACTTGGGAGGCTGAGGCAGGAGAATGGCGTAAACCCGGGAGGCGGAGCTTGCAGTGAGCTGAGATCCGGCCACTGCACCCCAGCCTGGGCGACAGAACAAGACTCTGCCTCAAAACAACAACAACAAAAAAATCAAATAACCCATATTCATTTATCTGTCTTTCCACATGAATCTGCTCTGATAGTAAAATGAATAACATCAGTTTATTCTAAAAGAGGCTTTAAATAATTGTATTAGCAAATAACATCAAAAGTTATCTAGCCTTTATTGCTCATGTGCCAGTAACCTTCTGACCTAGAAGAGGGCTTTGTGGGGAGGAGAAGGGGAAAGGCGCTGTAGGGAAGTATGTAGAATCCAGTAGTTACCTTTAAGCCAAGAGGGAAGTAATTGCCAATGGTAAACTACTGGCCTGAGGGGAAAAGATCTATGCCCAGAATATCACCGTCTCAAGTTAGTGGCTTTATACAAGGTTGAAATAATATAGAAAAAAAATGAGATGATATGGTATCACAAACAATCAGAACCAAAGGAACCTTAAAGATTATTTTACAACCTTTTTTTTTTGAGATGGAGTTTCACTCTTGTTGTCCAGGCTGGAATGCAGTGGTGCAATCTCAGCTCACCGCAGCCTCCACCTCCCAGGTTCAAGCAATTCTCCTGCCTCAGCCTCCCGAGTAGCTGGGATTACAGGCATGTGCCACCACGGCCTGCTAATTTTGTATTTTTAGTAGAGACGGGGTTTATCCATGTTGGTGGACTAGTCTCCAACTTCCAACCTCAGGTGATCCTCCCGCCTCGTCCTCCTAAAGTGCTGGGATTACAGGCATGAACCACCGCACCCAGCCCATTTTATAACTTTTATGAACTTAGTGGGGAACCTGAAGTACAGATGGGCTATTGCCTAGGATCATGCCAATAGCTGGGAATAGAACTCAGATTTCCTGACTTCTGGTCCAGTGTTTTGGGGTTTGTTTCAGTTTTTTTTTTTTTTTTTTTTTTTAGATTTTAAAAATTGTGATAAAATACACATACAATTTACTATCTTAACCATTTTTAGTGTATGGTTCTGTAGTGTTAAGTACATTTAATTGTTGCACAGTCACCTCTAGAATTCTTCATCTTGCAAAACCGAAACTCTACATCCATTAAACAGCCAGGCGTGGTGGTGCACGCCTGTAGTTCCAGCTGCTCGGGAGGCTGAGGCAAGAGGATTGCTTGAGACCAGAAGTTCAAGGCTGCAATGAGCCGTGATTGCACCATTGCTCTCCAGCCTGGGACACAGAGCAAGACCCCATCTTTAAATAATAATAATAATAATAATAATAAAAACATGTTCATTAAACAACTCCCCATTCCCTCTCTTCCCAACCCCTGGCACTACCATTCTACTTTTTGTCTCTATAAATTTGACTACTCTAGGTGTCAGTATTGTTGTTTTTTTTGTTTGTTTTTAACTCGTTGTAGCATTGCATCTAAAAGTAATGTGGAAATTACTTGTTTTCCTTTTGATTTTTGGGCATGAAATACACACTTCATTCTGACTTTTTTTGGTCTCAAGCTTTCTTATAAATCAGCTTATAGTGCCATTTCTTTACTTATATTTTTTCCTCTGCCTTGAGTACCTTTTCTCTGTCTGTATACCTAGTCCCATTCCCCACTCTATCCCCAACTCCCTGAATCTACTTTGTGAACTCATGTTTCAAGGTTCAGCTCAGAAGTCACTTCTTTCAAGTTTTCTCCCGCACCCACAGCAGAGTTAGGAGCTCCTTATCTACTCCTGGTGCTGGTTGAGTTTTGTTTTGTTTTGTTTTGTTTTTCTTGAGACAGGGTCTTGCTCTGTCGCCCAGGCTGGAGTGCAGTGGCATGATCTTGGCTCACTGCAACCTCCGTCTCTCAGCTTCAAGCAATTTCTCCTGCCTCAGCCTCCCAAGTAGCTGGGATTACAGGCATGTATCACCACACCCAGCTAATTTTTTGTGTGTGCGTTTTTAGTAGAGATGGGGTTTCACCATGTTGGCCAGGCTGGTCTTGAACTCCTGACCTCAAATGATCTGCCCACTTCAGCCTCCCAAAGTGCTAGGATTACAGGTGAGAGCCACCACACCTGGCTGAGCTTTTTGCTTTTTACACTATTTTGAAACTGGTTTCTGCCCTGCCATTAGACCAGGCTTCTTCAGGGTTAAGTGCTTTATCTTCTTATCTCTGATGCATTCCAGGTTGAGCCTATAGTTTTTATTATGCCCAAGAGGGTACTTTTTAAGAAGAAAGAGATTAAACAATCCTTTCCTTTACCCCCTAGCCAGAGAAACCTTTCTGAACATAGATGTGATCACATCTGTCCTAGTTTAAAATCCTTCACTGGCTCCCAGGGCCCTTGGGATCAAGTCCAAACTCCTTTTTGTGGCTTGCCTAATCTTTCATGATCAGGCACCCTTTTGTAGCCTCATCTCATGCTATTTTCTCAAATTCTGTGCCCAAGCTTTGCCTGTGCACTTGTAGGCCATGTTCTCTCCTTGGAGCTGCTTATGCCATTTCCTTTGCCTAAAACACTTTTCTCCCATTGCCCTTATCCCCCAAGGCCACCTTCTCCTAGTAAACTCC
Source organism: Trachypithecus francoisi (assembly GCF_009764315.1). Lineage (NCBI taxonomy): Eukaryota > Metazoa > Chordata > Mammalia > Primates > Cercopithecidae > Trachypithecus > Trachypithecus francoisi. The sequence goes on along the minus strand of NW_022681471.1, from coordinate 12,989,783 downwards.
TAATTCATTCTTTAGTACCCAGTTTTAGGTATATTTCCTCCAGGAGGCCTTCATTTATGCATGCATGCACACACATGCACACACACCCTCCCGTCGCTTCATAACACATTGTAATTACCTTTGTCATCATACCATTTATACTTTCCTGTTTACTTGTCTATGAACTATGGGGGCTTGAGGTTTATGTATTTGTTATTTTTTTTTTTTTTTTTTTTTTTTTTTTGAGGCGGAGTCTCGCTCTGTCGCCCGGACTGGAGTGCAGTGGCCGGATCTCAGCTCACTGCAAGCTCCGCCTCCCGAGTTTCCGCCATTCTCCTGCCTCAGCCTCCCGAGTAGCTGGGACTACAGGCGCCCGCCACCTCGCCCGCTAGTTTTTTGTATTTTTAGTAGAGACGGGGTTTTCCCGTATTAGCCAGGATGGTCTCGATCTCCTGACCTCGTGATCCGCCCGTCTCGGCCTCCCAAAGTGCTGGGATTACAGGCTTGAGCCACCGCGCCCGGCCGTATTTGTTAATTGTATCCCTAGTAGAACCTAGTTAAGTGTCCAGTAGGTATTTTCTTGAATAAACTATTGTTTTCCAAACATGTTTTCAGAATAGTGTTCAACAGGATATTAAAAGGATGCCATGAAAAAGGAAACCCATAGTTAAACAGGGGAATGTGTTGTACATTTCTAAGAGGGAATATAGACTATACTGTCCTATATTATACTGTACTGCCCTGTCATGGATGACAGTGGTTCTCAAATGCCGGTGTGCCCAACCCCAGAAATTTTAGGTTCTGTGAATGGAGCCCAGAAATCTGTTGTTTAAAAATGCCCCAGGTTATTCTCATGTGAGGCCGTATTTGGAAACTGCTGGTACATAATGATTATAAAGATGTTAAAATAAACAAATAGTTGTGGTTATAAAGATATAGTTAAAATATGTAATGCATTGGAATAGTGCCTAGCACATACTATTTATGCAATATTACTGTTAACTGCTGCTGCTGTTGTCATTATTGTTATATGTGACCATGAAACACATTTTTTTGTGGCATATGTATTCGCATTTCACAAAACTATTTTGGGAAAGGCTGAATTAAGCAAGTACTTCAGTGCTACCTATATGTTGATGACATCCAGATCTCTATCTCTAGCCCTGACTTCTCCTCACCTCAAGATTGGACTCTTCAGTTACCTACTGGTTATTTTTATATGGGTCCCAAACCTGTACCTCCTTTTATATTTCTTACTGGCATCACCATATCTTGTCAGCCAAGCTAGCAATCTTGAAATCAACTTTAGTTTGTCTTTCTTCTTCAGCCCTCATATGCAGTCAGTCACCCAGTCCTACTTGTCCCACTTCAGAGGTGTCCCTCAAATCCATCTCTCTATTTCTGGAATTAGTTGTGACCTTTCTGTATGCTGCTCCTTTTACCTAACCTTGTTTTTCTGCCTGGCAAATTACTGCCCATGCTTAAATGTCACTCCTCCACTTCCCTCCTCCCCCGATCCAGCCACTGCCAACCTGTGGAGCCTTCTCCATATAGCCTGAGCAGAAGAACTTGTTTTCTCATCTTGTTCCAGAGCACTTTGTACATACTTTATTAGAGCACTTATCACTTTGTACTTTGTGCTTAACCTCCATAGCCTCATCTTACATCCTGTCCCACTAGCATGTGAGCTATTTAAGAGCAGATGCCATGTGTGAGTCATCCTCATATCTCCTGGCACTTGTTGGGTGCTTGGCACGTAGTAGGGGTTCAATAAATATTTTCAATGAATTTAAACAACTAAGAAAGTCTAAAACTAGCATAATTATTTTCTCTTTTTGCAGAGATTAGTACTGAAGAACAGCTAAGGCGCCTGCAAGAGGAGAAGCTTTGCAAAATCTGTATGGATAGAAATATTGCTATTGTTTTTGTTCCTTGTGGACATCTAGTCGCTTGTAAACAATGTGCTGACAGTTGACAAGTGTCCCATGTGCTACACAGTCATTACTTTCAAGCAAAAAATTTTTATGTCTTAATCTAACTCTGTAGTAGCATGTTATGTTCTTCTTATTACCCTGATTGAATGTGTGATGTGAACTGACTTTTAAGTAATCAGGATTGAATTCCATTAGCATGTGTACCAAGTAGAAAAAAATGTACATGGCAGTGTTTTAGTTGACAATAAATCTTTGAATTTCTGGGTTTTTCAGGGTATTAGCTGTATTATTTATCCAATTTTTTTTACTGTTATTTAATTGAAACCCTAGACTAAGAAGCATCATATTATAACTGAACACAATGTATATTCATCGTATACTGACTTAATTTCTAAGTATAAGTGCATTAATCATCTGGATTTTTTATTCTTTTCAGATAGGCTTAACAAATGGAGCTTTCTGTATATAAATGTGGAGATTAGAGTTAATCTCCCCAATCACATAATTTGTTTTGTGTGAAAAAGGAATAATTGTTCCATGCTGGTGGAAAGATAGAGATTATTTTTAGAGGTTGGTTGTTGTGTTTTAGGATTTTGTCCATTTTCTTTTAAAATTATAAACACGTACTTGTGCGAATAATTTTTTAAAAGTGATTTGCCATTTTTGAAAGGCTATTTAATGATAGAATACGATCAAGCCAAGATGTACTGACATGGAAAGATGTCAAAGATATATTAAGTGTAAAATGCAAGTGGCAAAACACTATGTATAGTCTGAGCCAATCAAAGTATGTATGTTTCTTATATGTATAGAACAAAAGATTTGGAAAGATATACCCAAACTGTTAAATGTGGTTTCTCTTTGGGGGGGGGGGGTTGGGGAAGGGGCCCCAGAGGGGTTTTATAGGGGCCTTTCACTTTCTATTTTTTCATTTTGTTCTGTTTGAATTTTTTATAAGTATGTATTACTTTTGTAATCAGAATTTTTAGAAAGTATTTTACTGATTTAAAGGCTTAGGCATGTTCAAACGCCTGCAAAAGTACTTATCACTCAGCTTTAGTTTTTCTAATCCAAGAAGGCAGGGCAGTTAACCTTTTTGGAGCCAATGTGAAATGTAAATGGTTTTATGTTTTTCCTGCTTTGTGGATGAAAAATATTTCTGAGTGGTAGGTTTTTGACAGGTAGACCATGTCTTCTTATCTTGTTTCAAAATAAGTATTTCTGATTTTGTAAAATGAAATATAAAATATGTCTCAGATCTTCCAATTAATTAGTAAGGATTCATCCTTAATCCTTGCTAGTTTAAGCCTGCCTAAGTCACTTTACTAAAAGATCTTTGTTAACTCAGTATTTTAAACATCTGTCAGCTTATGTAGGTAAAAGTAGAAGTATGTTTGTACACTGCTTGTAGTTATAGTGACAGCTTTCCATGTTGAAATTCTCATGTCATCTTGTATCTTAAAGTTTCATGTGAGTTTTTACCGTTAGGATGATTAAGATGTATATAGGATGAAATGTTAATCCTCTGCCTACATTTGTGTTCTTGACTAGTAATAGTAGTAGATACTTCTGAATCAGTGTTCTCTCAAGATCCTTAAAACCTCTTGGAAATTATAAAAATATTGGCAAGAAAAGAACAGTTGTTTAAATATTTTTTAAAAAACATTGAATAAGAATCAATAGGACATAAACTAGAAGTTTAAAAATGCTTCATAGGACGTCCAGGGTTTACATTATAAGATTCTCACAACAAACCTATTGTAGAGGTGAGTAAGGCATGTTACCACATAGAGAAAAGTTTGAGAGTAAAACTGTAAAAAATTATATTTTTGTTGTACTTTCTAAGAGAAAGAGTATTGTTACGTTCTCCTAACTTCTGTTGATTACTACTTTAAGTGATATTCATTTAAAACATTGCAAATTTATTTTATTTATTTAATTTTCTTTTTGAGATGGAGTCTTGCTTGTCACCCATGCTGGAGTGCAGTGGCATGATCTCTGCTCACTGCAACCTCCCCCTCCTGGGTTCAAGCGATTCTCCTGCCTCAGCTTCTTGAGTAGCTGGGATTAGAGGCAAATGCCACCACACCCGACTAATTTTTGTATTTTTAGTAGAGACAGGGTTTCACCATGTTGGCCAGGCTGGTCTCAAACTCCTGACCTCAAGAGATCCGCCTGCCTTGCCCTCCCAAAGTGCTGGGATTACAGGCTTGAGCCACCACACCCAGCCAAAGCATTGCAAATTTAAATGAGTTTTAAAAATTAAATAATGACTGCCCTGTTCCTGTTTTAGTATGTAAATCCTCAGTTCTTCACCTTTGCACTATCTGCCACTTAGTCTGGTTATATAGTCATTAACATGAATTTGATCTGTATAGTCTAGACTTTAAGTTTAAATTAAAGTGTTCTACAAGGGGAGAAAAGTGTTAAAATTTTTTAAATATGTTTTCCAGGACACTTCAGCTCCAAGTCAGGTAGGTAGTTCAGTCTACTTGTTAGCCAAGGACTCAAGGACTGAATTGTTTTAACATAAGGCCTTTCCTGTTCTGGGAGCCACACTTCATTAAAATTCTTCTTCTAAAGCTTGTATGTTCAGAGTTAAGCAAGACTTTTTTTCTTCCTCTCCATGAGTTGTGAAATTTAATGCACAACGCTGATGTGGCTAACAAGTTTATTTTAAGAATTGTTTAGAAATGCTGTTACTTCAGGTTCTTAAAATCACTCAGCACTCCAACTTCTAATCAAATTTTTGGAGACTTACCAGCATTTGTCTGTGTTTGAACTATAAAAAGCACTGGATCTTTTCCATCTAATTCTGCAAAATTGATCATTTGCAAAGTCAAAACTATAGCCGTATCCAAATCTTTTCCCCCTCCCAAGAGTCCTCCATGTCTACATGTAGACATTCCTTTTCTGTATAAAGTTCACTCTAGGATTCAAGTCACCACTATTTTTACATATTAGTCAGGCAAAGATTCAAGTTGTTTTATAATAAGTACTTATTTTTATTTGTAATAATTTAGTCTGTTGATCAAAAGCATTGTCTTAATTTTTGAGAAATGCTTTTAGCATTTACAAGCTAAATTCCAGTTAATTAATTAATGGCTTTATATGCCTTTCCTGCTACATTTGGTTTTTTCCCCTATCCCTTTGATTACGTAGGGTAGAGTGGGTGTAGTGAGTGTATATAATGTGATTTGGCCCTGTGTATTATAATATTTTGTTATTTTTGTTGTTATGTTATTTACATTTCAGTAGTTGTTTCTTCCGTTTCCATTTTAGTGGATAAAATTTGTATTTTGAACTATGAGTGGAGACTATCACCCCAGCATTAGTTTCACATGATATACCCTTTAAACCCGAATCATTGTTTTATTTCCTGATTACGCAGGTGTTGAATGGGGAAAGGGGCTAAGGAGGTGGGAAATGGGATAGTATATCGTTGAGATATACTATGGGATGTATATCGTTGTCATTAGAGAAATAAGAAAATGGGAAGCAATATTTGACATAGTTCTTTTTAGACAAATCTACTTATTAAAAAAAGGGTAGCAGTTTATTCATCTGTGAAAGGAGAATAATACCTATCTTACCAGGTTGCAAGAGCTCAAGGAGACCATGTATGTAAAGTTCCTGCTGTAAATATGAACTCCCATCCTAACACCCTTTTACCTCTCTGTGGGTTTGTCTTGACCTGGAAATTTGGGCTAAAACTTAGAAAAAATTTGTACATGATAACTCTTTCAGTGATGTTACTCGTATTTTTTGGTGTTTCTCATAGTTAAGATATAAATCGGCTGGGCGCGGTGGCTCACTCCTGTAATCCCAGCACTTTGGGAGGCCAAGGCGGGCCGATCACCTGAGGTCGGGAGGTTGAGACCAGCCTGACCAACATGGAGAAACCCCGTCTCTACTAAAAATACAGAATGAGCTGGGCGTGGTGGCTCGTGCCCTTAATCCCAACTACTGGGGAGGCTGAGGCAGGAGAATCGCTTGAACCCAGGAGGTGGAGGTTGTGGTGAGCCAAGATGGTGACATTGCACTCCAGCCTGGGCAACAAGAGCGAATCTCCATCTCAAAAAAAAAAAAAAAAAAGATATAAATCACAATAAATAAGTAGGTCAATACAAATGTTAGCCAGGCATGGTGGCACATGCCTATAGTCTCAGCTACTCTGGAGGCAGAGGCAGGAGAATCACTTGAGCCCATGAGTTTGAGGCAGGAGTGAGCTATGATTGTGCCACTGTACTCCAGTCTAGGTGACAGAGTGAGACCCCCATCTCTAAATAAATAGATCAAACCCCTAAAAATATTTAAATTCTTCTTAAAAAATTGAAAAGCTTATTCTTCTCAAATTTAGTTGAACTTTCTAAGAGAAACAATTGGCTTTTTCCCACTTTAATAATCATTTTCAGTTTGACTCATACAGTTAACACAATGTGAATTTCTTCCTCAGCATAACAGATTATAGAATGACAGAGCTGGAAGTGACCTTAGAGAGTACCCAATTCTTCTCTTTCATTTTACAGGTGAGGCAATGGAGGCTCAAAGGCGATGTAATTTTTGCAAAGATTATAGCTAATTAGTAGCAGAGCCCTGACTGGGACATAGTTTGAAGATGAAAAACTTCACCAAGCTACCTTTCTTGAAAGGTCCAAATGTTTATTTTTTCAACTATTCTTTCCACTATACCATAACTTTCACTACATATTAATGACACTTTATAACTAGTATAATAGGACAATCATCAATGCATATATAGCCAGCCCTTCATATCTGCGGATTTTGCATCCATGGATTCAACCAAGGAGGAATTGAAAATACTGAGGGAAAAATTAAATAAATACAAAAATACAAAATAATACAAGGAAAAAGCCAAAATTGTTATACTGTTGCTAAGCAGCAGTATAACAACTATTTACATAGCATTAAGTTTGGTGCAAAAATGCAAAAAAATGCAATTATTTTTAAACCAACCTAATATATTGTATTAGATATTAAAGTCATATAGAGATGACTTAAAGTATATGATGCCAGCCTGGGCAAACGGCAAAACCCTGTCTCTACAAAAAATAAAAAATTAGCTGGACATGGTGGTGTGTGCCTGTATCCCGCTACTCCAGAGGCTGAGGTGGGAGTTGCTTGAGTCTGGGAGGCAGAGGCTGCATTGAGCTATGATCGTGGTACTGCACTCCAGCCTGGGTGACAGTGTGAGATCTTGTCTCAGAATAAATAAACTATGTTATGAAGATGTGCATACATTATATGCAAATAATTTCTTTTTATTATTTATTTAAACAGTCTCACTTTGTTGCCCAGGGTGGAGTGCAATGGGGCAATCTTGGCTCACCACAACCTCTGCCTCCCAAGCAGCTGCGACTATAGGCATGCTCCACGGTGCCCAGCTAATTTTTTTTGTATTCTTAGTAGAGACAGGGTTTCACCATGTTGGCCAGGCTAGTCTTGAACTTCTGATCTCAAGTGATCTGACTCCAAAGTGCTGGGATTACAGGCATGAGCCCGGCTTTTTTTTTTTTTTTTGGAGATAAGAGTCTCCCTCACCCAGGCTGGAGTGCAGTGGCGCCATCTCGGCTCACTGCAGCCTCCGCCTCATGGGTTCAAGCAATTCTCAGGCCTCAGCCACCCGAATAGCTGGAATTACAGGCACCCGCCACTACACCCGGCTAATTTTTATATTTTTCAGTAGAGACTGGTTTCGCGGTGTTGGCCAGGCTGGTCTCGAATCCTGATCTCAGGTGATCTGCCTGCCTCGGCCCACAAAGTGCTGGGATTACAGGAGTGAACCACTGAGCCCGGCCTTGTGTGATTTTATCTAAGGAACTTTTTTTTTTTTTTTTTTTTTTTTTTTTTTTTTTTTTTGAGACGGAGTCTCGCTCTATGGCCTGGACTGGAGTGCAGTGGCCGAATCTTAGCTCACTGCAAGCTCCGCCTCCCGGGTTCACACCATTCTCCTGCCTCAGCCTCCCGAGTAGCTGGGACTACAGGCGCCCGCCACCTCGCCCAGCTAGTTTTTTGTATTTTTTAGTAGAGACGGGGTTTCACGGTGTTAGCCAGGATGGTCCTGATCTCCTGACCTCATGATCCGCCCGCCTCGGCCTCCCAAAGTGCTGGGATTACAGGCTTGAGCCACCGCGCCCGGCTTATCTAAGGAACTTAAGCATCCTCAGGTCCTAGGGGATCGTGAAACCAAAACCCCATGGATAGCAAGGGACAATTGTATTTTCAAATTAGACAAATGACGCTGGGCACGGTGGCTCACGGCTGTAATTCCAGCACTTTTGGATGCTGAGGCATGCGGATCACCTGAGGTCAGGAGTTGGAGACCAGCCTGGCCAACATGCTGAAACCCTGTCTACAAAAATACAAAAATAGCTGGGCGTGGTGGCGCATGCCTGTAGTCCCAGCTGCTTGAGCGACTGAGGCAGGAGAATCGCTTGAACCTGGGAGGCGGAGGCTGCAGTGAGCCAAGATGGTGCCGCCGCACTCCAGCCTGGGTGAGTGAGACCTAGTCTTAAAAACAAAACAGAAATGAGACAAATGCTACATTAATGTTTGGGTGATCAGATTCTACTTTGAAGTCTGAAGTTAGCAGATATGCCTATAGATTTTTGGAGTTTACCACTTTCTTATTCTGTGTCATTAACAGGAATTTTTTTTGTTTTGCTTTTTGTTTTTTGTCTTTAAGACGGAGTCTTGCTCTGTCGCCCAGGCTGGAGTGCAGTGGCGCGATCTCCGCTCACTGCAAGCTCCGCCTCCCGGGTTCACTCACGCCGTTCTCCTGCCTCAGCCTCCGGAGTAGCTGGGACTACAGACGCCCGCCACCACGCCCGACTAATTTTTTTTGTATTTTTAGTAGAGACGGGGTTTCACCATGTTAGCCAGAATGATCATGATCTCCTGACCTCGTGATCCGCCATCCTCGGCCTCCCAAAGTGCTGGGATTACAGGCGTGAGCCACTGCGCCGGCCATCATAATTTAATATTTTAAATTACTATATATTTTACCATTTTCTGGATTTAGTAAGAAATTTGCATTTTTGGTTTGATGTAACAAGGGTTTGTAATGTATTTTTTTTTTTTTTTTTTTTTTTTTTTGAGACGGAGTCTTGCTCTGTCACCCAGGCTGGAGTGCAGTGGCCGGATCTCAGCTCACTGCAAGCTCCGCCTCCCGGGTTTACGCCATTCTCCTGCCTCAGCCTCCCGAGTAGCTGGGACTACAGGCGCCCACCTCGTCGCCCGGCTAGTTTTTTGTATTTTTAAGTAGAGACAGGGTTTCACCGTATTAGCCAGGATGGTCTCGATCTCCTGACCTCGTGATCCGCCCGTCTCGGCCTCCCAAAGTGCTGGGATTACAGGCTTGAGCCACTGCGCCCGGCCTGTAATTTATGTTAAATTTTGCATTTTTTCATTACTGTTATACTTTAACCTGACTGAATGACTGATTTACTTGTATTAGTATTGTGAATAATCATGTGAAATGTTTTGAGACAGAGTACTATATTTGTGAATATAATTTTATGGCTTTTTTCACTTAGTAAGAACCTTTCTGTGTGGAAAACTAAGAAAATTGCTTTCTGCTGTATAATCTGGCATTCATTGTAGATTAAAGCTTATTTTTATGTGAATAAAACTTATTCAATAAAATACTATTCTTTAAAGTTATATCTTACTATCTTGTATTTGTTTCATTTTCTTAGAAAAGATAAAATCACCCTCTTAAAAATACTGCAATGTAACCTCCTAAATATATCTTATGCCATTGTACATAGGCATAAGGTACACATTAGGTCATGCCATGTTTTTAAAGAAAAAACATCAGTTTTCACATTAATGTATGGAATTCTATAAGTGCATGAAATGCCGATTTTTTAAATGTATAGTATATGAACAATAGTAACACCCTCTCTCCAAAAAGATATGCTTGGTTGTCTTAGGAGATAGTATAGTCACTATAACAAAACTTGAACAGGCAAACAGCAATGAACCTAAAAAACCACTGCCCCTTTGAGGCAGGCAGCAAGGAAGGATACTTGTGAGTTTGTAGAAGCAACTGACAGTGAGTTTTAGAAGCTGCGAGCAATCTGGTGGGATAAAGAATGAGGGAATAAAGAATCCTTTGGCAAAAAGATTTTTTTTTTTTTTTTGAGATGGAGTCTCACTCTGTTTCGCAGGCTGGAGTGCAGTGGCGCTATCTCTGCTCACTGCAACCTCCACCTCCAGGCTCAAGCAATTCTGCCTCAGCCTCTCGAGTAGCTGGGATTACAGGTACCCACCACCATGCCAGCTAATTTTTATTTTATTTTATTTTATTTTTTTATTTTATTTTTTTTTTTTTTGAGACGGAGTCTCGCTCTGTCACCCAGGCTGGAGTGCAGTGGCCGGATCTCAGCTCACTGCAAGCTCTGCCTCCCGGGTTCACGCCATTCTCCTGCCTCAGCCTCCTGAGTAGCTGGGACTACAGGCGCCGCCACCTCGCCCGGTAGTTTTTTGTAGTTTTTAGTAGAGACGGGGTTTCACCGTGTTAGCCAGGATGGTCTCGATCTCCTGACCTCGCGATCCGCCCGTCTCGGCCTCCCAAAGTGCTAGGATTACAGGCTTGAGCCACCGCGCCCGGCCTTATTTTTTTTTTTATACGTAGTCTTGATTTGTCGCCCAGGCTGGTGTGTAGGGGCATGATCTCAGCTCACTGCAACCTCCGCCTCCCGGGTTCAAGCGATTCTCCTGCTTCAGCGTCCCGAGTAGCTGGGATTACAGGCCCACACAACTATGCCCGGCTATTTTTGTATTTTTAGTAGAGACGGGGTATCACCATGTTGACCAGGCTGGTCTTGAACTCCCAACCTCAGGTGGTCCACCTGCCTCAGCCTCCCAAAGTGCTGGGATTACAGATGTGAGCCACTGTGCCCAGCCTAATTTTTGTATTTTTAGTAGAGATGGAGTTTTACCATGTTGACCAGGCTGGTTTCGAACTCCTGACCTCAAATGATCCGCCAGCCTTGGCCTCCCAAACTGCTGGGATTACAGGTGTGAACCACCGCGTCCAGCCAGAAAGAAATTTAGAAGTGTGTATTTCAAGTGGCTATTCCCCTGCCCCTTCCTGCCCACAATGGAGATTCCTGAATTAAGAGTTGTATTTCAGGCCCAGTCTATGTAGGGACTGATTATCTAATCTTTGACAGTGTTATCACTGCACTGTTGTTTGAGATAAACCTTAATAACCATGTCTTAAACACAGTCCAAATTTTTTCTTACGTGTCAACTAAACTTTAATATTGAAGATGTGAATTTTCAAAGCTTTCTATTACAGAAAATTGTAAACTTACACAAAAGTAGAAAGCATGACTCCACGATATTCATCACTTATCCTCAACAATTTGACATTTTATCAGTCCTGTTTCATCTAGCACTCCTTCCACTTGCTCACCCCAATACTCCAAAGTAAATCCTAGACATAATGTCATTTCTCCTGTAATTTCCTCGTTATATATTTCTTTTTTTAAAATGTTTTATAGAGATGGGGTTTCACCATGTTGCCCAGGCTGGTCTTGAACTCCTGGGTTCAAGCAATCTGCCTGCCTCAGCCTCTCGAAGTGCTGGGATTGTGGACATGAGGCATCTTTCTTTGTTTTTCTTTCTTTCTTTCCCTTTCTTTCTTTTCTTTCTTTTCTTTTTCTTTCCTTCCTTCCTTCCTTCCTTCCTTCCTTCCTTCCTTCCTTCCTTCCTTCCTTTTTCTTCTTTCTCTTTTTCTTTCTTTCTTTCCTTCCTTCCTTCCTTCCTTCCTTTCTCTTTCTCTCTCTTTCTCTCTTTCTCTGTCTCTCTCTTTTTTCTTTCTCCTTCCTTTCTCCCTTCCTCCCTTCCTTTTCTTCTTTCTTTCTTTTTGCTCTCGTTGCCCAGGCTGGAGTGCAATGGCACCATCTCAGCTTACTGCAACCTCCACCTCCCGGGTTCAAGCAATTCTCCTGCCTCAGCCTCCCAAGTAGCTGAGATTACAAGCACCTGCCACCACACCTGGCTAATTTTTGTATTTTTAGTAGAGATGGGGTTTCTCCATGTTGGTCAGGCTGGTCTCGAACTCCTGACCTCAGGTGATCCGCCCACCTCAGCCTCCCAAAATGCTGGGATTAAAGGCTTGAGCCACCGCGCCCAGCCACCTTGTTATGTATTTCTAATGGATAAGAAAAAATTTGCATAAATGTGAATTTTTAACTCACCACTATTATTGCTGAATTTTAATATACATTTAAACAATAATTAAAATCAACTTTATGTCCCATTTTTCCTTATTTGAAAATTAAGGGGCCGGGCGCGGTGGCTCAAGCCTGTAATCCCAGCACTTTGGGAGGCCGAGACGGGCGGATCACGAGGTCAGGAGATCGAGACTATCCTGGCTAACACGGGGAAACCCCGTCTCTACTAAAAACTACAAAAAACTAGCCGGGCGAGGTGGCGGGCGCCTGTAGTCCCAGCTACTCGGGAGGCTGAGGCAGGAGAATGGCGTAAACCCGGGAGGCAGAGCTTGCAGTGAGCTGAGATCCGGCCACTGCACTCCAGCCCGGGTGAGAGCGAGACTCCGTCTCAAAAAAAAAAAAAAAAAAAAAAAAAAAATTCAAATTCCTGGACCCCAACTCAAACCTAGAATCAGAACTGAGGGTGCAACCAGCAATCTTTTTTTTTTTTTTTTTTTTTTTGAGACGGAGTCTCGCTCTGTCGCCCAGGCTGGAGTGCAGTGGCCGGATCTCAGCTCACTGCAAGCTCCGCCTCCCGGGTTTACGCCATTCTCTCGCCTCAGCCTCCCGAGTAGCTGGGACTACAGGCGCCCGCCATCTCGCCCGGCTATTTTTTGTATATTTTAGTAGAGACGGGGTTTCACCGCGTTAGCCAGGATGGTCTCGATCTCCTGACCTCGTGATCCGCCCGTCTCGGCCTCCCAAAGTGCTGGGATTACAGGCTTGAGCCACCGCGCCCGGCCCCCAGCAATCTTTTAATAAGCCCTCTAGGTGGTACAGATGCCAGCTAAAGTTTGAAAAACACTGGAATATCATATGGGGTCTGAAACCTATAAATCAAATTGATGTAGATCTCTGCAAATGATTATCATCCTCACCTTTCTTACTTTTCCCTATAACTAACTCATTGCTGGCCCAGTATTGTATTTTCTCATGTTACAAAATATAAAGGCCTAAAATACAACATCTTGTGAGTGCCTTCTCATTCCACTTTTCCAAAAAAAACTCTTGCATACAGTTTGAACTTTGTAATGGGAATTTTTCTGCAACCCTTCCCTGCTGAGTTCAACATAGCCCCACATTGCTCATTGCCATTACACTATCCTCCACTTAAGTATTTGAAGGCTCACTCATTAGTGCTAGTCCAACAGCAACAAGTTGAGGTTGTACAGAAGAGACCTGCATTTCTACAGAGAGCCAAAGCTTCAGTGCAACGTGAGCCTTGAATTTGGAATGCTAGAATTTCAGAGTTGGAAGGAGTCAGCCTCTCTAATTCATAATAATTAGTAGTTCTGAATTCTTTTTAGTTCTGAAATTTTAAAAATAATTGTGCCACAAAAGAACCAAAGAAAACTGGCCAGACATGGTGGCTCATGCCCTCCTCGGCCTCCCAAAGTGCTGGGATTACAGGCGTGAGCCACCACACCTGCCTGGGCCTATACTTGTTAATTGTAGGCTTAAGACTAAATATTGGAAGAATACTGGGTAAAAGTAAATAAGGGTCCCTGGAGTGTTGGTGCACCTGTATTCCCAGCTACTCAGAAAGCTGAAGCAGGAAGATTGCTTGAGCCTGGGAGGTCGAGGCTACAGTACACTATTACTGGCCCTATGAATAGTCAGTGTACTCCAGCCTGGGCGACGTACTAAGACCCCATCTCTAAAAAAGAAAACAGAAACAAAGAATAAGAATCCAAGAGAAATCAAAACTGTTATTTTCTTCTTGTAATTTCCCAGAATTTAAATTTGTGAAGAAAGACTAGGATATAATAAATTGAGATATTTAAACAGTGATCTTGCTTCAAAACTTAATTTTTCTTACAATAGACCTTACTGTTCCAAAAACATATTTTACATACAAACTTATTAATGTCTATTTGTTATGTGAACTTTTGAGAGTCAGTTTTCTTTGTGTGCGTGTTGTTTATTTTTAATTTTTTCAGATAAGTGACTTGGAAGTGTTTCTTTAGCTTTTTCCCGTTACTAGGTACTGAGGATTTCTTTTTTAATTCCATTAGCTTATATAAGGGGCTTTGCATTTTTGGCTAAGGCATAAAAAATGTATTTTCTTGTTAAATACTGGAATTTTGTTTGGCAGAGATTAGGCTCTGCTTCTGCCAGATTACTGACAATTATGTTGAGGAAGAAAGGCGAACACGTGAGTATGTTCGTGAACACCTAACTAGTGTTTCAGGGAAACTAGGATTAAAAACAAAAGACTCCAGATCTCCTCCCACAAAATTAATCTTCTGAAGTTAAGAAAAACTTGCTAAAAATCATTTTATTTTTCATTAAACAAACATTATACATGGATTTCTTAGTAGAAATTTAACAAAGGTCTGTGTTAATCATTAAAGAGAATGATCTAACAAATCTGGAAAAACCTGTTTTTCTTTCAACTAGCTTTTTTGTTGTTGTTATTTGATTACTAAAAAGAATGTACTCTGTGCTGTACCGTTCTTGGTTTTCTGTTATAAATTTTTAGATACATTATATTTTTATGTGATCCATAGTAACTAAGCGAAAAAGACCAGACAGGGTGGCGCACGCCTGTAATCCCGGCACTTTGGGAGGCTGAAGTGGGTGGATCGCTTTATTCCAGGAGTTCGAGACCAGTCTGAGCAACATGGCAAAACCCTGTCTCTACAAAAAATAGAAAACTTAGCCAGGAGTGGTTGCATGCGCCTGTGGTCCCAGCTACTCAGGAGGCTGAGCTGGGAGGATCACTTGAGCCCGAGATGTCGAGGCTGCAGTGAGCTGTGATTGTGCCACTGCACTCCAGCTTGAGTGACAGAGCAAGAGCCTGTCTCAAAAAAAAAAAAAAGAAAGAAGAAAGAAAAGGAAAAAAATTAAGTGAAGATACCTATATTAAGTGTAAATTGTAAGTCAATATTTGACTAGTTATATGAAGTGAAACATAAAAATATCAATACATGAAGGTAATAATTTCTGTTCACCTACCTCAGAGGATTGTCCTAAGGATCATATGAGAAAATGTACATGAAAGAGACTCAAAAATTACAAACCCTCTATATAAGCCTGAGGAATCATTCCTCTAATTAGAGTTTATTGGACTAATTATGTGTTAGTTTCACACGAAATGAAACAGTCGTGAAACAGTATGATTAATCAGGGATGTAGCATGATGAAATTCATTTATACAGCTTCTTAGCCTTTCCATGACTTTCAAAACCCCTTATATACATTATCTCTTTGCCTTCTACTCTCTATATGGTTACTCCTTATGTTTAAATCAATATATGGGTAATGGCACTGAGATAATTGGAGAAATCATTGTTGTGTACCATTGTGGAAAGTGTGTTTTTAAGTCCTGCCATTCAAGGGGCCCTCAGATTTACTTGGACAGTCAAGTCAGTTCTGTTTTCTAACATGAAAATGAGAATACATGAAACGGATAAATTTAGGGATGTTAATTTGTATTCTCAAAAGATCTCTTGATACATAGTAGTGATGTCAATTTACATAAATCATTTTCTTTTTCTTTTTTTTTTTCTTTGAGACGAAGTCTTACTCTGTCACCCAGGCTGGAGTACAGTAGCACTATCTCGTCTCACTGCAAGCTCCGCCTCCCGGGTTCATGCCATTCTTCTGCCTCAGCCTCCCCAAGTAGCTGGGACTACAGGCACCTGCCACCACTCCCAGCTAATTTTTTGTACTTTTTAGGTAGAGACGGGGTTTCACCGTGTTAGCCAGGATGGTCTCAATCTCCTGACCTCTGGATCTGCCCGCCTCGGCCTCCCAAAGTACTGGGATTACAGGCGTGAGCCACCGCACCCAGCCTGAAACTATAATTTTCAAAGCACTTTACCTGCTTTGTTTTGTAACATCTCTCTAAAGTGGGCAGTTTATTATAATTCTGCAGTTAATGAAATGGCCACTGAAAGGTTAGGTGACTTGCCCAGGGTCATACAGATAGGTAGAAGCAAAGCCATAAAAAGAGCTCTGGCCGGGCGCGGTGGCTCAAGCCTGTAATCCCAGCACTTTGGGAGGCCGAGACGGGCGGATCACGAGGTCAGGAGATCAAGACCATCCTGGCTAACACGGTGAAACCCCATCTCTACTAAAAAAAATACAAAAACTAGCCGGGCGAGGTTGCAGGCGCCTGTAGTCCCAGCTACTCAGGAGGCTGAGGCAGGAGAATGGCGTAAACCCGGGAGGCGGAGCTTGCAGTGAGCTGAGATCTGGCCACTGCACTCCAGTCTGGGCGACAGAGCGAGACTCCGCCTCAAAAAAAAAAAAAAAAAAAAAAAGAACTCTGACTTCTGGTCTGGTACTCTTGCACTATGCCATTGTGTTCCTTATTCATTATATTCCTAGCATCTCTGTAATTTACAGCTGAGAAACCCCAGACATAGAGGTTATGTGACTCACCTAAATCATATGGTGAATCACCAGTCAAGCTGTTCTTATAGGCAACAAAGCTGTTTCTAGCTAATTTTTGGCATCATTTAGCTACATTGGCTGCCTCACTGTCTGATGTATATACATGTAAATCTAAGCTCCTTTTTGGATGGCAAGACCTGGCTGGCCATATGATAGCAAACCACAAAACCAAATCTACTCAACCTGAATTGAAAAATTAAAGTAATTCTTAAAAAAAAAAAAAAAAGTTTAACTACATTTCTGATCTCAGGAATTTGGAAATGGGAAAGATAACTTTTCACTACACTGCCAAGTAAAACCTTGGAAGTCAGGAAGCATGTCTCCCTAGTCGCTATGTTATCATGACTAGCACACTATCTAGTCCATTAGTAGGTACTGAGTTAATTTTTGCTCAGTACATAAATGTATGAGTGATGGAATAAATGAACAAATGAATAAATAAATGGAGTGGGAAAATCTCCCCATCCAAAAACTGTTCATTGACAAGTACAATACAATTTGGATCAATACTGATGCTTTTACAAATTTTTCTTTTCTTTTCTTTCTTTCTTTTTTTTTCTTTGAGATGGAGTTTTGCTCTTGTTGCCCAGGCTGGAGTGCAATGGTGTGTTCTTGGCTCACCGTAACCTCTGTCTCCTGGGTTCAAGTGATACTCCTGCCTCAGCCTTCCTGGCTAATTTTTGTATTTTTAGTAGAGACCGGGTTTCTCCATGTTGCTCAGGCTGGTCTCGAACTCCTGACCTCAGGTTATCCACCTGCCTGAGCCTCCCAAAGTACTAGGATTATAGGCCTGAGCCACCACGCCCGACCTCTTTTCTTTTCTTTTTTTTTTTTTTTTGAGACAGAGTCTTGCTCTGTTGCCCAGGCTGGAGTGCAGTGGTACAATTCCAGCTCACTGCAACCTCTGTCTCCCAGGCTCAAGGGAAACTCCCACTTCAGCCTCCCGAGTAGCTGGGACTACAGGTGTGCCATCATGCCTGTTTAATTTTTGTATTTCTTTCTTTCTTTCTCTTTTTTTTTTTTTTTTTTTGAGACAGAGTCTCACTCTGTCCCCAGGCTAGAATGCAGTGGCGGCTCTTGGCTCACTGCAACCTCCGCCGCCCTGGTTCAAGCGATTCTCCTGCCTCAGCCTCCCGAGTAGCTGGGACTACAGGCGAGCGCCACCATGCCCAGCTAATTTTTGTATTTTTAGTAGAGACGGGGTTTCACCATGGTGGCCAGGATCGTCTCGATCTCTTGACCTTGTGATCCGTCCGCCTCAGTCTCCCAAAGTGCTGGGATTACAGGTGTGAGCCACCTCGCCTGGCCCTTTTTTTTCTTTTTTGAGATGGAGTTTAACTCTGTCGCCCAGGCTGGAGTGCAGTGGGCGATCTTGACTCACCGCAATCTCCGCCTCCCGGGTTCAAGCGATTCTCCTGCCTCAGCCTCCTGAGTAGCTGGGATTACAGGTGCCCGACACCGCACCAGGCTAGTTTTTCTGTTTGTTTGTTTGTTGTTGTTGTTGTTTTCTGAGACGAAGTTTCGCTCTTGTTGCCCAGGCTGGAACGCAATGACGCAATCTCGGCTCACTGCAGCCTCTGCCTCCCGCCTCCCGGGTTCAAGTAATTCTCCTGCCTCAGCCTCCTGAGAAGCTGGGATTATAGGCACCTGCCTCCATGCCCGGCTAATTTTTGTATATTTAATAGAGACGGGGTTTCACCATGTTGGCCAGGTGAACTAATCTCCAGCGATCCGCCCACCTCGGCCTCCCAAAGTGCTGGGATTACAGGCGCGAGCCACTGTGCCTTGCCTCATTCTTTTTTTGCACAAACATTAAACATCTACTTTTTGCCAGCAAGCTCTGAGCTGGATGAGTACGTTCTATCACAGAGTGCTGAAGGGAAATAGGAGCTGTATTTAATTCAGATGGTTTAGGGGAGGGTCTAGGGAAGGTTTTCTGGAGGCGGGGGAACATTTAAGTAGTCAAGGAGGGGAGAGTTCTGTCTGAGAGCAAGGAACAAGTGCAGAGTTCAGAATCATGAAAGTCCGGCGGGTCTAAAGAACTAAAACTGGAGGTTTTGAATGAGAGGTCCAAAGTATTTATTGAGAATCCTTAAGGGCTCTTTATGTACACTAGGTCTCCTTAGGTACGTATGTAGGATAAATTTGGTCCTCTCCCCTCCCCACCAGATAAGAGAAATTCAAGCTCATATGCTGGATTTTGAATTTCTGAGCAGGATACCATAGAAGTAAGTTATTTTCTTTTTTTTTTTTTTTGAGACGGAGTCTCGCTCTGTCACCCAGGCTGGAGTGCAGTGGCCGGATCTCAGCTCACTGCAAGCTCCGCCTCCCGGGTTTACGCCATTCTCCCACCTCAGCCTCCCGAGTAGCTGGGACTACAGGCGCCCGCCACCTCGCCCGGCTAGTTTTTTGTATTTTTTAGTAGAGACGGGGTTTCACCGGGTTAGCCAGGATGGTCTCGATCTCCTGACCTCGTGATCCGCCCGTCTCGGCCTCCCAAAGTGCTGGGATTACAGGCTTGAGCCACCGCGCCCAGCCTAGAAGTAAGTTATTTTCTAAGGCAGGTTTTGTGAGCTATGTTGGGAGATAAGGAAAAGAATACGCATTTACCAGGCAACCATCCCCTGTTCTAAGCCTTTGCAGGGGCTGGGTAAATTGTACAGGTCTCACATAGGTTCCTTTTTATTTGAAATATATATTTATTTTTCATTTTATTTTATTTATTTATTTATTTGAGACGGAGTTTTGCTCTTGTCGCCCAGGCTGGAGCGCAGTGGGTGATCTCAGCTCGCTGCAGCCTCTGCCTCCCAGGTTCAAGCGATTCTCCTGCCTCAGCCTCCCAAGTAGCTGGGATTACAGGTGCGTGCTACCATGCCCAACTAATTTTTGTATTTTTAGTAAAGACAGGGTGTCTCCATGTTGGTCAGGCTGGTCTCGAATTCCTGACCTCTGGTGATCCACCTGCCTTGGCCTCCCAAAGTGCTGGAATTACAGGCATGAGCCACCATGCCCGGCCTGAAATACATATTTAAATTCAGCCACCTTGATTAATGAGTTTAATAGAACCCATTTCACTTCACTGTTACCCTCACCACCATCTCTCAATCTTATTAAATCAAACTAACACTGTGTGTTAATTGTTTGATGTGTACCCAAAAATTCTAGGAGGTAGGATATAAGAAAATAAGACTCAAACTCAGCCCTCCTGGGGTTTATAGTCTTGTTGGCAGAAAGAGACATACATCATTCACAAGGTATTTCCTGATTCCAAATACAATACAGGGGCCATTGATAAC
Source organism: Trachypithecus francoisi (assembly GCF_009764315.1). Lineage (NCBI taxonomy): Eukaryota > Metazoa > Chordata > Mammalia > Primates > Cercopithecidae > Trachypithecus > Trachypithecus francoisi. The sequence goes on along the minus strand of NW_022681471.1, from coordinate 12,969,926 downwards.
TGTTATGTCGTTTAACTCACAAAAAAAATCAAAAGAACTAAAGAGTGTAAGTACATTGTAATACAGCGCTAGATTGTGTGTAATAGACTATCATTACAACAGGAACACAGAAGGACAAATGAGGTGTGGCCCAATAATTGGAGTAGGTTTCATGAAAGGAGTGTCACAAAAGCTAAAAGATCTGAGGTTGACCAGGTGCAGTGGCTCACATCTATAATCCCAGCACTTTGGGAAGCCGAGACAGGTGGATCACCGGAGGTCTGGAGTTCAAGACCAGCCTGACCAAAGTGGTGAAACCCCATCTCTACTAGAAATACAAAAATTAGCTGGGCATGTTGGTGTGCGCCTGTAGTCCCAGCTACTCGGGAGGCTGAGACAGGAGAATTGCTTGAGCCCAGGAGGTGGAGGTTGCAGTGGGCAACCAGTTCACTCCGGCCTGGGTGACAGAGTGAGACTGTCTCACAAAAAAAAAGATCTGAGGTTGTTCCAGATCCTAAAGCTGTATGATCATATATGATACATTTGTCATTTTGTTTTGTTTTGTTTTCTGTGCAAGGTTAATGATGGAGGACAAAAGGACCCACTTGGTCTGTTAGGTTATAAACTTATATGTGTGTGCTGGCATATGTCTTGCATATTTTAATATGTTTCCATGTACATTTTATTGAATAATAACTCTTCAAACAGATTACAGCTTAAAATGAATCTAGCCTCCCTTGCTTCCAAACAAACAAACAAAAATTAGAAGCCAAAATTTACTCAAAGCACTGCTCAAGCAGTCTGTCTTCATTTGGAAATCATCAATTAACTCAAATGACAAATCAATCTGGAATAGGAGCAACTCCACAGATGATTCATGGTGACTGAAGGCGCTTGGTAACCTTTCTGTCTCCATTTCTTCGTCTGTCTGTAGGGAAAAATGGTCTTGCAGAAGTGTTACAAAAAACAATTAAAGTTGGTAATGTGCTTTGAGAACCATGGATGAACCATGCTTTCAAAGTGCATAATTACATACTGCAGCGAGTCTCTCATACTTGCATCCTCTACTCAACTCTTTAATAGGTATTTGAAATGACACAACTCAAGTTGGTTTTCCTTGTTCTCAAGTTACAACTACATTATTTAGCCAATGATACCAGCTGTCTTTAAAATCGAATGCAACCCACAGTAATCATTAATCATTTGGGCTTTAGGATACTTAAAGTCTTTCTTCTTGGGGAGTATAGTTTTCCAGATCATTCTCTACCTTCATTTTTCAATTTTTCTACTTCAGTTGCCTCACTCATCTCCTCTCTGACAACAATCCGTGAAGATTGTAAAAGATCAGCTCAATGGCTTCACTGAAACCTAATAGAAGGCCCCTCTTTGCTTTGCTAAATACTTGGTAATTTCTTGTTTGCTGTTCTTATTCCTCTTCTTTCCCTCCACCCGCTCCATATTTTAATTGGCCTGTTGGAAACACACAGCAGGTGAAATTCTTTAGATGTCTCCACAGCAGGAGAAGAAAAAAGATGTTGAAATCAGAATGTTGAATAGTTAAGTTGGGAAGGAGAAGGGCTGGGATTGGCCAAGCAGAAAACAGGAAGGGAGAAACCAGCAAGATGTAGTGACAACATCCCAGTCATTCTGGGTAGTAAGGGGAAACCTAGAAAAACAAAGCCAGTTGAGAACACATGAAAAAAGAGCTATTGACCCCTAACCTGGGCAACCTTCCCACACAGTCCTTTTGCCATTCTGCCATATGAGAGAAGGAAAGGAGAGAGTGTAGTATCCCTCTCCATTACAGGAAAACAGTGTCAAGCTTATATCTTCTAATGAACTTGGATAAACTTGGATCCTACTTAGTGGCAACTTTATGTTCAAAGGAAAGCACATTTTCTCGGATAGCCCAAAGAATCTAAATATTGGTTCCAAGATGGAATATGAAATGGAATATGAGACTATGAGTATAAATTAGGCATTTTTCTTTTTATCTTTTTTTGGGGGGGAGGGGGAGGCGGGAGGGACAGGGTCTTCCTCTGTCACCCAGGCTGGAGTACAGTGGCACGATCACAGCTCACAGCAGCCTCAACCTCCTGGGCTCAAGCCATCCTCCCACCACACCCTCCCGAGTAGCTAGGACCACAGGCTGTGCCACCACACCCAGCTAATTAAAAAAATTTTTTTTGTAGAGATGGGGTCTTCCTATGTTGTCCAGACTGGTCTTGAACTTCTGGACTTAATTGGATCTTCCTGCCTTAGCCTCTCAAAGTACAGTGATTACAGGCATGAGCCACCATGCCCAGCTCCATTTTCATATGTTAGGTTTGAATTCTGTCCTTTATCAATGTGTGACAATTTTGATATATGAATTTCAGGCAAAAACTTTTCTTTCCTCCAGCCCAAAGTTCTGCCTGAACTATATAGGGTGTCGGGAGGCTGTTTTCCTTCACAGAAACTACTACTTGAAGAAGTGCCCATTGCTAAAGGGATTCAGCCACCATTACTAAAGTAGAAATTTACTAGAGTAAAATACCCAGAAAGTAAGTCAATTTTACTCTGCTGGAAGGAAATATTTTCCTTTAAATGGAGTAAGAAAACACAAGAGGGTTTTTACCCTTCTTGAAATACTGTAGCACTGCATATGTTTCTCACTCTGAGTGCAGAAAACTTTTGAAAAGTGCCTATTTATATAGCATTTTTTGAAATGGCAAAATTTAAGAAGTGGAGGGCAGAGTAAGTGGTTGCCATGGATTGGGGAAGGGAGGGTGGCGGAAGATGGGTGTGGTTATAAAAGGGCAACAGGAAGAATCTGTGATGCTGGAATTGTTCAGTATCCTGACTGTGGTGGTGGGTACATGAATCTACACAGGTGATAAAATGGTATATAAGCTGGGTGGAGTGCTGCCCACCTGTAGTCCCAGTTACTTGGGAGGGTGAGGTGGGAGGATTGATTGAGTCAAGGAGTTCAAGGCTAATGAGTCAGAGGAAAGATTGGGTGGAAGGAATTGAAGAAAGTATTATTATTATTATTATATTATTATTATTATTATTATTACTATTATTATTTGAGACAGAGTCTCACTCTGTCACCCGGGCTGGAGTGCAGTGGCATGATCTCAGCTCATTGCAACATCTACCTCCTGGGTTGAAGCAATTCTTATGCCTCAGTCTCCCAAGGAACTGAGATTACAGGCGTGTGCTACCATACCTGGCTAATTTTTGTGTGTTTTTCTCTTTTAAGACAGAATTTCACTCTTGTTGTCCAGGCTGGAGTGCTATGGCTTGGTTCAGTGCAACTTCTGCCTCCTGAGTTCAAGCAATTCTTCTGCCTCAGCTTCCCAAGTAGCTGGGATTACAAGTGTGCACCACCATGCCCGGCTAATGTTGTATTTTTAGTAGAGACAGGGTTTCACTATGTTAGTCAGGCTGGTCTTGAACTCCTGACCTCAAGTGATGCACCCGCTTTGGCCTCCCAAAATGCTGAGATTACAGGCATGAGCCACCTCGCCCAGCTAATTGTTGTATTTTTGGTAGCGATGGGATTTCTCCATGTTGGTCAGGCTGGTCTCGAACTCCTGGCCTCAAGTGCTCTACCCACCTTGGACTCCCAAAGTGCTAGGATGACAGGTGTGGGCCACCATACCTTGCCTATATTGTCTTTTTTTTTTTTTTTGAGACGGAGTCTCATCACCCAGGCTGTAGTGTAGTGGCACAATATTGGCTCCCTGCAACCTCTGCCTGTCAGGTTCAAGCGATTCTCCTGCCTCAGCCTCCAGAGTAGCTGGGATTACAGGCCCCACCACCATGCCTTGCTAATTTTTACATATTTAGTAGAGACGGGGTTTCACCATTTTGGCCAGGCTGATCTTGAACTCCTGACCTCATGATCCACCTGCCTTGGCCTCCCAAAGTGCTAGGATTACAGGCCTGAGCCACTGCGCCCAGCCTGTTTTGTCTTAATCAGATGAAATTTTCTCTTTCCTCTCTGGGGCTAAGTGTGCTGTATTGTAGTTTCCTACTGCCTGTCCATCTCTTCAGATGGACTATAAACTTCTAGAAGGCAAGAACTGTGGCTTATTTTTCTGAATCCCAAGTACCTGCCATATGCTAGGAACTCAATAAATGTTTGCTTCTTTAATAAATGAATGGTAGGCCGGGCGCGGTGGCTCAAGCCTGTAATCCCAGCACTTTGGGAGGCTGAGACGGGTGGATCACGAGGTCAGGAGATCGAAACCATCCTGGCTAACACGGTGAAACCCCGTCTCTACTAACAAATACAAAAAACTAGCCGGGCGTGGTGGTGGGCGCCTGTAGTCCCAGCTGCTCGGGAGGCTGAGGCAGGAGAATGGCGTGAACCTGGGAGGCGGAGCTTGCAGTGAGCCGAGATCCGGCCACTGTACTCCAGCCTGGGCGACAGAGCGAGACTCCGTCTCAAAAAAAAAATAATAATAAAAATAAATAAATAAATAAATAAATGGTAAAGGCCGGGCGCAGTGGCTCACACCAGTAATCCCAGCACTTTGGGAGGCTGAGGCGGGCGGATCACGAGGTCAGGAGATCGAGACCATCCTGGCTAACACGGTGAAACCCCGTTTCTACTAAAAATGCAAAAAATCAGCCGGGCGTGGTGGCAGGCGCCTATAGTCCCAGCTACTCAGGAGGTTGAGGCAGGAGAATGGCGTAAACCTGGGAGACGGAGCTTGCAGTGAGCCGAGATTGCGTCACTGCACTCCAGCCTGGGTGACAGAGTAAGACCCCATGTCAAAAAACAAAAAAAAAAAAAAAGAAGAAGAAGAAATGAACGGTAAAGCAAACCCCAAAAATGAAAGCAAAAATGAGCAGGCAGCTACATTCTGAAAGTGCTTCTTAGTAATCTCTACATAGGCTGGGCGCAGTGACTCAGGCCTGTAATCCCAATACTTTTGGAGGCCGAGGTGGGTAGATCACCTGGGGTCAGGAGTTTGAGACTCCTGTAATCACGCCTGTAATCCTAGCACTTTGGGAGTCCAAGGCGGGTGGATCATGAGATCAGGAGTTCGAGACCAGCCTGACCAATATGGAAAAATCCTGTCACTACTAAAAATACAAAATTAGCTGGGTGTGGTGGCACATGCCTGTAATCACAGCTACTCGGGAGGCTGAGGCAGGAGAATCGCTTGAACCCAGGAGATAGAGGTTGCAGTGAGCCAAGATCGCGCCATTGCACTCCAGCCTGGGCAACGAGAGCAAAACTCAGTCTCAAAAAAAAAAAAAAAAAAAGTAATCTACATAATCGCATTGAAGAAAACCAGATAATGACCTGATAACGATCATTTCTTTGAGGAAGTTTGGGAGTAAACTGTTCACAAATGAAAGGAACAATACAGGAGAAATACAACTCCTATATGATATTCTAAGATGCGATATAGCCAAAGCTCATCATTAAATTGCTACTGGTTCCAACACATTTCTCTTCCAAACTGAGACCCAGTTTACTCTTTCATCCCACTACTCTGATGTGCACCTTCAATTTTTTCTTTAACCACACAATACTACTTGCCATTCCTGAGATAAACTATAAACTTTTCCTCCTCTGCGTCTTTGCTTCACTTTGCCCAGAAAGCTTCTTCCTCCATTACCTTCCCGGAGAATTCCTACTAATCTTTCCATTGCCAGCTTGTCTTACTTGCTTATTGCTGCATAACAAAATCCCCCAAAACTGAGTGGCTTAAAACAACGTGCTTTATTATTTCCTGAGATTTTTGTGGGTTGGCTGGACAGCTCTCCTGGTCTTGCCTGGGTTCACTCGTGTGGCTGCAGTCAGCTGGTGGGTCATCTGGAGGCTTGGCTCAGCTGGGACACTGTCATAGCTAGTCTTCTCTCTTTGCACGGCTTCTTTCCAGCAGCATAGCCTGCACTTCTTTATATGGCAACTGGGTTCCAAGGGCAAAAGCAGAAGCTGCTAGTTCTCATAAAGCCTGCCTGGGCTCAGAGATCCCAAGATGTTGCATTTGATTGGTCAAAGCAAGTTACATGATCAGCCGAGATTCAAGGGGAGGGGAAAGAGACTCTGCCACTTGATGGAAGGAGCAGTAGAGTCACATTGCAAAGGGGCATAGATACAGAGAAGAATAATTCATTGGGAGCCATTTTCACAATCATATGGCTGAAATATCACCTCTTAATTCATCATTTGTGATATGTATATATATGTGTGTGTGTGTATGTATATATGTGTATATACACATACTCATCACATTTTCTCATTACTTGTTCCTACGTTTCCTCTGATGATATTCTGGCATGCTCCTGACACATAACTACCTGAAGGAGTCAAGAGTTTAAAAAAAATAGGTGCAGCCCAGACGTGATGGTTCGTGTCTGTAATCCTAACACTTTGGGAGGCCAAAGCAGGAGGATGGCTTGTGTCCAGGAGTTCAAGAGCAGCTTGGGCAACATAGCAAGAACCCCATCTCTATAAAAAAAAAATTTGTTTAAGGTACACAGTCTGAAAGAACAGCTTTTGGCAATCTTATATGCAAAAAGCTGTACTGGGGAGATGAAGCTGGAAATATAATTTGGGGTCATATCATCAAAAACCTTGAATGCCATGCCAAGGGATTTAGATTTAATTTTGCCAGCACTTAAAACTAAAGTCAAGAACATAATCTCGCTAGGTGCAGTGGCTCACACCTGTGATCCTAGCACTTTGCTAGGCTGAGACGAATGGATCGCCCCATCTCTACAAAAAAAAATAAAAAATAAAAAATATTACCCCGGCGTAGTGGCATGCACCTGTACCCCCAGCCACTTGGGAGGCTGAGGTGGGAGGATCCCTGAGCCAGGAGGCAGAGGTTGTAGTGAGTGTAAAGATCGTGCCACTGCACTCCAGCCTGGGCGACAGAAAGAGACTCCGTATCCAAAAAAAAAACCCACAATCTCTTCCCAAACTACTACTTCCTCTTCCTCCTCCTCCTCTTCCTCTTCCTCTTCTTCTTCTTTCCTGTTCAGGTGAATGTCAGAAATATGGACTCACAGCCCCACCCCCTTCATTCATCCAAATGACTTCCAAGTTCTTATCACAATTCCTAACTATCTCTTGACTCATTCTCCCATCTACACTGCCACAGCCTTATTTCAGGGCCTTGTCATTTCTTCTCTGACCTATTACCACAGCCTCTTTTTTCTTCAGACAGAGTTTTGCTCTTAATTGCCCAGGCTGGAGAGCAAGGCTGGAGTGCAATGGCACAATCTCGGCTCACCGCAACCTCTGCCTCCTGGGTTCAAATGATTCTCCTGCCTCAGCCTCCCGAGTGGCTGGGATTACAGGCATGTGCCACCACGCCCAGCTAATTTTGTATTTTTAGTAGAGACAGGGTTTCTCCACGTTGGTCTGGCTGGTCTCAAACTCCCAACCTCAGGTGATCCGCCCGCCTCAGCCTCCCAAAGTGCTGGGATTACAGGTGTGAGCCACTGTACCCGGCCCATAGCCTCTTAATTGGTTTTCCTGATATCAGTCTTGCTCACTTGTCCATGCTCCATACTTCTACCAAAAGCATCTGCTGCTGGTTCCCTCATTATAAGCTTTTGTGGATTCCCATCACTCTCAAGATAAAGTTAAAAGTCTTTAGCACTCATTGCAAGAGCCCTCCACAATTTGGCCCCTGCCTAATCTTCCTCCACTGTTCTTTGCCCCTTCTCCTTTAGATTTCAGCAGTACTATAAACTTCTTGTAGTTCCTCAGTTCATGCCTTCTTTACGTCTTGGTGCATTTGCCCATGCTAGACTCTCTCTCGAACACTGAATACTCTCTCATCCCTTCTCTACCTGGGTAAACTCCCAGTTTTCTTGCAGTCTCAATCTCAGACCAGGCACATTGGCTCATATCTGCAATGCCAGCACTTTGGGAGGCTGAGGCAGGAGGATTGCTTGAGCCAGGAGTTCAAGATCAGCCTAGGCAATATAATGAGACCCCCATCTCTACAAAAAATACATTATAGAAAAATTAGGCTGGGCGCGGTGGCTCACGCCTGTAATCCCAGCACTTTGGGAGGCCGAGGCGGGCGGATCATGAGGTCAGGAGATCAAGACCATCCTGGCGAACACGGTGAAGCCCCATCTCTACTGAAAATACAAAAAAAATTAGCCAGGCGTGGTGGCGGGCGCCTGTAGTCCCAGCTACTCGGGAGGCTGAGGCAGGAGAATGGCGTTAACCTGGGAGGCGGCGGAGTTTGCAGTGAGCGGAGATCACACCACTGCACTCCAGTCTGGGCGACAGAGCGAGACTCCATCTCAAAAAAAAAAAAAAAAAGAAAAAGAAAAATTAGCCAGGTGTGGTGGCACACGCTGTGGTCCCAGCTACTGGGGAGGCTGAGGCAGGAGGATCACTTGAGCCCAGGAGGTTAAGACTGCAGTGAGCTGTGTTCGTGCCACTGCACTCCAGCCTGGGTGACAGAGCCAGACCTGTCTCAAGAAAAAAAAAAAAAAAAGAGAAAATATACAATAGTGGAATGAAGAAGGCACTAGATAACAGCAAGACTTCCCTCACCTTCTCCTCAGTAAGGTAAAAAATGAAAAGAAACTTATATTGTACTACGACTAGAGAGGGACACAAAGAAAGTTTGAAAAACATATAAGCTTGACCAGAATTAATATATTAATAATATGTGAAATACAATACAATAATACACTGACAGGAAGCTTGGTGATATGGTTTGGCTCTGTGTCCTCACCCAAATCTTACCTTGAATTGTCATAATCCCATGTGTCAAGGGTGGGAACAGGTGGATATAATCGAATCATGGGGTGCAGTTCCCCCATGCTGGTCTGATAATAGTGAGTTATCACGACATCTGATGGGTTTCTTTGTTTTTTTGTTTTGTTTTGTTTTGTTTTTGAGATGGAGTCTCGCTCTGTTGCCAGACTGGAGTGCAGTGGTATGATCTCAGCTCACTGCGACCTCCGCCTCCCGGGTTCAAATGATTCTCCTGCCTCAGCCTCCCGAGTAGCTGGGACTACAGGCATGTGCCACCATGCCCAGCTAATTTTTGTATTTTTAGTAGAGATGGCATTTCACCGTGTTGGCCAGAATGGTCTTGATCTCTAGACCTCGTGATCTGCCTGCCTCGGCTTCCCAAAATGCTGGCATTACAGGTGTGAGGCACCGCCCCTGGCCAATTTGATGGTTTTAAAAGCATCTGGCATTTCCGCTTCTGGCACTTCTCTTTCCTGCTGCCATGAGAAAAAGAACATGTTTGCTTCCCCTCTGCCATGATTGCAAGTTTCCTGAGGCCTCCCCAGGCATGCAGAACTGTGAGTCAATTAACCTCTTTCCTTTATAAACTACCCAGTCTTGGGTATTTCTTCATAGCAGGGTGAAAATGAACTAATACAGTAAATTGATATGGGGAATGAGTGGGGGCATTGTTATAAGATACTTGAGAATGTGGAAGTGACTTTGGAACTGCGTAATGGGCAGAGGTTGGAACAGCTTGGAGGACTCAGAAAAAGACAGGAAGATGTGGGAAAGTTTGGAACTTCCTAGAGACCTGTTGAATGGCTTTGACCAAAATGATGATAGTGATACGGACAATGAAGTCTAGGCTGAGGTGGTCTCAGATGGAGATGAGAAAATTGTTGGGAACTGGAGTAAAGGTCACTCTTGCTATGCTTTAACAAAGAGACTGGTGGTCTTTTGACCCTGCCCTAGAGAACTTTGAACTTGAGAGAGATGATTTAGGGTATGTGGTGGAAGAACTTTCTTTTTTTTTTTTGAGACGGAGTTTCACTCTTGTTGCTCAGGCTGGAGTGCAATGGCATGATCTTGGCTCACTGCAACCTCTGCCTCCTGGGTTCAAGTGATTCTCCTGTCTCAGCCTCCTGAGTAGTTGGGATTACAGGTGCCTGCCACCACACGCGGCTTATTTTCGTTTGTTTGTTTGTTTTTTGAGATGGAGTTTTGCTCTTATTGCCCAGGCTGGAGTGCAATGGCACTCACTGCAACCTCCTCCTCCCAGGTTCAAATGATTCTCCTGCCTCAGCTCCCGAGTAGCTGGGATTACAGGTATGTGCCACCATGCCCAGCTAATTTTGTATTTTTAGTAGAGACAGGGTTTCTCCACGTTGGTCTGGCTGGTCTCAAACTCCTGAAATCAGGTGATCTGCCTGCCTCGGCCTCTCAAAGTGCTGAGATTACAGGCATGAGCCACTGTGCCCGGCCTTCTGGTGGAAGAACTTTCTAATCAGCAAAGCATTCAAGAGGTGACAGAGCATAAAAGTTAGGAAAATTTGCAGCCTGATGATACAGTAGAAAAGAAAAACTCATTTTCTGGGGAGAAATTCAAGCTGGCCGCAGAAATTTGCATAAGTAATGGGGAGCCAAATGTGAATCACCAGGGCACGTTAGAGACCTTCAAGACAACCCCTCCCATCACAGGCCTGGAGGCCTAGGAGAGAAAAATGATTTCCCGAGGCAGGTCCAGGCGCCCACTGCTGTGTGCAGCCTTGGGACTTGGTGCCCTGTGTCCCAGCCACTCCAGCCATGGCTAAAGTGGGTGCAGCTCCGGCCATTGCTTCAGAGGGTGCAGGTCCCAAGCGTTGGCAGCTTCCATGTGGTGTTGAGCTTGTGGGTGCACAGAAGTAAAAAATTGAGGTTGGGGGACCTCTGTCTACATTTCAGAGAATGTATGGAAATGCCTGGATGTTCATGCAGAATTTTGCTGCAGGAGTGGAGACTTCATGCAGAACCTCTGCTAGGGCAGTGTGGAAGGGAAATATGGAGTGGGAACCTCCACACAGAGTTCCCACTGGGGCACTGCCTAGTGGAGCTGTGAGAAGAGGGCCACCATCCTCCAGACCCCAGAATGGTAGATCCACCGACAGCTTGCACCATATGCCTAAAAAGCTGCAGACTCTCAATGCCAGCCTATGAAAGCACCTGGGAGCAGGGCTGTACCCTGCAAAGCCATGGGGGCGGAGCTGCCCAAGGCCATGGGAGCCTACCTCTTGCATTGGCGTGACCTGGATGTGAGACATGGAGTCAAAGGAGATCATTATGGAACTATAAGATTTAATGACTGCCTTATTAGATTTCGGACTTGCATGGGGCTTATAGCCACATCTTGGTCAATTTCTCTCATTTGGAATGAGTGTACTTTTATTTTTTATTTTATTTACTTATTTATTTTTGAGAGAGAGTTTTGCTCTATCCAGGCTGGAATACAATGGCACAATCTCGGCTCACCGCAACCTCCACCTCCTGGGTTCAAGCGATTCTCCTGCCTCAGCCTCCTGAATAGCTGGGATTACAGGCATGTGCCACCATGCCTGGCTAATTTTGTATTTTTAGTAGAGACAGTGTTTCTCCATGTTGGTCAGGCTGGTCTCGAACTCCTGACCTCAGGTGATCCGCTCACCTCGGCCTCCCAAAGTGGTGAGATTACAGGTGTGAGCCACCGTGCCCCACCTGGAATGGGTGTATTTACCCAACGCCTGTACTCCCATCGTATCAGGGAAGCAACTAACTTGCTATTTCATGGGCTCCTAGGCGGAAGGGACTTGCGTTGTCTCAGATGAAACTTGAACTTGGACTTTTGGGTTAGTGCTGGAATGAGTTAAGACTTTGTGGGACTCAGGATGGGTGTAGTGGCTCACATCTGTAATCCCAGCACTTTGGGAAGTCGAGGCGGGCGGATCACCTAAGGTCAGAAGTACAAGACTAGCCTGGTCAACATGGTTAAATGCTGTCTTTACTAAAAAATACAAAAAATTAGCCTGGCATGGTGGCACATGCCTGTAGTCCCAGCTACTTGGGAGGCTGAGACAGGAAAATTGCTTGAACCCAGGAGGCAGAGGTTGCAGTGAACAGAGATCGTGACACTGGACTCCAGCCTGGGTGACAGAGTGAGACCCTATCTCAAAAAAAAAAAAAAAAAAAGATTTTGGGGACTGTTGGAAGGGTGTGATTGTGTTTGAAATGTGAGGACATGAGAGTTGGGAGGGGCCGGGGCGGAAAGATATGGTTGGCTCTGTGTTCCTGCCCAAATCTTACATTGAATTGTAATAATCCCCACGTGTCAAGGCCAGGACCAGGTGGAGATAATTGAATCATGGGGGCAGTTCCTCCATGCTGTCCTCGTGATAATGAGTGAGTTCTCACGAGATCTGATGGTTTTCTAAGGGGCTTCCCACTTTGCTCGACTCTCATCTCTCTCCTGCCACCCTGTGAAGAGGTGCTCCTGCCATGATTATAAGTTTCTTGAGGCCTCCCCAACCCCACAGAACTGTGAGTCAATAAAATATTTGTTCTTTATAATTACCCAGTCTCAGGTATTTCCTTATAGCAATGTGAGAATAGATTAATATTCTTGGTTATAGTGGAAATCACATAAATTTTGCATCCTAATGGACCTGAGTTTTAATTCTGGCCCTGACCTCCTTGTACAAGTCATTTAAATTATCTAAACTTCAATTTTTTCACCTATATCATGGAGATAATAATATCTATCTTACAGGGATGCTGGAAAGTTTAAAGATAAGGTACTGGACCGGGCACAGTGGCTCACACCTGTAATCCTGGCACTTTGGGAGGCCAAGGTGGGTGGATCACTTGAGGCCGGGAGTTCAAGACCATCTTGGCCAACATGGTGCAACCTCGTTTCTACTAAAAATACAAAAATTAACTGGGTGTGGTGGCGCATGCCTGTACTCCCACAGCTACTCGGGAGGCTGAGGCAGGCGAATCACTTTAACCCAGGAGGTTGAGGCTACAGTGAGCTGTGATCGTGCCACTGCACTCCAGCCTGGATGACAGAGCAAGACTCTGTCAAAAAAAAAAAAAGATAAGGTAGCCCAGTGCTTGACACAGAGTAAGTGTTCTAAAAATGGTAACTTTTGCCCTTTATATCTCAAAATTCCTCATACCTTTACTATGTTTTTCCCCCTCCCTCCCTCATCCAATGACAATCCCAGTACCTGGGATTCCTTCCTTCTTTCCTTCCTTTTTTTTTTTTTTTTTCTTTGAGACAAGGTCTCCCTCTTTCACTCAGGCTGGAGTGCAGTGGCATGATCAGGGCTAACTGCAGCCTCAACTTCCCAGACTCAATAGATCCTTCCACCTCAGCCTCCCAAGTAGCTGGGACTACAGGCACACACCATCATGCCTGGCTAATTTTTGTATTTTTTGTAGAGATGGGGTCTCACTATGTTGTGATCTGTCTGCCTCAGCCTCCCAAAATGCTGGGATTAAAGACATGCACCATCTGCACCATCTTTCTTTCTCTTTCTCTTTTTCTTTTTTTTCTCTCTCTCTCTCAATTTCTCTCTCTCTCTCTCTCTCAACCTCTCTCTCTCTCTCTCTCTCTCTCTCTCTCCCTCCTTTCTCACTTTCTTGATGGGATCTCACTATGTTACCCAGGCTGGTATTCAGTGGCTATTTACAGGCACAATCATAGCACACTACAGTCTTGAATCCTGGGCTCAAGTGATCCTTTTGCTTCAGTCTCCTGAGTAGCTGGGACTACAAGCATGTGCCATTGTGCCTGGCATAAAAGCACTTTCATACACATTGTCACAGGATCAGTTGGGGATAGAGAAAGAAAATATACCATGCAAGGCTACAGGGTACTCTGGAGAAAGTGCTGGGCTTGAAATCAAAGAGACCTGGGATGGAATTGGCTCCATTATTTCCCGAGATATATGACCAAAAGCAAATTCCCTTTACCTTAGAAAAAATGTTTTTTGGCCAGGCACGGTGGCTCACACCTGTAATCCCAGCACTTTGGGAGTCTGAGGCTGGTGGATCACATGAGGTCAGGAGTTTGAGACCAGCCTGGCCAACATGGTGAAACCCCCTCTCTACCAAAAAATACAAAAATTAGCTGGGTGTGGTGATGGGCATCTGTAGTCCCAGCTACTTGGGAGGCTGAGGTGGGAGAATAGCTTGAACCCAGGAGGTGGAGGTTGCAGTGAGCAGACATCGCACCACTGCCTTCAGCCTGGGCAACAGAGTGAGACCTGTCTCAAAAAAAAAAAAAAAAATAATATAGGTTCTCACTATGTTGCCCAGACTAGTTTCTTTTTTGAGGTGGAGTTTCGCTCTGTCGCCCAGGCTGAAGTGCAGTGGCGCTATCTGCAATCTCCGCTTCCTGAGGCTAGCCCGGCCAGCCCAGACTAGTTTCAAATTCCTGGGCTCAAGCAGTTCTCCTGCCTCAGCCTCCTGAGTACCTGGGATTATAGACACATGCCACTGTGCCCCACTTTCCTTAACTTCTTTTTGAGCCTCAGTTTCCATATCTGTAAAATAAGGATAATAATATCTAGTTACTAACGAGGGATTTTGTGCACTTATACATAGGCCTAAAAACCAGTAAATCAGGGCAGGAGCTGTGGCTCATGTCTGTAGCCCTAGCACTTTGGGAGGTGGAGGCGGGCGGATCATGAGGTCTGGAGTTCGAGACCAGCCTGGCCAATATGGTGAAACTCCATCTCTACTAAAAATACAAAAATTAGCCGGGTGTGGTGGCACTTACCTGTAGTCCCAGCTACTTGGGAGGCTGAGGCAGAAGAATCACTTGAACCCGGGAGGCGGAGGTTGCAGTGAGCCAAGATCACGCCACTGCACTCCAGCCTGGGTGACAGAGCAAGACTCTATCTCAAAAAAAAAAAAAAAAAAAAAAAAGAAAGAAAGAAAACAAACAAACAAACAACAACAAAAACAGTAAATGAGTATTTTGGCAGTGGCTCCTGCCTATAATCCAAGCACTTTGGGAGGCCAAGTTGGGAGGATCACTTGAGCCCAGGAGTTGGAGACCAGCCTGGAACCTCATCTCTATAAATAAATAAATAAATAAATAAATAAATAAATAAAAGCTGGGAATGGTGGCACATGCCTGTAGTCCCAAGTACTTGGGACACTGAGGTGGGAGGATCACTTGAGCCTGGGAGGTCACGGCTACAGTGAGCCATAATTGTGCCACTGCACTCCAGCCTGGTTGACAGAGTGAGACCCTGTGTCAAGAAACAAAACAAAAATGTAAATCAGTATTTCAATTTGTGAGCTCTGAAAAATCAAAGCTTGTGCTTATAAATGACAACTAAATTTAGGAGTCATAGGTGCCACCAAAAACTCAAATAATCTTGTGTGATTCCAATGACTTTGAGAAGAAATTTTTGTACAAAGCATATGTAATGGTTTGAATTCCTTGGTTCAAGCAATCATCCTACCTCAGCCTCCCAAGTTTCTAGGACTGCAGGTGTGGATCACTACACCTGGCTAACTAAAAAATATTTTTCGGCCGGGCGCGGTGGCTCAAGCCTGTAATCCAGCACTTTGGGAGGCCGAGACGGGTGGATCACGAGGTCAGGAGATCGAGACCATCCTGGCTAACACGGTGAACCCCGTCTCTACTAAAAATACAAAAACTAGCTGGGCGAGGTGGCGGGCG
Organism: Trachypithecus francoisi; assembly: GCF_009764315.1. Taxonomy (NCBI): domain Eukaryota; kingdom Metazoa; phylum Chordata; class Mammalia; order Primates; family Cercopithecidae; genus Trachypithecus; species Trachypithecus francoisi. The sequence goes on along the minus strand of NW_022681471.1, from coordinate 12,954,522 downwards.
CCTGTAGTCCCAGCTACTCGGGAGGCTGAGGCAGGAGAATGGCGTAAACCCGGGAGGCGGAGCTTGCAGTGAGCTGAGATCCGGCCACTGCACTCCAGTCCGGGAGACAGAGCGAGACTCCGCCTCAAAAAAAAAAAAAAAATTTTTGTAGAGATAGGGGTATTCCTGTGTTGCCCAGGATGGTCTTGAACTTGTGGCTTCAGTCATCCTCCTGCCTCAACTTTTCAAGTAGCTGGGATTATAGCTGCACGCCACTATGCCCAGCTCCAAAATCTACTTTCTTTTTTTTTTCTTTGTTTCTTTTTTTTTCTTTGAGACGGAGTCTCACCCTGTCACCCAGGCTGGAGTGCAGTGGCGCCATCTTGGCTCACTGCAAGCTCCGCCTCCCGGGTTCACATCAGTCTCTTCTCAGCCTCCCGAGTAGCTGGGACCTCAGCCTCCCAAGTAGCTGGGACTACAGGCGCCCACCACCACGCCCAGCTAATTTTTTTGTATTTTTTTTTTTAAGTGGAGATGGGGTTTCACCGTGTTAGCCTGGATGGTCTCAATCTCCTGATCTCATGATCCACCCGCCTCGGCCTCCCAAAGTGCTGGGATTACAGGCGTGAGCCACCACGCCCGGCCCAAAATCTACTTTCTTATTCCTAAGGTGGCTTCAGTGGTACCTGGATACTGTAAACAGGGTTCCCAATTGGTGCACTGACAGAAATTAGACCCTGGATTTGCAGAAGTGAGTTGTGAACCCTGAATTATGTCAATTCCCTCCAAAGTACAGCCTCTCTGCAAAGCCCTGTTTGGGTGGATAGCAGGTGTCTTAGTGTGTCTATCCATGGGCTCTCCATCAAAAGGTTAACAATTCCGCTGGGCATGATGGCTCATGCCTGTAATACCAGCACTTTGGGAGGCTGAGGGGTTCGGATCACAAGGTCAGGAGTTCGAGACCAGCTTGGCCAACAGGGCGAAACCCCGTCTCTACTAAAAATACAAAAGTGTGGTGGGCGCCTGTAATCCCAGCTACTCGGGAGGCTGAGGCAGGAGAATCGCTTGAACCCGGGAGGCAGAGGCTGCAGTGAGCTGAGATCGTGCCATTGCACTCCAGCTTGGGCAACTAAAGCAAGATTCGGTCTCAAAAAAAAAAAAAAAAGTAACAATTCACAAGTTTACACACAAACAAAAAAGACTAATTTAAAATGTTACATTCAGTTTTTATTAAACTAGTTGTCTCCTATGGAAAGAATTACAAACATTGCACTTCCAGGTAGAGAAACACACCCACAGGTACACAAGGATGTTTACTATAGAACTGTTGTTAGCTGTGAAAAATAAACAATTTCTCTGTCCATCAATAGGGGAATGACTAAATAAAATGGAGCTCATTCACATAATGGAACACTATACAGTAGTTAATAATCATGAAGTATTATATGTATCAACAGGGAGAAATCTCTAAAACATAATGTTGAATGAAAAGCACATGTCACAAAAGGGTATGTGTAGTATGACATGATTTATGTCAAACACTATGATACAATACTATGTTCTATACTTTAGGCTTATAAGCAAATTGGTATTTATTTATTTATGTATTTATTTATTTAGATGGAATTCCACTCGTTTCCCAGGCTGGAGTGCAGTGCCTCAATCTCGGCTCACTGCCACCTCTGCCTCCCGGGTTCAAGTGATTCTCCTGTCTCAGCCTCCCAAGTAGCTGGGATTACAGGCGCCCATCACAATGCTCAGCTACACAAATTAGTATTTAAAATACCAATTCTATGCCTACTTAAGTAGAAGTATGTAAAATATTTATCAGGAAGGATGTGTACCAAACTAAAAAATGATTATCTATGGAAAGAAGGGAAAGAAGCAGGTTGGGATGGTGGCCAAGGGGACTGTGATGGTTAATTTTTTTTTTTTTTTTTGAGACGGAGTCTCACTCTATTGCCCAGGTTGGAGTGCAGTGGTGTGACCTCGGCTCACTGCAACCTCCACCTCCCAGGTTCAAGCGATTCTCCTGCCTCAGCCTCCCGAGTAGCTGGGACTACAGATGTGCGCCACCATGCCCAGCTATTTTTTTATTTTTATTTTTAGTAGAGATGGGGTTTCACCATGTTGGCCAGGTTGCTCTCGAACTCCTGACCCCAGGTGATCTGCCCGCGCTGACCTCCCAAAGTGCTGGGATTACAGGAGTGAGCCACCACACTTGGCCAGTGATGGTTAACTTTACGTGTGAACTTGATTGGATCAAATGGTGCCTAGATATTTGGTCAAACATTATTCTCAGTGTGTCTGTGAGGGCGTTTTTGGAGGAGATTAACATTTGAATTGGTGGACTGAGTAAAGCAGATGGCCCTTCCCAATGTTGGTGGGCCTCATATAATCAGTTGAAGGCCTGAATAGAACAAAAAGGCTGACCCTCCCAAGAGTAATGGGGTAACTCCTACTATTTGACCGCTTGAGCTGAGACATTGGTCTTTTTCTGCCTTTGGACTCAAACGGAAATATTAGCTCTTGTTGGGTCTTGTGCTGGCTCTCATAGTGGAACCACACCATTGACTCACCTTGGTCTCCAGCTTGCCAACGGCAGATCTTTGGACTTTTCAGCCTCCATGATCATGTGAGCCAATTCCTTAACACACACACACACACACACACACACACACACACACAAAATGGTTCTGTTTCTCTGGGGAATCATGACTAATACAAAGACTTTAGCTTCATCTTTTTAATGTTCTGAATTTCTTTTTTTTTTTTTTTTGAGACAGAGTCTCTTTCTGTCACCCAGGCTAGAATGAAGTGGCGCAATCTCGGCTCACTGTGAACTCTGCATCCCGGGTTCACACCATTCTCCTGCCTCAGCCTCCTGAGTAGCTGGGACTACAGGCACCTGCCACCACGCCTGGCTAATTTGTTTGTATTTTTAGTAGAGACAGGATTTTACCATGTTGGCCAGGCTGGTCTCGATCTCCTGACCTTGTGATCTGCCCGCCTTGGCCTCCCAAAGTGCTGGGATTACAGGTGTGAGCCACCGCGCCCAGCCAATGTTCTGATTTTTTTAAAACATTTTTTGGGACAGGGTCTTGCTCTGTTGCCCAGGCTGGAGTGCAGTGGCATGATCAGGGCCCACTGCAGCCTCAACCTCCTGGCTCAAGCGATCCTCTTACCTTAGCCCCCTGAGTACATGCGCCACCACACCTGGCTAATTTTTTGAATTTTGGTAGAGACGAGGTCTCACTATGTTGCCCATGCTGGTCTTGAACTCCTGAGCTAAAGCAATTCTCCCACCTTAGCCTCCCAAAGTGCTGAGATTACAGGTGTGAGCCACTGTGCCTGGCCTATTCTGACTTTTTTTTTTTTGAGACGAAGTCTCGCTCTTGTTCCCCAGGCTGGAGTGCACTGGTGCTATTCTCTGCTGCAGCCCCTGAGTAGCTGGGATTACAGATGCTTGCCACCATACCTGGCTAATTTTTGTATTTTTAGTAGAGATGGGGTTTCACCATGTTGGCTGGGCTGGTCTAGAACTCCTGACCTCAGGTGATCCACCCACCTTGGTCTCCCAAAGTGCTGGGATTACAGGCGTGAGCCACCATGCCTGGCCAATTCTGACTTTTTAAAAGGAGAGTGGATTCATGTATTATATTTATCATTAACTCTATCTTCAGAGAACCAAAGTATGTCAAGCCTGTATTGTTATTCCCAGGTAAGATATAATGAAACTGAAAGGTTAAATGATTGTCCCAGTCTTTCCCCTTAGCTCTACACATTCACAGGGAGGTTGCAAAGACAAATGCGGCATTATAAAAGTATTTGGAACTCCTTGTTAAGACATAGAAATGTAAGGTATTGTCATTCCTGATTTTTCCTTCTCACCTTCTTTTCTTAGATCTTCCACACCAAAGGGGTGAGCTCACACACATTGAGGAAGAGAGTGGAGGCAACAAATGTCTCATAAACATGGGAATTAACTCCATGTTACTTTCAAGGTTTGAGGATGTGCCAAAAGTTGTCTGACCCTCAGAGTGTGGAGTGAATACGACTTTGGAAATCATTGAGAATCAATGCTTTAGAAACATAATTTATGGGCACAGTAGCTAGACAGCAACATTTGCAGTGGAAAATTCCTCTAACTCCCAGGTTAAAGGATGGGGATAATTATTCTGGAGAGGAAAAATGTACTTTGAAATATGTAAGAGGAAGGCAGAACAAATTTAAAAGGGGGAAAAACTTTATGTGAATATGTGAATATTTATAAAATCCTGAAGTCTCCTGACTATATTTTTGAGGAAAAGCATATTGACATGAAATCTATTTGGGAGACTTTCCATTTTACTTAAACAGAGAAAAAGGAATAAAGGTGGTTCTGTTATCAACAGTGTTTTAAAACCCTCTTTCCACCAAATTAAGAAAAAGCTACTGCATCTTAGATCTTAGAAGGTCTTGTGTAACTACTTGAATCTGTAAACAGGGAAGTGGAACAGTCTCTGTAGCCTTTCCCCTCACTCCAAGTCAATTGTTTGATCTTTATTTATTTATTTATTTTTGAGATGGAGTCTCACTCTGTCGCCCGCCACTATGCCCAGCTAATTTTTTGTATTTTTAGTAGAGACGAGGTTTCACCATGTTGGCCAGGCCGCTCTCGAACTCCTGACCTCGTTATTCTTCTGCCTTGGCCTCGCAAAGTGCTGGGATTATAGGCGTGAGCCACTGTGCCTAGCCTGTTTGACCTTTTTTTTTTTTTTTTTTTTGAGACGGAGTCTTGCTCTGTCACCAGGCTGGAGTGCAGTGGCCGGATCTCAGCTCACTGCAAGCTCCGCCTCCGGGTTTACGCCATTCTCTGCCTCAGCCTCTGGAGTAGCTGGGACTACAGGCGCCCGCCTCGTCGCCCGGCTAGTTTTTTGTATTTTTTTTTTTTTTTTTTTTTTTTTTTTGAGACGGAGTCTCGCTCTGTCGCCCGGGCTGGAGTGCAGTGACCGGATCTCAGCTCACTGTAAGCTCCGCCTCCCGGGTTCACGCCATTCTCCTGCCTCAGCCTCCCGAGTAGCTGGGACTACAGGCGCCGCCACCTCGCCCGGCTAGTTTTTTGTATTTTTAGTAGAGACGGGGTTTCACCGTGTTAGCCAGGATGGTCTCGATCCCCTGACCTCCTGATCCGCCCGTCTCGGCCTCCCAAAGTGCTGGGATTACAGGCTTGAGCCACCGCGCCCGGCCGTTTTTTTGTATTTTTAAGTAGAGACAGGGTTTAACCGTATTAGCCAGGATGGTCTCGATCTCCTGACCTCGTGATCCGCCCGTCTCGGCCTCCCAAAGTGCTGGGATTACAGGCTTGAGCCACCGAGCCCGGCTGACCTTTAAATTAATAATGTTGTATTAGTTGTTACACGAAATGCCGTATAATACAAGTAGAATTATCCATCTTATCAAATTTGGTAGTTTATCAGGATACTTCTGAAAGCTGTTTTCAGAATTTTTCCTTTTCCCTGATTAAGTATGGCTTTCTTTTTTTTTTTTTTTTTTTTTTTTGAGACGGAGTCTCGCTCTGTCGCCCAGGCTGGAGTGCAGTGGCCGGATCTCAGCTCACTGCAAGCTCCGCCTCCCGGGTTCCCGCCATTCTCCTGCCTCAGCCTCCGAGTAGCTGGGACTACAGGCGCCCGCCACCTCGCCCGGCTAGTTTTTTGTATTTTTAGTAGAGACGGGGTATCACCGTGTTAGCCAGGATGGTCTCGATCTCCTGACCTCATGATCCACCCGTCTCGGCCTCCCAAAGTGCTGGGATTACAGGCTTGAGCCACGCGCCCGGCAAGTATGGCTTTCTTTTTTTTTTTTTTTTTTTTTTTTTTTGAGACGGAGTCTCGCTCTGTCGCCCAGGCTGGAGTGCTGTGGCCGGATCTCAGCTCACTGCAAGCTCCGCCTCCCGGGTTTAGGCCATTCTCCTGCCTCAGCCTCCCGAGTAGCTGGGACTACAGGCGCCCGCCACCTCAGCCGGCTAATTTTTTGTATTTTTAGTAGAGACGGGGTTTCACCGTGTTAGCCAGGATGGTCTCGATCTCCTGACCTCGTGATCCGCCCGTCTCGGCCTCCCAAAGTGCTGGGATTCTGTAATTACAGGCTTGAGCCACCGCGCCCGGCCAAGTATGGCTTTCTTTAAGCAATGTACTTTATTTATTTATTGAGATGGAGTTTCCCTAGGTTGCCCATGCTGGAGTGCAGTGGTGTGATCTCAGCTCACGGCAGCCTCTGCCTTGCGGGTTCAAGCGATTCTCCTGCCTCAGCCTTCTGAGTAGCTGGGATTACAGGCGCATGCCCCTATGCCAGGCTAAATTTTGTATTTTTGGTAGAGATGGGGTTTCACCATGTCAGGCAGGATGGTCTGGAACTCCTGACCTCCGGTGATCCACCTGCCTTGGCCTCTCAAAGTGCTGGGATTACAGGCATGAGCCACTGTGCCCGGCCTAAGCAATGTACTTTAAATGTATAAACAACAGTATTCTAAACAACAGGAATTCTAAAATGATTATGTGGACCTCTAGTTTGAGTTTGCCCATAGTCTTTATATGGTGTTTACATGAAAGTATGCTAATAATATTTTATTGTGAGATTTTCATTACTTTTATCTGAAGAATCTAATTTTTCTCAGACTCTATCATTGAGCTTTTATTAAATATCCTAGTGCATTTCAACTAAAATGAAAAAGGTTTTCTGAACTTCACATAATCTTTATTTTGCATTATTTGTATAAATGCTTAAAATTACAATCAGAATTTTTCATTACATTTGAGATCCAAGACAAATATTCTGGCTTCATATTACACATTTTCATTTCTTTTTTTTTTTTCTTTTTTGAGACAGAGTCTCGCTCCGTCACCCGGGCTGGAGTGCAATGGTGTGATCTCGGGCTCACTGCAACCTCTGCCTCCTGGGTTCAAGCTATTCTCCTGCCTCATCCTCCTGAGTAGCTGGGATTATAGGCACCTGCCACCATGCCCGGCTAATTTTTGTATTTTTAGTAGAGACAGGGTTTCACCATGTTGGTCAAGCTGGTCTCGAACTCCTGATCTCATGATCCACCCACCTTGGACTCCCAAAGTGCTAGGATTATAGGTGTGAGCCACTGCACCCGGCCCTAGAAAGATAAATTTTTAAAAACTTACGGTTTTGATTTATTTTTCACAGGCAAGGGCACTATGTCTCATCCATTTCCCTGACTTCAAAATCAAGTGTTTGTAACTTTCTAAACATTTGCAACTATCCTCTTGAGCATCAAAACCACAATTTGGTTGAAGTAATGATGTCATGACAGCAACTTATCTTACATATTTTTGATTGCCTTTTAATTTTCATATATTGCTATTTGTAGACTGAAGGATAGAACCTGATTTTCCATCAAACAGCATACCATTTTTTATACTATATATACAAAATCTGATTGATCATTGTACTTCAAAGGTCTTTGAGCTCTATTTCACAACAGTTGTTATGAATGAATGTCTTTTCAAACTCTGTTTTGTTATTTCTTGGGAAATAAGACTGAATTCATCGAGTGGGTGTTTTATTGGTCTTAACTTGCTGAATGGTAGGCTGTAAACCTAAGAATGTTTCAACAACTCATAAAGGAATAAAGACCCCAGTTTAAAAGTTCTGATGATTGGGATCTTAAATAGACTACTAACCTCACTAAGTTTCTTCTGGTAGTCCTTTTGAAAACTTGTAATATTTAAATTTTTATCACTTTCTCTATCTAAAGGTTGTAGAAAAGTGTTATTTATTATTTATTATTTATTTAATAGGGACAAACAACTTGGGATAGCCCCTATTTTTTTTTTTTTTGCTTTTTGTGCTACTAGTTGATATCCTTCTTTAAGAATATCTAATTGGCTATAATGTTTTGCCCTAGAAAGTGACTTTAAATTGATTCTCAAAGTGTTCTCTAAGCCATATTTAAATCTGAAAGGCTAAAACCTCAGTAAAGACTCCAAGGCTGATGTCATGTTCTAATTTGGCACCTAGACATTTGGATGTCCCACCCTCTGTGAAACAAGTCATCGACTTTCATTGTTGGTAGCCAGCTCTTCATTTACAGCTCTGAGAAAATGCATGTCAAGTTTTATAGCTTCGTAAATAAATCAAAAAGCATCTTTGAAAAAAAAAAGACTATATGAAAGGCATTCCAAACTAATGGATATATCAAATATTTATTGATCACCAAGTTTTATTTATTGAGCATCTACTGTGCTAGACAGATGTTTCTACTCTTGAATAAGTACACTAAGTTTGACTAGGAAGCAGAAAACTGTGATCTTGTATCCACTCTCTGTAAAATGTGTTCTCTAGTGGTGCAGAGAAACAGCCTAGGACTTGGGGATGAGAGGATTAGGGTGCTGCTCCTAACTGTTACTGGACAATGTGTTATACTGCGGAAGTTAATCTCTTGACTCTTCAGTTTCTTCTCTGAAAAGTGAGGTAGTTGGTGTGGATACCCCTCTATGTATCTTCCACACATTCTTCCGAATGAAGGGAAGGGACAAATGTGGAATGCAATATTCAAGAGAGACTTTATGCCAGGCGTGTTAGCTCACGCCTATAATTCCGGCACTTTGGGAGGTCGAGGTGGGTAGATCACTTGAGGTCAGGAGTTCGAGACCAGCCTGGCCAACATGGTAAAACCCCGTCTCTACTAAAAATACAAAAAATTAGCCAGGCGTGGTGGCAGGCGCCTGTAATCCCAGCAACTTGGGAGGCTGAGGCAGGAGAATTGCTTGAACTCGGGAGGTGGAGGTTGCAGTGAGCCGAGATCCCACACTGCACTCCAGCCTGGGTGACAGAGTGAGACTCTGTCTCAAAAAAAAAAAAAAAAAGAGAGAGAGAGAGAGACTTTGTGGGGAATATGAGGCTTGACAAAGTCCAATGAAGGATTCAGAAGCTTGGGAAGGAAGCAGTGTGTCTGGGCATAGCGAAATTGGTTCCTGCTGCTAGGTATGTGATTACTTTTAGTCTATGGCATATAATAAATAACTACAAAGCTAGGATAATGTACATATTTACCTACTTCCTTGGGAAGACAAGTTTGAAAGATGCTTCAGGTGATTAGAGGATGAGAAAAGATGGCATATTAAAATATATTATTATCATTATTAGGTATTAATCACTAGGTTTTTGTTTTTGTTTTTGAGATAGGATCTGGCTCTGTCGTCCAGGCTGGAGTGCAGTGGCACAATCTTGGCTCACTGCAACCTCCACCTCCTGGGCTCAAGCCATCCTCCCATCACATCCTCCCAAGTCAGTAGCTGGGACTACAGGCACACGCCACCACATCTGGTTAATTTTTGTATTTTTAGTAGAGAGGGGGTTTTGCCATGTTGCCCAGGCTTGTCTCGAACTCCTGAGCTCAAGCGATCCACTTGCCTCGGCTTCCCGAAGTGCTGGGGTTACAGGCCTGAGCCACTGCACCTGCCCTTATCACTAGGTTTGTTTGTTTGTTGGTTGGTTTTTTTGAAAAATGTATCAACTCAGGTTAAAAGTAAAATAGAATAACTCATCAATTATAATCACACACAAAAATCCATAAATCTGGACATGATCTTTGAATTAGATTCCTGACAAATATGTTTTAACTACTGGCTCTCCTGGGGGAAAAATAGACTGGTCTCTAGTGTTTGCTGATTTCCATGGTGTAAATACTCCCATCATAGCTGATTTCAAGCTCTCAACCTGAAATCACTGAACCAGAGTTGGGAAGACATGTGTATAATCAATTCTAGGGAAGACATGTGTACAATCAATTCTAGGGAAGACATGTGTACAATCAATTCTAGTGAGATGGTGCTAGCAGACTGTAGCATACTACCACTGTATATAAGGTATGCATAAGGAATATATTATATTACCTTTCTTTCTGAACCATTTGAGGATACATTGCAGAAATAATGCCCCTTTTACCCCTAAATAATTCAGCACGAGCATGTACTTTTTTTTTTTTTTTTTTTGAGACGGAGTCTCGTTCTGTTGCCCATGCTGGAGTGCAGTGGCATGATCTCGGCTCACTGCAAGCTCCGCCTCCTGGGTTCATGCCATTCTCCTGCCTCAGCCTCCTGAGTAGCTGGGACTACAGGTGCCTGCCACCATGCCTGGCTAATTTTTGTATTTTTAGTAGAGACGGGGTTTCACCGTGTTAGCCAGGATGGTCTCGATCTCCTGACCTTGTGATCCGCCTGCCTCAGCCTCCCAAAGTGCTGGGATTACAGGTGTGAGTCACCGCGCCCAGCCCAGCATGTACTTCTTAAGAATAAAGACATCCTCCTACATAACCACAATTGTCAAAATCAGGAAATTAACACTAGTTCAGTATTATTAGGCCAGGCATGGTGGCTCATGCCTGTAATCCCAGCACTTTGTGAGGTCAAGGGAGATGGATTACTTGAGGTCAAGAGCTTGAGACCAGCTTGGCCAACAAAGTGAAACCCCGTCTCTACTAAAAATACAAAAATTAGTCAGGTGTGGTGGCACGCACCTGTAATTCCAGCTACTTGGGAGGCTGAGGCACAAGAATGGCTTGAACCCAGGAGATGGAGGTTGCAGTGAGCCGAGATAGTGTCACTACATTCCAGCCTGGGTGACACAGCAAGACTCCATCTCCAGAAAAAAAAAGTTTGGTCCAGAATCTAATCCAGTACTGTCTATATATTTGAGATAAATATATTTTCTCAGAAGTTTCTATCCTTAGCACTCTTCTACTTTGAAAACCTCCACTCATCCTCTCTTCACACCTCTTAATCTTTCCACAAGCAGTTCTAGCATTAATTTCTAGTGTCTAACATTAGAAGTGCTATCAGCATATAACAGTAAACTTGCTACCAATGATAGACATCAAATGCTGACAGTGGTGATAGTGTTTGAATTCTGTTCTTTTTTCCATTTTTTTTTTCCTTTTTGCTTTTGCTCATTTTCCTTCTTTAATGACCACCATGGCTAAGGCCAATAGTGTCTGAATTTTACTTAATGTTGGTAGTTACAATAACAAATACTTCACTTAAACTCAAATAGTCCTTATTGTTATTAATATGAGTGTCCTCCTTAATTACTAATATGACCTTGGCTCTATAAGCTTGTATTTGTACCAGTAAAAGAGAGTCTTGTTGGAGGTTCTGGGCAATATTAATTTTAACCAAATCACTTTCAGCAATATAGGGAAAGAGCCAAAAAATATTTGTTGTTGGGGGTAGGGTTTATTCTGTCTCTTAACAACAATGCTTCTGTTTCTCTAAGTCTGAGTTGATAGGTCTGCTTGTGCCTTGATAAATGTTTTGTTGTTGTTTATTAAAAGTTTGCACTGAGGCCAGGTGTGGTGGCTCACGCCTGTAATTCCAGCACTTTGGGAGGCCAGGGCAGGCGGATCACGAGGTCAGGAGTTTGAGACCAGCCTGACCAACATGGTAAAACCCCGTCTCTAGTAAAAATACAAAAATTAGCTGGACATGGTGGTGCATGCCTGTAATCCCAGCTACTCAGGAGGCTGAGGCAGGAGAATCATTTGAACCCAGGAGGTGGGGTTTGCAGTGAGCCGAGATCGTGCCACTGCAATCCAGCCTGGGTGACAGAGCAAGATTCTGTCTCAAAGAAAAAAAAAAAAAGAAAAACAAAAAAAAAGTGTGCACTGAAAAAATAATGCAAATGTCATTTGTCTACACAAACAAACCCTATGATGTTGTTTACTTAATACAGATAACTAGCACCCATGGCAGTGTTAAGTTGCCATATAATTAGTTCCTGATAGGAACCAATTATTTCGGCTAGTATTTCTCAGATGATTTAGGCAGAAGGTAGTTTTTCCTTGAAATTTCCAGATATTCATAAGTTTCAACTTTGCTTCCATGGAGACGCCACCATTCAGTGAAGGCTGTGCCTCTATATGTAAAAATACACAAAAAAGGAAAACTGAATGGATTATTAAATAAAGACAAAATGAAGTTGTTCACTGTAGTTACCATCTTGTTTCAGGCTAAAAAGCATATACACCTCATCTAAACCCTGGCTACATTTTTCACTGCCACTGTTTAATTTGGCCCCATCACTTCTTAGACTGTGTATCCCTTTCCAGTGCATCACGCAGATCGACATCTTTCTTTCTTTTTTTTTTTTTTTTGAGAGCGCAGTCTCGCTGTGTTGCCCAGGCTGGAGTGCAGTGGCGCGATCTCGGCTCACTGCAAGCTCCGCCTCCCGGGTTCCCGCCATTCTCCCGCCTCAGCCTCCGAGTAGCTGGGACTACAGGCACCCGCCACCGCACCCGGCTAGTTTTTTGTATTTTTAGTAGAGACGGGGTTTCACCGTGTTAGCCAGGAGGGTCTCGATCTCCTGACCTCGTGATCCACCCGCCTCGGCCTCCCAAAGTGCTGGGATTACAGGCTTGAGCCACCGCGCCTGGCCGATCGACATCTTTCTAAAATGTCAATCTGAATATGTAGCTTCCATGACTCTCTATTGCCTACTGGATGCCAAAATCCTTCCTCAGCACTGCATACAAGGGCACTCTATGATTGGGCTCTTGCCTATGTCTCCAGCAGAAACTTCTCCAGTTCTTTGTTTTAGTATTTCAAATTATTTATTTATTTTTTAAGAGGCAGCATCTTGCTCTGTTGTCCAGGCTGGAGTACAGTGGTGCCATCACACCTCACTGCAACCTTGAACACCTGGGCTCAAGTGATCTTCCTGCCTCAGCCTCAGTTATTATAATTTTTTTTTTTTTTTTAATTCCAGACAGGGTCTCACTTCCATTGGCCAGGCTGGAGTGCAGTGTCTGATCACGGGCTCATTGTAGCCTCAATTTCCTGGGCTCAGGTCATTCTCCCACCTCAGCCTCTTGAGTTAGCTGGGACTACTGGTGTGTGCCACCCCACCTGGCTAACTTTTTGTATTTTTAGTAGAGATGGGGTTTTGCCATGTTACCCAGGCTTCAGTTCTTTTAGTAGAAATCCCTGCCTTCCATTTCCTAGGTGTTAGCTAAATTAACTACTTGGAGTTCCAGGAGGAGACAGGCTCTCTGTTTTTGATTTTCCATTCCTTTGTTCATACTCTTCCCTGGGCAAAGCTCTTTATCTTTTGTTTGCCTAATGAATGCTATGTCACTGTAATGCTTTTTAAAATTTTATTTTTGGCCGGGCGCGGTGGCTCAAGCCTGTAATCCCAGCACTTTGGGAGGCCGAGACGGGCGGATCACGAGGTCAGGAGATCGATACCATCCTGGCTAATACGGTGAAACCCCGTCTCTACTTAAAAATACAAAAAACTAGCCAGGCGACGAGGCGGGCGCCTGTAGTCCCAGCTACTCGGGAGGCTGAGGCAGGAGAATGGCGTAAACCCGGGAGGCGGAGCTTGCAGTGAGCTGAGATCCGGCCACTGCACTCCAGCCTGGGTGGCAGAGCAAGACTCCGTCTCAAAAAAAAAAAAAAAAAAAAAAATAAATAAATAAAATTTTATTTTAAAAATAATTTTAGTAGAGATGGGAGGTCTCACCATTTTGCCCAGGCTGCTCTTAAACTCCTGGGCTCAGACGATCCTCCTGCCTCTGCCCCTCACAGTGCTGGGATTACAGGCGTGAACCACTGTGTCTAGTTCATCATTTTAACTCTTACCATCTTTTTCTGACTCCTGACTCCAGAATCCTTTTCTGACTCTTGCCCACATTCTCCTTTGTGTGCATATTCGACTTCTGTCAACCTTCTATAACAGCACCTACAACACTTGATTGAATTTCTTTGATCCCGACTATCTTTTCTTAATAGGTTGCAAGCTCTTTAAGGTCAAGAGTTGTGAACTACAGTCATCCCTCTGTATCCATGGGTTCCCCATTCTTGGATGCAAGACTATCCTGGCCAACATGGTGAAAACCCCGTCTCTACTAAAAATACAAAAATTAGCTGGGCATGGTGGCACGTGCCTGTAGTCCCAGCTACTCGGGGGGCTGAGGCAGAAGAATCGCTTGAACCCAGGAGGTGGAGGTTGCGGTGAGCCGAGATCACGCCACTGCACTCCAGCCTGGGTGACAGAGCGAGACTCTGTCTTAAAAACAAAAACGAAAACAAAAACAAAAAGAAAATAATACAAATAAAAAAACCAATACAGTAGAACTGTATTGTGTGTGTGTATATATATATGTAGTATTTACATTTTATTAGGTATTATAAGTAATCTAGAGATGATTTAAAGTATGTGGGAGAATGTGTGTAGGTTATATACAAATACTGTGACATTTTACATTAGGAACTTGAACATTTTGATATTCTGGGGGGATCCTGGAACCAACCTCCCTTGGATATGGAGGGACGACTATATTCATTTTTCTATGACCAGCCGATAGAATATTGTGTGGCTGGCTGGCAGAAGGCACTCAGTAAATACTGCTGAATGAAGAACAATTTTAATCAGAATTATCTGGATAGCCACCGTTCAATGTGGTAGCCACTAGCCACATGAGGCCATTTACATTTAAATTTTAATGAGTTAAAATTAAAAGAAATAAAAAATTCAGTTCCTCAGTTGCACTAGCCACATTTCAAGTGCTCAGTAGCTACATGGGACTACCATGCTAGACAACACAGGTTATAGAAATGCATCCTTGCAAAAAGTTCTAAAAGTGCTGATTAAATAATTATTTCTTCTCCTATTTCAATATAATAGACATGTACTACCAGCCTGGGCAACAAAGAAAGATCCCCATCTCCACAAAAAATTTAAAAACAAAATTAGCTGGGCACGGTGGTGTGTGCCTGTAATTCCAGCTACTTGGGAGGCTGAACTGGGAGGATCACTTGAGCCCAGGAGTTCCAGGTTGCAGTGAGCCACAATCGCACCACTACACTCCAGCCTGGGTGACAAAGCAAGACCCTGTTTCATAAAAAAGAGTTACTGATTTTCTATATGTCAACATTTGTGCTAGGCACAGTGGTTATAGCAAATGTGAACAAAACATTGTTACTACTATAATTATTATTTGCAAGGCAGTCAAAATCTGGTAGGGAGAAGGCTTCCAAACGGAAAGAGATAATTTCCCAAGGGGACAGCAGGGGAGGGTTTAAGGAGACATTTTCATTTAAACCGGGCACTCGAGGATGAAGAGGATTTGAATGGAGGAAATATACAGAAGTGGGAAAGTTCATGGAAAACAGCAAGAATTTTATTTTATTTTTTGAGATAGGGTCTCGCTCTGTCACCTAGGCTGGAGTGCAGTGGCACAATCACAGCTTATTGCAGCCTTGACTTCCTGGGCTCAAACGATCTTCCCACCTCAGTCTCCCCAGTAGCTGGGACCACAGGTGCGCATCACCATGCCCAGATAATTTTTTTTTTTTTTTTTTTGAGACAGAATCTCGCTGTTACCCAGGCTGGAGTGCAGTGGCATGGTCTCGGCTCACTGCAATCTCTGCCTCCCAGGTTCAAGCAATTCTCCTGTCTCAGCCTCCTGAGTAGCTGGGACTATAGTCTCACGCCACCCGCCCGGCTAATTTTTTTGTTTTGCTTTTTTGAGACGGAGTCTTGTTCTGTCGCCCAGGCTGGAGTGCAGTGGTGCAATCTCTCCTCAGTGCAACCTCCACCTCCCGGGTTCAAGCAATTCTCTGCCTCAGCCTCCCGAGTAGCTGGGATCACAGGCACCTGCCATGACACCTTGCTAATTTTTGTATTTTTAGTAGAGATGGGGTTTCACCATGAGGCCAGGCTGGTCTTGAATTCCTGACCTTGTGATTCACCCACCTTGGCCTCCCAAAGTCCTGGGATTACAGGCCTGAGCCACTGCGCTCAGCCTAATTTTTGCATTTTTAGTAGGGATGGGGTTTCACCACATTGGTCAGGTGCCCAGCTAATTTTTGTGACGCAGTTTCACCATGTTGGCCAGGCTGGTCTCGAACTCCTGTCCTCAAGTGATCTGTCTGTCTGGGCCTCCCAAAGTGCTGGGATTATGGATGTGAGCCACTGTACCTGGCCTAATTTTTATTTTATTATTTTTTTGAGATGGAGTCTCACTCTGTTGCCCAGGCTGGAGTGCAGTGGCGTGATCTCAGCTCAATGCAACCTTCGCCTCCTGGGTTCAAGCAATTCACCTGTCTCAGCCTCCCAAATAGCTGGGACTACAGGCACCCGCCACCACACCCAGCTAATTTTTGTAGTTTTAATAGAGATGGGGTTTCAGCATGAGGCCAGGCTGGTCTTGAACTCCTGACCTCGTGATCCACCTGCCTCAGCCTCCCAAAGTGCTGGGATTACAGGGGTGAGCAACCGTGCCTGACCTAATTTTTGAATTTTTGGTAGAGATGGGGTTTCACCATGTTGGCAAGGCTAGTCTTGAACTCCTGGCACAAGTAATCCTCCTGCTGGGATTACAGGTGTGAGTCACAGTGTCCAGCCTGCAAGTAATTTAGTTTGCTTTGAATGCATGGCATAATGAACAGGGAGTAGCTGTTTGTTCATTCACTCCTTCAATCATTCAACAAATATTTTTTGAGCACCTATCCTATTTCAGGCTCTATACTAAGGGCTGAGGATGCAACAATGAACGTTATCTCAGTAGAGTTCACAGTTATGAGATTTGGATAGACTGTGGAATGCACTGAAAACTACCCTAAAGAGTTCATACTTGGTTCTTCAGATCCTCACTACGCAAACTGTGGACTTTAGACCAGCAATGTGGGAGTGTACCAGAAGTTTGTTAGAAATGCAAAATCTCAGCCAGGAAAGCATGGTGGTTTGCGCCTGTAATCCCAGCACTTTGGGACGGCAAGACAGGCGGATTGCTTGAGCCCAGGAGTTCGAGACTAGCCTGGGCAACATGGCAGAAATCTTGTCTGTTAAAAAAATGCAAAAAAATTTTAGCTGAGTATGGTGGCAGGCACCTGTAGTCCCAACTACTTGGGAGGCTGAGATGGGAGAATGGCTTGAGCCAGGAGGCAGACGTTGCAGTGAGCCAAGATTGTGCCATTGCACTCCAGCCTGGGCAACATAGTGAGACCCTGTCTCTACAAAAAAAAAAAAAAAAAAAAAAAAAGAAAAAGAAAAAGAAAAAAATGCAAAGTATTAGGTTTTGCCCTAGCCACAGACTTACAGAATCAGAATTTGCATTTCAGCAAGATCCTTAGGAGATTCTTATGCACATTAGTGTTAGAGGAGCATTGTTGTAGGCCAGCTAAGACAGTAAGAGAGTATGTACATTTGTCAATAAGTTAAAAAAAGAAAAAAAGAAAAAAGTATGTAAATGAATGAGCTAGAGTAAGCAAGAAAGTAAGAGAGCTAGTAAGCATGCATAAAAATAAGGAAGTAATCTAATCAGGATTGGTTTGGATGTGAAAGAAACTGGACATGGGACTATTATTGTAGTTAGATGAGAAGTGGAAGGGGCTGGATATGAGAGAGAGAATCTTTTGTAAAAAGATAGAGCTTTGGCTGGCTAACATGGTGAAACCCCGTCTCTACTAAAAATACAAAAAAAAAAAAAAAAAAAGAAGAAAATTAGCCAGGTGTGGTGGTGGGCGCCTGTAGTCCAGGAGAATGGCGTGAACCCGAGAAGCGGAGGTTGCAGCGAGCCGAGATCACGCCACTGCACTCCAGCTGGGCGACGAAGCGAGACTCTGTCTCAAAAAAAAAAAAAAAAAAAAAAGATAGACCTTTGGTTCCATTAACTCATACTGAGAACATTGCATATCATTCAAAGTAAAAAAAAAAATCAGCACATCTAGTAACAGGGTATTAAGATGTCTTAAAAGGTGCCAGTTATTTGTTTTAGACAAGGCCTATTGGTATGTCTATTTCCTGTTAATGCCACAGGTCCAAGGTCTATTTCTAAGTATTGCAGCATCAGGTCTTTTATCATATAAGTTCACACAGGGGCAATGATAAGGATATTGGAAATTAAGTCTATTATATCCAAGTTTACAAAAAGCTGGTTCGTAAACTAGAAATTCAATTTATTAATTTGCAATGGAGTAATTATCTTTCCACTAACCAGAGAATTTTTTCATTTATTACCAGTGTCTTTTTTTTTTTTTTTTTTGAGTTAGGGTGTCACTCTCTCTTCCAGGCCGGAGTGCAATACTGCGATCTTGGATCACTGCAGCCTTGACCTCAAGTGATCCTCCACCTCCAGGGCTCAAACCATCCTCCTGCTTCAGCCTCCAGAACAGCTGGGACTATAGGAGCATGCTACCATGCCTGGCTAGTCTCAAACTCCTGGACTCAAATGATCCTCTCACCTCAGCCTCCCAAAGCGTTGGAATTACAGGTATGAGCCACCGTGCCCAGCCCCAGAGTTAATTATTATTATTATTTCTTTTGAGACGGAGTCTCGCTCTGTCACTCAGGCTGGAGTGCAGTGGCCGGATCTCAGCTCACTGCAAGCTCCGCCTCCTGGGTTTACGCCATTCTCCTGCCTCCGCCTCCCAAGTAGCTGGGATTACAGGCGCCCGCCACCTCGCCCGGCTAGTTTTTTTGCATTTTTTTTAGTAGAGACGGTTTCACCGTGTTAGCCAGGATGGTCTCGATCTCCTGACCTCGTGATCCGCCTGTCTCGGCCTCCCAAAGTGCTGAGATTACAGGCTTGAGCCACCGCGCCCGGCCGAGTTAATTATTTTTATTACAACTTTTTATTTTGAAACAGTTTAGGACTATTTTATTTTGAAATAGTTTAGTTTGCTACAAGAAGTAGCAAAAATAGTAGAGAGAATTCCCAGGTACCCTTCACAAAGCTTTGCCCCAATAGCACCTTGTCAAATACAGGAAATTGACAATCGATACAACACTATCAACTCAAGTGTAGACCTTACTTGGATTTCACCCGGTTTTTTCATGTACTTATGTGTGTGTATTTGTAGTTCTCTAAAATTTTATCACCTGTAGATTTGAGTAACCATCACCAAAATCAGGATGCACAATTGTTCCATCACCACAAAAAACTCTCTCATGTTACCCCTTAATACTCATAGTCTTTTCCCAACCCTAATCCTTGTCATCCACTGATCTGTCCTCCATAACTATAATTTTTCATTTTGATAATATCATATAATGGAATCATTGTAACTCTGAGGTTTTTTTTTCCCACTAAGCATAATGCTCTTCAGATCCATGTAAGTTTTTTTCTTTGAGACAGAGTCTCGCCCTGTCACCCAGGCTGGAATGCTATCTCGGCTCACTGCAACCTCCGCCTCCAGGTTTCAAATGATTCTCCTGCCTCAGCCTCCCCAGTAGCTGGGATTACAGGCGCACACCACCACACCCGGCTAATTTTTGTATCTTTAGTAGAGACGGGATTTCACCATGTTGGTCAGGCTGGTCTTGAACTCCTGACTTTGTGATCCGCCCACCTCGGCCTCCCAAAGTGCTGGGATTACAGGCGTGAGCCACCGTGCCGGGCCCCATGTAAGTTTTTTGTATGTATCAATAGTTTCTTTTTCTTTTTTTTTTTTTTGAGATAGTTTCCCTCTTGTCCAGGCTGGAGTGAAGTGGCATGATCTCGGCTCACTGCAACCTCCGCTTCCTGGGTTTCAGCAATTCTCCCATCTCAGCCTCCCGAGTAACTGGGACTACAGGTGTCTGCCACCATGCCTGGCTAATTTTTGTATTTTTAGCAGAGATGGGGTTTCACTATGTTGGCCAAAGTGGTCTTAAACTCCTGACCTAGGGAGATCCAACCGCCTTGGCCTCCCAAAGTGCTAGGATTACAGGCGTGAGCCACCATGCCTGGCCAATAGTTTCTTTTTATTGTTGAATAGTATTCCATTCCATGATGGAACCAGTTTGCTTAACCATTCACCAGGTGATAGATATTTTGGTTGTTTTCTGTTTTTGGCTATCACAAATAAAAGCTGCTATAAGTACTTGTGTGCAGGTTTTTGTGTAAACATAAATTTTCATTTCTTTGGGATAAATGCTCAGGACTGAGATTGCTGGGTCAGATGGTAAGTATGTATTTAACTTTGTAGGAAAGTGCCAAACTGTTTTCTGGAGCAACCAGTATAAATTCTTAAAACTTCCATAAGTAATATATGTTCACTGTAAAAAAAAAAAAAAAATAAGGTAGAAATGTATAAAATGAAAAGTAAAATGACAAGTCATGGAACTGTACTGTCTCTTTTCTGAGTAGTAACTGTTAGGTTTCCTGTATATTCAAGAATGTTTTGGCTGGGCCTGGTGGCTCATGACTGTAATCCCAGAACTTTGGGAGACTAAGGCAGGAGGATTGCTTGACATCAGGAGTTCGTAACCAGCCAGGGCAACATAGTGAGATGCCGTCTCTATCAAAAAAGTTTTATGCATATGCAAGCAAATACATGTGTATATAAATGTATATATTCCAAAATGAGATCACAGTATACAGGTAATTGCAACTTGATTTTTTCTCATATCTTAGACATATTTGCAATTTTTTTTTTTTAAGATGGAGTTTCACTCTGTTGGCCAGGCTGGAGTGCAGTGGCGCGATCTCAGCTCACTGCAAGCTCCGCCTCCTTACACCATTCTCCTGCCTCAGCCTCCCGAGTAGCTGGGACTACAGGCGCCCACCACCATGCCTGGCTAATTTTTTTGTATTTTCAGTAGAGACGGGGTTTCACTGTGTTAGACAGGATGGTCTTGATCTCCTGATCTCATAATCCACCTGCCTTGGCCTCCCAAAGTGCTGGGATTACAGGCGTGAGCCACAGCGCCTGACCCATATTTGCAATATTAATAGATAAGTATATACTTGTTTTAATAGTGGGCATAGGACTATTGTATGCCCACCATTATCCAATGTATCTATTGTATGGATGTATCATCATTTCTTTACTCAGTCCCCCCGATGATGACCATTTCTATTGTTGTCAGTTTCTATTACAAAGCTATAATGAAAATCTTTCTATATATATTTCTGTATAATTTGTATGAGCATATCTGTATGGCAGACTCCTAGAAATGGAATTGCTAGATCAATTTTACATTCAACTGCTCCGAGATACTTTCAACTTTTTCTCCAGTTTTTAAAATGTTTGTAGAGATGGGGTTTTGCTATGTTGCCCAGGCTGGTCTCGAACTCCTGGGCTCCAGTGATTCTCCTGCCTCGGCCTCCCAGTGTTAGAATTGCAGATGTGAACCACTGCACCCGACCTTTTTAAAATTTTTATTTTTGTTGTTGTTGTTTTTTTTAAATTTACTCTCCCCTAAATGATATACGAGAGTTCTCCGTTCTTTACCAACGCTAAGTATTATCAACATTTTAAATCTCTGGCAATCTGGTAGGAGAGTTTGTGTTTAATTTGCATTTATTTTATTTTTTTTGAGACGGAGTCTCGCTCTGTCGCCAGGTTGGAGTGCAGTGACACGATTTCGGCTCACTGCAACCTCCGCCTCCTGGGTTCAAGAGATTCTCGTGTCTCAGCCTCCCGAGTAGCTGGGACTACAGGTGAGCTACCACGCCCAGCTAATTTTTGTATTTTTAGTAGAGACAGGGTTTCACCATGTTGGCCAGGATGGTCTCGATCTCTTGACTTTGTGATCCACCCGCCTAGGCCTCCCAAAATGCTGTGATTACAGGTGTGAGTCACTGCGCCCGGCCTTAATTTGCATTTCTTAGTGGCAAATGAAGTTGAGCACTATTTTATATATGTATTAGCCATCTGTATTTCTTATTTCTTTTTTTTGAGATGGATTCTCGCTGTCACCCAGGCTGGAGTGCAGTGGCACCATCTTGGCTCACTGCAACCTCTGCCTCCTGGGTTCAAGCGATTCTCCTGCCTCAGCCTCCTGAGTAGGTGGGACTACAGGTGCGTGCCACCATGCCTATCTCATTTTTTGTATTTTTAGTAGACACAGGGTTTCCTTGTGTTAGCCAGGATGGTCTCGATCTTCTGACCTTGTGTATGCTTGCCTTGGCCTCCCAAAGTACTGGGATTACAGGTGTAAGCCACCACGCCTGGCCTAGCCATCTGTATTTCTTCTCCCACAAGTAGACCATATCCTTTGTCCACTTTTCTCCTGGAGTTTTAAACTTTACCTTATTGATTTTGACAGTTCTCCATATCTTGAAGAAATTAGCTTTTTTCATCCATACAGCAAATATTTTCTCACAGTTTCTAGCTTATCTTTTGACTTTGTTTCTGGTGTCTTGGTATACATAATTTTTTAATTTCTGTGGACTTAAATTTATCTACTTTTAGGTTTCTAGGTTTTATGGTTAGAATGGTGTTAGAAAATATGAAAAATGGGCTGGTCGCGGTGGCTCACGCCTGTAATCCCAGCCCTTTTGGAGGCCAAGGCAGGCGGATCACCTGAGGTCGGGAGTTGAAGACCAGCCTGACCAACATGGAGAAACTCCATCTCTACTAAATATACAAAAATTAGCCGGGCGTGGTGGCGCGTCCCTGTGATCCCAGCCATTCAGGAGGCTGAGGCAGGAGAATCGCTTGAACCCCGGAGGCGGAGGTTGCAGTGAGCTGAGATGGAGCCACTGCACTCCAGCCTGAGTGACAGAGCAAGACTTTGTCTCAGAAAAAGAAAAAAAAAAAAAAAGAAAGAAAAGAAAATATAAAAAACATACATATGCTGTACAGAGGAGGAGACTATCTGGAAAACCTAATTTATAATCAGAAGTTTGTTCCATTTGCATGGAGTTAAAGCAAAGAGAACTGCGGGATGTTTTAGTCCGACTATAGTAAACCTGGAGGATTATCTTTGTTACACTGTGGCATATGAATTTCTTGTGACCAGAACATTTCTGCATCAAATAGTGTCTTGCCCTTTATACAGTATCAGATGTTTGTAAGTTTTAACTATCAATTCTCCTTTTTTCTTATTGGGCATCCAAAGCTTCTGCCTTCACAATATTATCTCATAAAGGACATGTTACAAACAAGATTAACATTATTTTCCATCAGTTATTTCATTTTTCATTATTTCATATTTCGTTTGACGGCATTTTCTCCCTTTGTCCTCACATTCAAAGGGTGAATTGTTTAGGTGTTACAGTACCCCATGAAATAAACTCCATTTCTTATGATAGGACTGGAGCACCTAGCATTCTTTACATATTGAAGTCTTGACAAGTATGTTTTTGAAAGAGCTCTAACAAAAAAAAGGTTACTGTAAAATATTCTTAAATATTAGTAAAAATGTGCTACAACATTTATTTCTGATGTTATACCAGTTTCTTATTAATCTTCAGTGGTATTTTTCACAAAATGAGAGCTAATTTGCTAAACAGAAGAACTTTTCAGTTTTGTTCTAAGCATAAAATTGTTTAAAATCTCAGTTGCTACATAGATAATTGAGAACACAAATTTATAAAATAGATAAAAAACTATTTGTACAATGTACTATAAATGTGATGTTTGGAGCAGAAAATCAGTAGTTTTCAGCTAATACTAAGACAGGAAATCATTTAATATCAATTGAGATTAAATTGGCACAATTGAACTAAATTAATGTAAAAATGACTTGGTACACGGCCCAATTTTTCTATTACTTCAAGTGGAATTTTGTATAACTTATATAACTGTAAATTTTCCACTACTCTCTATTTAATGTTCTAGCTGCATCATTCTGTAACTGAATCTATTAAAAACTGTATAGCATTCTACCAAAGATGGTCTATAAAATAAATGGAAATTTATTTTGAATAGTATTCCACTCTCCAAAGCTTTAGAGGTAAGTACAAATGTCTCAGATTTTACTTCTTGTTATTGATATTTAGATGTTTCTGTTTAACTTTTATTGTCCAGTTGATTAAATATACTATAACTCTTTTTGTAAAGTTGCAGTAAAAACAATAAGCACAGAAGATGGGAGAGAAACTAACAAGAGATATGGAAGGAATATAATTAAGGACTGAAAATAATCGTTTTATTGCATTAGGAATGTTTTAGAAGTGATATCGGGGTGAAGGCTTCATGATTTACACAGGGCTCACCCTATTTCTCAGTTGGAAAATTTGTTTTGTTATTAATACGTTTTATTCCTTCTAATTGAAATGCAGTTTAATATTTAAGAAATATTTTAACCAAAATTTCACAAAAGGAACAGAAACGAAGACTTCTTAAGCAAACACTATTTTATGAATCTACGAACTTCTATAACAGCAATGGAGACATTGTAATAGGTCACTTCTTCCTGTCCAAGGAAAAAGCGGCGCTTTGGATGGGATAGGCCCTCCCCGAGTTTTTCTCCCCCGAGTAAAGAGCTCTTGGCGGTCAAAGGTCCAGTACACTGGATTCGAAACAAATAAATAAAATAAGGGTGACAAAGATTTTAGTTAACAGGGGTCGGAGGAGCAGAAAGGGTCTTTTCGCACTTCAAACATCTTGGGGGAGGGTTAGGAAGGCAGGATGCGAAGTAACCTAAATTCTCAACAATTTCGCGCTGCTGCCCCCGCCCAGGAAGCCAGTGGATGCGCGGGTGAGGCGGGGTCCCCCCACACTCCTTTGCCCAAATTTCGATTTCCCTCCACTTCGCTCGGTCGTATCTCTTCCCCTGCCCAGAGAGTGGCGAACAAATTGGTCGAGCGCCCGGCCTAGCCTAGTAGTCCAGTTCCTTAGGACTCCTAGACCCTGGAGACCACGTTTTCTCGGAGACGGGACCAGTGGGCTGTAAAGCAAAACAATTTTTCTTTCTTTTCCAGGGCCAGGTCTTCCTGGTAGAGAATCAGCTCGCTCTCTCTCCACACCCGAAGCAAAAAACAAAACAAAACCAACCACTATTCCGCCCCCGATCTAGCCCAAGCAGCCCCATTAAACCACTTAGGATCAGGTGCCAGAGTTAAGCGAGTTGGGTTCTTCTGGTGGGAAAGGGTAGGGGCAAGGGGGCATTCATCGAAGGTCCGGGAACTAGGGCCACAGGCCCCTCGCTGGCCACAGGCCCCTCGCTGGGGTGTGTCAGAAGAGGGGACTTCGAAGGGTGATGCCCGACCAGGCTGCCACCTTAGCGCCGCACGAGGAGCGCAGGGGCCCGGGGAACGAGTCCCCGAGCGAGTCCAGCCAGCCTCTGGATTCCCACGGCCCGGGGCTCCGCCGGACATTCTTACCGCCCTCCCCTCGACACCTTACTAAAGACAGAAAAACCGCGGCTCGATCGGGTCCGCGGCGGAAGGGCGGCCAAACGAATGAGTAAGTCAGGCGCGGGCACGGCACCTTGTTTACCCCACTCGGTGGCGCGCCCCTGCGGGCGCCTGGTTTGCGGGCGGCGTCGGAGACGCTGAACCCGAGAGTCAGTGGGCCACGATTGGTCGGTGACTGGGAAGAGGACGCTGGGTGGGAGGGCTGGGAGCCAGGCGTTGCAGTGGCAACTCTCTGCCGCTAGATGCCGCTCCCTCCCAACGGGAGCCGGGCGCGGGTTCGTGGCCGACAGATGGCGCCTGCGCGTTCCATTCGCCTCCAAGTCGCCGAAGAGCGAACACCCCAAACAATCCCGAAGCGCCACCAAAAAAAAAAAAAAAAAAAAAAAAAAAAAAAAAAAAAAAAAAAGAAAAAAAAACCCCGCCGGATCCGACCGCCACTTTCAAAACCCCCCACCGCTCTAGAACCGCGGGAGCTTCCGTCCCTGTGTAGAATTCGAGGGTGTAAAGAAGAGGAAGGGGAAAAATATCTTGTACCAGCCCAGGGGTGAAGAAGCCCCCGGCCTGAGAAAGAAGGAGGAGTGGGGGAGGCGAACAGTCTCGTTGCTGCCTCTGTGTACGCTGAGGGGGGAGGTAAGTTATAAAATGGCGGAGGCGAAGCTTCTAGAAGTTTGGAGGGGCACCCGGAGGGCGCGGGGCCCACCGTGAGGTGTGTATGGTTGAAACAGGGCGAGAGAGAGGAGTTGGGAGGGAAAAAGGTTGGGCACTCTGTTGCCATTGAATTTCCCCTCTGCTTCCTTCGCCCCCATGGGGGGCAGCCATGGAGTGGGGGACAGAGTCCACGCGGGAGGATCTTCCTCGCCCCCGCGGCGCCCCCAGCCCTCCTTTCTCCCTTCTCCCCCCAAGTCGCTACCCCAACACTTACAAGGAACTTCCAGCCCCCCTTCCTCCCTACCTCCTACTCCTAGAGTGGCTTTCTACCGCAGGGCTCTTCTTTTCGACTACCCTCGCTGAAGATTTTCTCTTCCTTCCCTCGCCCAACTCTCCCTCGGGGCCTCTACGGAGACCCCCCCCCATGGGTGGCCCAAAATGGAGAACGCGGAGCAGCGCAAGATGGAGGCTCCGCTTCTCTGTGTAGCAGTAGATTTAGGTTTCTTTTCTCCGGCAGGCTGATAAGCCTAGGAGAGCCCGAACTGGAGGTGGGGTGGGGTGCGAGCCGTAGTCGGGGGAGGAAAGCCGGGAGGCTGTGGTTGGGGTGGGGGAGAGCGCGGTGTCGCGGTGAGGGGAAGGCAGAGAGCAAAATGGTGGTGCTGGGAACCTAGGGGGGAGGGGAGAAAGGAGGCTCAGTTGTGTATATTTGGGCCTCGGACCGAGGGAGGCGAGGGAAAATCTACTCTGATCACACCCCTCCCTCGTGCCCCCTCCCTTCTCCCTTCCCCTCCTTCCTTCCCTCCCTCCCCCCTCCCTCCCTCTCTTCCTCCCTTCCTAGAGAGGGAACAACATTCATGTGACGGGCCCCTCTGCTTCTCCCCCGCCCCATCATCTCCAGCGCGTGGTGGGGGAACTGCTGGGGAAGGCGATTGGCATCGATCTCTCCATCCCTTCCGAGGCCCGACTTCGGTCAGTTTTCTTCGGGCAACAATTTTCTAAATCGGCTGGGGTCTGGCGGTGTTGGCCCCCGCGCGCAGACCTTGCCCCGAAGGGGGCCCTGCCTGCCTGGCATGGGCGGAGGGGGGAAGGGCGGGAGTGGAAGGCTGTTTGTTGGGGGGTTTTGGCGCCACTTTTGTTTTAGTTTTAGTGCTGCTTTTCATTCCCACCCCCACCCGCACTGTCTTTCTCAAGGCACGAACTGAGCTGATCCTTGCCCCAGGTAGGCAGCCTGTGCGTTTTCACTCCACACTTTTATTCTTGCTCGGGGTCGACTTTCTTTTTTCTTCTCCCCTGGATCCGGAGATCTGCGGACGGCGATTTGGGGACGAAAAGGGTCGGATGGGCCGTGGGAGAGAGAAGGTGTGGGAAACAGCATCAAGTAGTTCCGCAAAACTTTGAGCCCCGTTCCCATTTTCTTTTGGCCTAGAATTGTGAACGTATTGTTGATTTCGGCCTTTTTTCCCCCCGTCGCGAGAATGTCTTGTTTTGCCTTTAGTTTTTTATAAACCGCTGTACTTTCGACATTTAGTTTCCGCTCCCCCTTGGTGCATATGTCATTTTATTTTTAATCCTTAACTGTAATGGGTTATCGTGTGATTTTCGTGCTTCAGTGCTCGGCTTTAATTTTTAATATTGCATTAGTAGTTTCATCCGGTTTGTGAGACTTTCTCTTCCGTGGCCTAGAATGTTTTTTATGTTGTTGCTTACCACCCCTCTTCTCTCTCCCTCCTTCTTTCTCTTGGATGTAGTTTTTAAATTGAGGGCCATGGTGTTGGATTAAATGTTAATTTACAGTTTACATGATATATCTATTGGAAACTTTTGATCTGTAAGGTTGGATTTAAGTAAACGAGACGCTTGTGTTGGTTTGCAATGGTTCCTTAAAATGCGCGGGCCACCCCCTTCTCCCACCGTAAAGCCCCATCTTCCCTTCACACTGGAGTGTAAATTCCATACCCCTTTTCTCCCACGGACCGCCGTATTTCACAGCAGCCACACCCTGTATTTGTCTCTGTGGATTGGACTCATTATCAGCTTAATTTAGTGACTCTTAAACCACCATGATGGGACTTGCTTAAGCACGAAGCTTCTTTTCCTGTTTAGTCCTAGTGGTTAGTGTCGAAAGAGGAATAATCGAGGTTTCTTGATGAAACCTAGTGCGGTCCAACCTCTGCCTTTTTTCTGTTGTCTTTTTTCCTACTCCGGGCTGTTGGCGGTGTCAGCACCGCTGCTGGGGGCGGGGGTGGAGGGGAGAAAGAGTCGGGTTACCGAAGTGCGTCATTCCTGGCTCTAGCAGGGCCTGCTCGGGAGCTGCTGGTGTTTGTTACTGTCCTCGCAGCACTTTTCTGCCAACCTTCTCTCTCTGCGTATTGGTTAGGAGCAAAAGCAGGAGGCGGTCTCCTAATTCTGTCTGTAGCCTAGCGCGTTACGTTTAAGGGTATATGTGAACTTATTTTGTTAAAGAAAGGCCCTGGGAAGTGGATGCATTTGTTTAATGACATATAATTCAGGTAGTTTAGGCTTGCTCTCATATACTTTACGATGAACAGTGGGGTTAATTTTCAACATTTTCAACCACTTAACGTTAAAATGCCTGGTTTTCTTTCTACATTGATATCAATCTATAATTAGGGATCAGAAGGACCAGTTTAAGGTATATAAGTGTTCAGCAGTTTTTCAAGTGGTTGAATTGCAGTTTTATGGTACATCATGTTAAATAGTCGATTTTTTTCGTTTTGAACTAAGGTGCCACGTTAAGTAAGTTAATTGCAAATGTTTAAGTTCGTTTTCATCACATTTCACTATTTGTCTTTTTAGGTATAATTTTAAATATGCCCTTTGGGTTTTATGGACTTTGTTAAAATTCTTAAAGATGGTTATATCTTTGTGTTAACCGAGTTCTTAAATTTATCACCTACCAAGGAATTGTGTAAGGCGGCTGTATAGTTACATTGTTGGATTTTGACTTCTTAACTTGCTAATTTTTGATACTTTTGCTATCTCTGGGTAGAAGTGTACTTAGAGAACATAGTATCTTCCTCTTAATTATTTTTGAAGATAATAATGAGAGGAGGGAGTGGGTAGGAGGTAGGTGTGAAACAGAGGTGGCCTTGAGTTGATTATTGTAGCTGGATGAATACAGAAGCGCTCATTGTTACTATCATTCTCTCTACTTTTGTGTGTGCTGTTAAAAATTTCCATAGTTTAAGAGAAATTTTTTTTTTGCAGAAGAATTTCCACATTGTCTTACAGTCTTGGGGGTAATGACTTAAGTTTATATTTACATGTCAAAATTAGTTGCATGGGAAGTTTAGCCTTGTGTAAGTGATTACACAATACTTGGCAAAACTTTCAAAAAAAACGTTTAAACAGGAACTAGTATAAAACAGGCAACATAAATAAAGTTCAACAAATTGGTTGAACTTTAAATGTTTATAATTTAGCCTGAATGTGCTCTACTTTTAGTTTCCTTTTAATTCTTTGAAAACAGGAAAATTCCATTTGCAAATTTTGTAAATTCTGCTTGGTGTCTATTTCATGAAGTTGGAGTTACAGTGAGTCAGTATGAAAGGGATTTACTATTAATAGGAGGGGCTTTGGCAGTTGCAGTAAGTGACAGTGGAAGGGATTGAGGTACCACAGGGAACATTCCTGGTAGAAAGATCTAGGTAGCTGAATTCAGTTTCAGGATTTGGTGTTTAATGACTAGGTAGAGAAGCGGGTTGGAAAAGAAATGTACCTATTAGCTATTCCTTCCCACTGTGAAGTAACTATAGTATTCTAAAGTGTATCAGAGACTGGCAGAGAGGGTGGAGTGGATTCTTTTTTTTTTTTAACAGATATGAAAATGAGTGTTTACATTTAAAATGGTTTAAATCACCCCACGCCCCAAGGATCTGGTGCTATAACTAGTTAGAAGTTGATATGTAAAATATTTCAGTATTCTCTGTTAACATTCTGACCATTACCCATAACCAGTAAAAATGTGTTGCAGTGAAAATCCTTGGTCTCCTTAATTAGTGTATTCGTGAACTGCTCCTAAAATCTATTAAGGTAAGTGCCTTTTTTTTTTTTTTTTTGGCAGTTTTGTACGTTCAGTGTCAGGTTATTTTTCCCCCCCCAGGAGATACATTTTAAAAATATATGTCACAGTTCTGAAAGGAATCCAAAATAATGGATATATAATTTATAGCAAAATTTCACCCCAGTCTGGGAACAGACATTTTGTGACTGTTATCATTAGTCTGTTTGTGTATTTCATGTTCAGAATTTTAGCTTTAGAAGGATGTTAAAGGAAAATAGGTGACATATTTCAAATTTTTAT
Organism: Trachypithecus francoisi; assembly: GCF_009764315.1. Taxonomy (NCBI): domain Eukaryota; kingdom Metazoa; phylum Chordata; class Mammalia; order Primates; family Cercopithecidae; genus Trachypithecus; species Trachypithecus francoisi. The sequence goes on along the minus strand of NW_022681471.1, from coordinate 12,924,496 downwards.
TCATATACAAATATTCTTAGTAGATGGTAAGGATTGTGGCATCAGATTTATTTTATTGTGGTGAGGCAATAGCTAAACTAATACACCAACACATGATGACTTTGGTAACTTTCAAGTATATTTAGTTAGGATTTTTTAAAGCCCAAACGCTCAAATAAGATTTTCTTGAAATCAAATTCTACATTTATTTTTCAACTTTATTGACTTCTGCGGTCACCTGAGGACTTATGAATTAAAATAAATGGGATGGGCTTGGGAGACAGGCTAAGGCTCAGATCTATTCCTTTGGGAATTTAGGGTTAGATGTGAAAATACGCAGTTTAGTAATGCTTAATATTGTGCATGTTTAACTGATACCACCCACAGTCATATGTGGGAAGGTAGTAAACAGAGAATAGCATAATCTTTCTGCTTTGGGTTCTTTATAATAGATGGCAGACTTCAGTTTTTGATGCTGCAAGTTGACTTTTGAACTTAAACCAAAATCGGCCGGGCACAGTGGCTCACACCCGTAATACCAACACTTTGGGAAGCTGAGAGGCCAAAGTGGGAGGATCGCTTGAGCCCAAGGAGTTCAAGACCAGCCTGGGCAACATAGGGAGACCCTATCTTTACACACAATTTAAAAATTAGATGTGGTGGTGCACACCTGTGGTCCCAGCTATTTGGGAAGCTGAGGCAGGAGGATTGCCTAAGCCTGGTAGATAGAGGCTGCGGTAAGCCATGATTGCGCCACTGCACCCAGCCTGGGCAACAGAGCAAGACCCTGTCTCAAAAAAAATTAAAAAACTGAAACGTACAGTTTGCTATATAATGGAGTACCATTTTGGGAGTTGGGGAGAATAGCAAGGGAGAGGGATAGTCTCAGGTGTGGGCATCAGTATATACTGATGTTGGAGTATATGCAATCAGTATAGACTGATTGTTGGAGAGTAAGGAAGGAACTTTAAAGACATAGGCTATTTTAAAAGTGTTTGGCTGGGTGTCTTGGCTCATGCCTGTAATCCTAGCACTTTGGGAGGCTGAGGCGGGCGGATCACGAGATCAGGAGTTCAAGACCAGCCTGGCCAACATGGTGAAACCCCCATCTCTACTAAAAATACAAAAATTAGCTGGGCGTGGTGGTGCGTGTCTGTAGTCCTAGCTACTTGGGAGGCTGAGGCACAGGTTGCAGTGAGCTGAGATCGCGCCGCTGCGTTCTAGCCTGGGTGACAGAGCGAGACTCAGTCTACAAAATAAAAAAGTTCTTTATATTCTTCTGCATTGGCTATATGTTCAGGACTTTAGTTCGTGGTTCAATACTGTCCCTGTGTAATAATTCTTTATGTTTCTGTGTATCATAAATGATGGTTGTCCTGTGTTCTGATCGGCAAAGATATGTGAGAAAGGAAAATTATCAGTTTGATTTTTCAGTCTCTTGAGTTGCCTGCTTTACGTTTAATTTACCCAAATTTTATATTTCTTCATTGTAAGTGGTGTTGCTTGGTGGAGTCTAATTTTTGTGTATGTGCCTTTTAAAAATCTACACATCTTCAGCAGCTGTGGTAATCTGCTATCTGAATTGTGTTTTTAATGTATGCTTGGTACAGATCTTTGATACTTACCAGTAGTCACCAAGGAGACTTTACATATGGTTATTGTAGTAAGTCAAGAAGAGATTTATTTATTTATTGAGATGAGTTTTGTTCTTGTTGCCCAGGCTGGAGTGCAGTGGCGTGATCTTGGGCTCCCTGCAACCTTTGCCTCTCGTGTTCAAGTGATTCTTCTGCCTCAGCCTCCCAGTAGCTGGGATTACAGGCGCCCGCTACCACGCCCAGCTAATTTTTTGTGTTTTTAGTAGAGACATGGTTTCACCATGTTGGCCAGGGTGGTCTCAAACTCCTGACCTCAGGTGATCCACCCACCACAGCCTCCCAAAGTGCTGGAATTACAGGCAGAGCTACTGTGCCTGGCCAAGAAGAGATTATTGAAATTGTTTTACATTCCTCCTGCCGAAGAAAGAGGATGAATAATGTCAATTGGTGTATTCTTTTCTTTTTTTGAGACTGAGTTTGGCTTTTGTCACCCAGGCTGGAGTGCAAGGGCACGATCTCAGCTCACTGCAACCTCTGCCTCCTGGGTTCAAGCGATTCTCCTGCCTCAGCCTCCTGAGTAGCTGGGATTACAGGCATGCGCCACCACACCCGTCTAATTTTGTATTTTTAGTAGAGATGGGGTTTCTCCTTGTTGGTCAGGCTAGTCTCGGACTCCCGACCTCAGGTGATCTGCCCGCCTCAGCCTCCCAAGGTGCTGGGATTACAGACGTGAGCCACTGTGCCCAGCCGGTCTATTCTTTTTTATTACAGTCATGCATTGCTTAACGGCGGGCATACCTTCTGAGAAATGCATCTTTAGGTGATTTTGGTTTGTGAGCATCATACAGTGTACTTACACACACCTAGATGGAATAGCCTACTACACACCTATGCCATATGGTATTGCCTGTTGCTCCTAGGCTACAATCCTGTACAGCATGTTGCTGTACTGAATATCGTAGGCGGTTATAACACAGTGGTAAGTGTTTGTGTTTGAAAACAAAAAAGATACAATAAAAATACGGTAGAAAAGGAAAATTAATACACCTCTATAGGGCAGCTCCCTTATAATCTTATGGGACTACTGTCTTTTTTTTTTTTTTTTTTTTTTGAGACGAAATCTCCCTCTGTCGCTCAGGCTGGGGTGGAGTAGCGAGATCTTGGCTCACTGCAACCTCTGCCTCCTGAGTTCAAGCGATTCTTCTGCCTCAGCCTCCCGATTAGCTTGGGATTACAGGTGCATGCCACCACACCCAGCTAATTTTTGTATTTTTAGTAGAGACGGGTTTTCACCATGTTGGTCAGGCTGGTCTCAAACTCCTGACCTCGTGATCTGCCTGCCTTGGCCTCCCCAAGTGCTGGGATTACAGGCATGAGCCACCGTGCCCGGCTGGGACCACTGTCTTATATGCAGTCTGTTGTGGGCTAAAATGTCATTATATGGCACATGACTGTATTTTAATTGGGAAATACATTACTAGGCTTGATGAGACAAACTAGGGAGATTTCAGTAAGCTCTGCCTAACTTAAGGGACAATTCAAAGATAAAATTCCTTTATAAGAAGTAAGTTGGCTGGGCGTGGTGACTCACCCTGTGAATCCCAGCATTTTGGGAGGCCAAGGTGGGAAGATCTGTTGAGCCCAGGAGTTTGAGACCAGCCTGGGCAACATAGGGAGACCCCATCTCTACAAAAAAATTTAAAAATTAGTTGGGTGTGGTTGTGCAACCTGTGGCCCCAGTTACTGGGGAGGCTGAGGTGGGAGGATCACTTGAACCCCAGGTGGTTGAGGCTGCAGTGAGCCATGATCATGCCTTTGCACTTCATCCTGGGCAACAGAGTAAGGCCTTATCTCAAAAAGTTTAAATTCTGTTGTACATTGTTCAAGGAGGGGGAAAAGCAAGTCCTATTTACGTTTTTGCAAGAATAACTTTTGAAACCTGAAGCATTCTAAGAAACTTAGTTTAACTGCTATTTAAGTTCCTACTGAATACCAGTAACCTTGTTTTAATCTTCTGTTGAATCTTCTCAACCACTTTGCAAGATAGGCGGTCCTCATCATTTTACACATGGGGAAGTTGACGCTCTTAGAGAGTAAATGCCTTGTCGCAAGTCACATGATGATAATTGACGGCTTTGGATTCACACTCTGATTAGCCTGGCCTCAAAACCTTTGTGCTTTTTTGTTAAAACTCAGTTGTTTCCCTTACCGCGTTTAGGTCTTGGGCTATCTGTCATCAGAGAGCATGCATTCTTATTTTAATTTTGCAAAATCAAGACTCTTTTTCATGTATAGTGCAAGGTAAATACAGATTTTTACCCGGAGTCAGATGAATTGCTGCCTGAGGTCTATATTGTCTTCTAATAGTAATAGAAGTAGTTGAAATAAATTTAAGCGTTGGTTTTGTTTGCTTATGCTTATTAAAGTTTTTGGAATAATGAATTATATTCTTGAATTTTTTGGGGGGAAATCATATGAGACATGAAATGATTTCATAGATGTTTTTTCTTTTATGTCATTTATGCTCTATTTAAAATGGAGATTGTGTCTGAGAAATGTTCCCCAGTCCTTCAGCTTGTTTTATTGAGTGGTTAGATTTGAAGTAAAACGTTCAGGCTAATCTTTAATAATTCAGCACTCTGGTTCTTTAGGGGGATTTTTTGTTATCTAATTGTACCTTAAAAATTCTTTTTTATTCTATTAATGTCTCCTGTTTGCTTATACTTCCTATTTTAGTTCATCTTTCACTATTAAGTTTTCTTGTTGTTACTGTTATCAGGTGATAAATAGTTAATATCAGGGCCCCAAGTTACTAGGTTCATTAGTGATTGGTATCTTAGTCTCAGTTTTCTTTTTCCTTTCTGTTTTTTTCCCCCTTAGACGGAGTGTCGCTCTTGTTGCCCAGGCTGTGGTGCAGTTGCACGATGGGCTCACTGCAACCTCCACCTCCCAGGTTCAAGCGATTCCCTCGCCTCAGCCTCCCAAGTAGCCGGGACTACAAGCGTGTGCCACCACACCCGGCTAATTTTTTGTGTTTTTGGTAGAGATGGGATTTCCCCATGTTGGCCAGACTGGTCTGGAACTCCCGACCTCAGGTGATCCACCCATCTCCACCTCCTAAAGTGCTGGGATTCCAGCCGTGAGCCACCACGCCCAGTCTTCTTGTTTTTTTTTTCTTTTTTTTTTTTTTTTAAATTGTAACTGAAGTTTTTTTTATCTGAAGGAATTCTGGATGTTGGACTTCTGACCTAAGATAAATTTGTGGAGACAAGGAAAGCCAAATACATCTATTTGTGCTTTTCATTGCCATGAGTCAAATTTATATATTTATATTGATCATTCCTTTAAGCTTTAACATGTAGGAAATACTTTTTTCTCAGGTGATGAACAGCAAGCAGTCTTAGACTCTTTGTTCATTGAGGAGTCTTTTCATCCATATTTCCCCCTTTGTATTCCAAGAAAATCAAGAACTGGTGTTCCATGACAGAATTACTCCCTAAGGCATCCATCATATATTATAAATTAGTTTCTCCCCTGCACATCTAGAAAGATATTAGTTAGGTATCATTCTTGGGAGACTTCAGGAAATAGTCACTCAAGTCATTTTCTGAGTTCTGTAGTCAAGTCATTTTCTGAGTTCTGTAGTTAAACATGAGGAACACTGGTTGAGAAAGGCTGCTAGAATATTAAGGGACTTGGTTTGGCACTAAATAAAGTTTTACTTTTCACTATCACTTTCCTGTTAGTAACTCTAATATGGTCTCTATTACAATTTGTGATACAATGTGAATGCTGTTGATACTGCTATTGCTGTGGGATAAATTGGTTAGTGTTGATTTCAAGCAGTCAGTGCTGCTTAGTTTTTTGGAAGAATTTAATGTGGGACATTAAATGCATCATTTTATTTATAAGAAGGAATATTGTGGGAGCACTGTTCATTATACAGTTCAAAATCTTCTATAAAAAGTCACTGACAGTGACTAACATTAACAAGAACTAATACTAACTGAACTCTTACCATATGCCAGATATTCTTAAAACATGCTTTGTGTGTATTAGCTTACTTTATCTTCATAACTCTATGAGGTTGGGTGGCCATATGATTTATTGTTCAATCTAGGATACTTTTGAGCCTGAAAGGGATTGCTTCTTGGCCTTTTGGCTAAGATCAAGTGAAGAGTGAGTGAAAGGGGGCACTCACCGAATGGCATGCTGAGATAATAGCAGAAACTAGGACTGTTTGAGAGAAAGGATGTATGATGACCCTAATTAATACCTTCTTTTTCAGAAGAAACTGAAGCATAGAGAGACCAAATAACTTGCCCACTTAGTAAGCAGTAAGAAGGGATTTAAAATCTCTGTAGAGGCTGGGCACGGTGGCTCATGCCTGTAATCCCAGCACTTTGGGAGGCCGAGGCAGGTGGAGCACCTGAGTCAGGAGTTCAAGACCAGCCTAGCCAACATGGTGAAACCCCATCTCTACCAAAAACATAACAATTAGCCAGGTGTGGTGGCGTGTGCTTGTAATCCCAGCTTCTTGGGAGGCTGAGGCAGGAGAACCCCCTGAACCTGGGGGTGGAGGTTACAGTGAGCTGAGATCGCGTCACTGCACTCCAGCCTGGGTGACAGAGCAAGACTGTCTCTAAAATAAAATAAAATAAAATAGGACCTGTAGGGATTTCCGTGGGAATGAAAGTGATTTAAATTATTTTAAATTGCCATATTCTGGGAGTTTGTTTACTTTTACCCTTTTGGGGGAGTTTTTATTGGTACATGGTCAATAGTAAAAAGACAAGATAGTGTTTTTTTTTAAAATCCAGGAGAATTTCCAGTTGAATTTTTTTCAAGTGGCTGTTAGACTGAGGTGATTATATTGTCTTAATGTTGAAAAGCAACTTTCCTGAGGGCCACCTAAGTTAAAACAAAACTCTAAGATAAGCAGTACGTGTTATTCAGGTTCCCTTTACCATTTTCTTAGGAAGAAATGTGGATTGTAGAAATTTTTTGAGAAGACAGTAGAAAGAAGATGAATCCTTTTGTGACTAGGGAGAAGTGTTACTAGAAAAGGAAGAAAAAGATCCAGTTTAGAGACTTTTGAAGGTAAACTGATTCTGTAGCATAGTTTGAGAGTTAAGTCTTATAGAGATTGATATGTCATTTCATAAAATAAATATTCCTCTTTTATTGAGATTTTTAAAGCTATTTTATGTTTCTGGCCTGTTTATGCTTGTGCTGTCACCTCAAAAAATATTACTGAAGGTGAATTCAAATGTGGAGAAGTGATTTTGGCACAATTGTGGAAACAACTATATTGTAAACTAAGATCTTTTTTTTTTTCTTTTCCTTTGAGTGGGAGTGAATGGTAGTATCTGATCTTAAGGGCACTTCCAGTTTTGTTTTCATACTTGGCTATTTTAATAGTTCATTGAGTAATTTGTGTTTTTTTTTCCCTCTAGCTTGTTGACGTTTGGAAGTTTTGTTGGTGTCACTATCATTAAATAGGTCCGTTTAATTTTTAAGGTCTTTTATTTAGTTAATTGAAACCATTATGAGACAAGATATAGCTTGAAGGGGGACTGCATTTCTGACCATGTGAAGGAATTTGTGGCCTGTGTAGTGACTATGGGAGACAAAAGGTTATTTTGGGGAGATTTGATTTATTATATAAGATTAATGGACCAGGCTAGGTGGTTCATGCCTGTATTCCCAGCATTTTGGGAGGCTGAGGCTGGTGGATCACTTGAGCTCAGGAGTTCGAGACCAGCTTGGGCAACATGGTAAAACGCCCCCTCTACCAAAAATACACACAAAAAAGAACCCAATCGGCCTGGTGCGGTGGCGCTCACCTGTGGTCTCAGCTACTCAGGAGGCAGAGGTGGGAGGATCACTTGAGCCTGGGAGGCGGAGGTTGCAGTGAGCTGAGATCATGACATTGTACTCCAGCCTGGGTGATAGAGTGAGACCCCCACTCAAAAAACAAAAAACAGTAGTAAAATAAAATTAAAGAAATACAGTTGGATTTTAAATACTATATTGGTGGTTTTTAAGCTGGGGTCCATGGGTGGGATGGAGATTTGTGAACCCTCAAATTATGTTCAAACTGTATACATGCATTTCATAAGTTTCTCTAGGGCTCATTGTTAAAATCAGCTGGTATTTAAAGTACTTATGGGGGACCGGGTGCGGTGGCTCATCGTGCCTATAATCCCAGCACTTTGGGAGGCTGAGGCAGGCAGAGCATGAGGTCAGGAGATCGAGACCATCCTGGCCAACATGGTGAAACCCCGTCTCTACTAAAATACAAAAAACGAGCCTAGCATGGTGGCGCATGCGTGTTGTCCCAGCTACTTGGGTGGCTGAGGCAGGGGAATTGCTTGAACCAGGGAGGCTGAGATTGCAGTGAGCCGAGATTGCGCCACAGCGCTCCAGCCTGGCAACAGAGCAAGACTCCGTCTCAAAAAAAAAAAAAAAAAAAGAAAAGAAAAAAATAGGCCGGGAGTGGTGGCTCACGCCTGTAATCCCAGCACTTTGGGAGGCTGAGGTGGGCAGATCACCTGAGGTCGGAATTCAAGACTAGCCTGAGCAACATGGAGAAACCTCGTCTCTACTAAAAATACAAAATTAGTTTGGCATGGTGGCGCATGCCTGTAGTTCCAGCTATTCGGGAGGCTGAGGCAGGAGAATTGCTTGAACCTGGAAGGTGGAGGTTGCAGTGAGTTGAGATCGCGCCATTGCACTCTAGCCTGGGCGACAAGAGTGAAACTCCGTCTCAAAAAAAAAAAAAAAAAGTACCTATGAAAGATGGGCTATACAGTGGTAAACTAGATTACATAGTCTCTGCCCTTAGGGAATATAGTCACTTGGACTTTGTCACTACAGAAGTGTTAAAAAAATACCTATTGAAATATTGTGTATTGGGTTTACTCTACATTAAAGAATATTGGGCTAAAACCAGCCATCAATGCAGTTTTGACATTGTGTTCCTAATTTGAGATTAGTGACAAATACTGAAAAATTAGGGCTTCACTGAAAAACTTTAGGGGAAAAATAACAACTGAGAAAACATACAAAACAACTGAGGGCTTTAACGTAGCCTTGGAATGCTTCAGTCTTTGGCGGTTGGTTGTTAATAAACTAAGTTAAAAGAGCCCATGATCATCTTTTTTTTTTTTTTTTTTTTTTTGAGACAGAGCCTTGCTCTGTTGGCCAAGCTGGAGTGTAGCGGTGCAATCTTGGCTCACTGAAACCTCTACCTCCCGAGTTCAAGTGATTCTCCTGCCTCAGCCTCCCAAGTAGCTGCCATTACAGGCACCCGCCCGCCACCACACCTGGCTAATTTTTGTATTTTTAGTAGAGAAAGGGTTTCACTGTGTTGGCCAGGCTTGTGTTGACCTCCTGAGCTCAAGTGATAACGCCCATCTTGGCCTCCCAAAGTGCTGGGATTACGGGCGTGAGCTACTGCGCCCGGCCCCATGATCATCTTATATATGCAGTTACTGTTACCCAAAGGTTGATACCTTCTTCTTTTTTTTTTTTTTAACTAGGCAAAGAACTTTATTAACCTTTGTTTCAAACTTGATTCCCAGGCTTCTTCGGCTTAATTAGCTGCAAAGAATGAATTGTGTATAAGCAAAAACTGAAGAGAGCTGCAGTGTCCAAGGGGCTTGGGCTTAAAAATATTAGAGATCTAGATTTTATCAGATCCATAAACAAAAATTTCTTAAGAAGCAGTCATAATATAAAATAGCAACTCCCAGTAACTTCTTCAAGTTTTATCTTCAGAAATTGACTCAATTCAGTTTGCCTCATTCTTGGAAGCCTCATCAAAATTCTCCACAAGATCTGGAACTTCATCATCATCATCCTCTCCAGTAGCAAGTGGTGCTTTTCCATCCACAGATTGTTTGGGCAGAGCTTCGGTCAGTCTCCTTAAACTAGTCAGACTATCTGCACCAAGCTGGTTTAAGATGCTGGGTAGCATTTCTGTCAGCTGCTTCGTCTCAGCATGGCCTGTAATGGTGAAAGTGTTCACTGCCAGAGATGCCTGAACTTTAGAGTTGTTAAAGTGGATCACTGTTCTTGGTTTGTAAACATATTCACCTCTTCAATACCAGAGATATTGTTTACCCCTAACTTCTTTAAGGAGAACTGAAGTTTTTTATCATCTGCTGTGGCTGTTCTATGAACCACCTCCTTCTTTCTGCGAGCAGTTCCTTTCCCACCAGTGCGCACTTGTGCCTGCAGTTTGGCGAGTTTTTTCCTGGTTCATGATTGTTTCTTTCATCTTGTCGGAGCGAATAAGGGGCCGCGCAGGGGACTAGGGTTGGTGCTTAGGGGGTCTTGGGTGGACCAGCTGAGATTAGGCGCACACACGGGGATGCAAGATGGCAGCTCTTTTTTTTTTTTTTTGAGATGGAGTCTTGCTCTGTTGCCCAGACTGGAGTGCAGTGGCGTGATCTTGGCTCACTGCAACCTCTGCCTCCTGGGTTCAGGCGATTCTCTTGCCTCAGCCTCCTGAGTAGCTGGGATTACAGGTGCGTGCCACCACGTCTGGCTAATTTTTGTATTTTTTGTACAGACAGGGTTTCACCATGTTGGTCAGGCTGGTCTTGAACTCCTGACTTCGTGATCCACCCGCCTTGGCCTCCCATAGTGCTGGGATTACAGGCATGAGCCACCGCACCTGGCCTAGTATTTGCTTTTCATTTCATTCACTCGCCCACACACCCATCATATAAAATGATTGAGGTGGCCGGGCGCGGTGGCTCAAGCCTGTAATCCCAGCACTTTGGGAGGCCGAGATGGGCGGATCACGAGGTCAGCAGATCGAGACCATCCTGGCTAACACGGTGAAACCCCGTCTCTACTAAAAAATACAAAAAAACTAGCCGGGCGAGGTGGCGGGCGTCTGTAGTCCCAGCTACTCGGGAGGCTGAGGCAGGAGAATGGCGTAAACCCGGGAGGCAGAGCTTACAGTGAGCTGAGATCCGGCCACTGCACTCCAGCCTGGGCCGCAGAGCGAGACTCCGTCTCAAAAAAAAAAAAAAGATTGAGGTTTGGTATACTTGAAGTACTTCCATTTCAGGATTGGGAAATGCGATAATCTTTTTCCTTAGCATATTTAGAATATGCTTGGCCTCCCAAAGTGCTGAGATTACAGGCATGAGCCACTGCGCCGTGCCATATATGTACTTTCTGAGTTTTGATTAAATATCAGTGCATAAAGTGCTACTATTCATTGAGGAATATTCAGTAGTTATATTCATATTGGGGTATTCTAAATATATGCTTCCTTTTTCTCCTTTCAAAAGCAAGGAGAATTTTTGCACTCACCAGTGTGTCTACTGCCTTGTACCTAACTTGCAAACTTTATGGTGGCTAAATATTATTACAAAGAACGTGTTTAATATCTCCTTACAAAACTAGAGGCATTTTTTTGTGGTCTAAAGAAATAGTATTAAAGATAGGAACATGAACCTTTGAGAATTTCCCTTCTACACTATTATAAAGAAGAAGATAAAATATAGGAAATATTATTAGCAAAATCATGATATATTTCCTTTGGGATATGTCCCTCCCTGTTTCCACCACTCATTCAGGCCAAAAGACATTCCTCAGACTTTACTCCTGGCAGGAGAATTGAGGAAGTGGTGGTAGTCATGGCTGGCAGGGAAACAGAAGCATGAAGGTATGTTTTTGAAAAGCAAACTTGTCAATGACAAATGGATTTTTCCAGTTTTGAGTATATGTACTTTTTTTTGAGCCGGAGTTTTGCTCTTGTTGCCCCGGCTGGACTGCAGCCTCTGCTTCCTGGGTTCAAGCAATTCTCCTGCCTCAGCCTCCCGAGTAGCTGGGATTACAGGCATGTGCTACCATGTCCGGTTAATTTTGTACTTTTAGTAGAGACGGGGTTTCTCCATATTGGTCAGGCTGGTCTCGAACTCCCAACCTCAGGTGATCCGCCCACCTTGGCCTCCCAAAGTGCTGAGATTACAGGCATGAGCACTGCGCCGTGCCATATATGTACTTTCTGAGTTTTGATTAATATCAGTGCATAAAGTGCTACTATTCATTGAGGAATATTCAGTAGTTATATTCACATTGGGGTATTCTAAATATGCTTGAAAAATTTCAGAGGGATCATTTGGACAATATGGGATTTTATTAGAAAAGTTTCTATAGTAGGATATTCTGTTCCTAATCCTTTTAAGTTAGACTGAAGCAGTTTTCTAAGTTACTACAGAAAAATAGGTTTCTGCCGGGTGCAGTGGCTCACACCTATAATCCCAACACTTCGGGAGGCAGAGGCAGGAGCCCAGGAGTTCCAGACCAGCCTGGGCAACATAGCAAGACCCTGTTTCTACCAAAAATTCAAAAATTAGCCAGGTGTGGCAGTGTACACCTGTAGTCTCAGCAACTTAGGAGGCTGAGATGGGAGAATTACTTGAGCCCAGGAGGTTGAGGCTGCAGTGAGCCAAGGTCGTGCCACTGCACTCCAGCCTGGGTGACAGTGACTCTTTCTCTTAAAAAAAAAAAAAAAAAAAAGATGAAATTAAATTAAAAAAAAGAAAGATTTCTAACTTGAGGCAATTATGTGTGCATGTATGTATATATAGTGTTTGAATGTACAATACTGGCAAATATCCAGATTTATCACTTATAACAAGATTAAACTTTTCAGTCTAGGAACTGTTTTCGTCTGATTTTGAATCCTTGTTTCATTGTACAGTGTATATTATACAGGTTCTCAAATGGTAATTGAATTGAAACCTTCGATTTTTTTAAAGAAATGTAACCTTGCATTATAATTGCATTATTGGTATTCATATTTAAAAGCTGATGTTGGAAGAAAAATAGTTTCCCATAGTTGGTTTTGCATTAATGATAACGTTTGTATTGACAGGATACCACTTACAGCATTTTCTTACTATATGACAAGTTGTACTAGATTCCCTAACATTTAATTTTTTGTTTCTTAGAACAACCCTGTTGAGGTCATTTACTGAGGTTCCGAATTGTTAAGAGACTTGCCCAAGATCACTCAGCTAATAAGTGACCAAGCTTACTTTTTGAATCCAGTTCTGCCTAATTCTAGAACACTTCTTTACATGGTGATACACTGCCTCCCAGTGGGATGATTTATAGATTTCATAGTGATACTTTCCTTGGGGAAAGAGAATAAAAAGGATACAAGAACTCTAAATGGAAAAGACAGAGGAGGAAGTTAAACTTCTCATAGTGATCAGGAACCTTTTGGGGGATTAAGTAGGAGAAAAGCTTATTTTCAACTGAGAGCTGATGGATGTTTAAAGTTGCATGTGATATGTTTCATGTTTTATAATAAACATCAACTAGCAACTAGAAAAGGCTTAGCGGCAGGGAGATGACAAAGTTTCTTACACTGTACTGATGATAAAGTTTCTTATACTGTACTGCTGTAATCTTGAGTAAAGTGGTATCTGAATTAATTTTAAGGAATTAACCTTTTTAGAAATAACTTTGAAACAAAATGTTAATCTAAAGCATTGTCTCCATAGTAAAGAACAATAATTCTAATAAGAATAATCTGTTCAGGTAAACTGGTCTAGGTCAGGCAGCATTATGATTCCAGTTTGTGTTTTGGTTTTCATATTCCAGCCTCCCTTTTCTGCTGCTTTTTGTTTTTTTCCTCCAGTATCTTTACAGTTTCTATAGTTCTTCATAAAAAGTAGAAATGTTTTGATGGTGATTTCCTTATTTTACTTTTATGCTATTACTGCTAACAGTAGACAACCTTATTTGTGAGGCACTGAAATAGAAGTGATTTCAAAAATTAATCCATTTTATGACTCAGAAACATTTCCTTTTAAAATAATGAAAAAAATAGAAAAATTAATGCATTTAAATTTCCCTACAAGCCTGTGAGGTGTTGGTGCTATTATTATTTTCTGTTTGTGTGTGAGGAAATGGAGGCATAGTGAGCCTAAACTTTTTCTAAGCACACACATACTTAGGAAGTGTTGGAGCCTTAATGTGAACCCAGGCAATCTGGTTCCTAAGGTTTTTTTTTTTTTTTTTTTTTTTTTGAGATAGGGTCTCATCCTGTTGCCCAGACTGGAGTGTAAGTGGCATGATCACGGCTCACTACAGCCTTGACTTTCTGGGCCCAAGTAATACTCTTACCTCAGCCTCCTGAGTAACTGGGACTACAAGTGCATTCCACCAAGCCCAGCTTATTTTCATGTTTTTTGCAGAGATGGGGTCTCACCATATTGCTTAGGCTGGTTTTGAACTCGTGGGCTCAAGCGACCCGGCCGCTTTGGCTTCCCAAGTGTTGGGATTACAGGCGTGAGCCACCGTGCCTGGCCACTACTGAGTTATTTTTTATTTTTTTTTTTACTTTAAGTTCAGAGGTACATGTGCAGGTTTGTTAACGTAGGTAAACCTGTGGTTTGCTGCACAGATCATCCCATCACCTAGGTATTAAGCCCAGCTTCCATTAGCTATTCTTCCTGATGCTCTCCCCCTCCCCCACAGCCCCAGTGTGTGTTGTTTCCCCCCATATGTCCATGTGTTCTCATCATTCAGCTCCCACTTACAAGTGAGAACATGTGGTGTTTGGTTTTCTGTTCCTGAGTTCTTAATGCTACACTACCATACTGCTGATCAGTGGACAATACTGTGAGTGGTTTCTTCATCTTGGCAGTGTACTTTTAAGTCCTCTATTTAATTGTGGAGTATGTTTGTGCATCCTTATAGGAATTTTAGGGGATAGCAGAGGATTGGGCAAATCTCTGAGCCTCAAGTTTTCCCAGCTGTAAGTAATCCCATTTGCCTTATAGGTTATTTACAGAGACCGTATAATAATACAGGTTGAGCATCCCAAATCCAAAATCCTCCAAAGTCTGAAACCTTTTAAGCATCCACATGATGCTCCAAAGAAATATTCATTGGAACATTTTGGATATGGGATGCTCAACTGGTAAGTATAATACAAATAACATTTTGGATATGTGATGCTCAACTGCTAAGTATAATACAAATAATCCCAAATCCAAACAATATTAATATTTGGATTTTGGAATATTTATATTTGAAACACTTTTGGTCCCAAGCATTTTGGATAAGGGATACTCAACCTTTACTTTTTCTGGGATTTTTCTGTGTGCCAGACAATAGGCTGAGGGTTTTGCTGGCACGATAGGCCCCCCAGATAGCTCAGTAATTCCATTTGTTGAGTACATTGCATGTGTCAGATACTTGAGGTAATATACTACCTTAGTTATTATATGATAGGGGATATTATACCCGTTTTATGGATGAGAAAACAACCTAAAGAAATTCAGTAATTTGCTCAAATAGGTTTTTACTTTGTGGCCTTTGTACTTGCTGATCCCTCTGCCTGACTGGGTTACTCATTTCTCCAGGATATTTTGCTCAAGTATTACCCTTTCAGTGGAACATTCTTTGGCCATTACATATAAATTAATATCCCTTGCTTTTCCAGCCCTCCTTTTTCAGTTTATTTTGCTTAATATTACCATCAAACATACATTTACATGAGTTGTCTCTTTCCCCAATCTAGAATGTTAAGTGAGAGGAAGGATATTTGTCAGCTGCCTTTACATTGCTTTAACTCCAGCACCTAGAACAGTGCTTGGAGTGTAGTATTTAATATTTGTTGAGCTAATGCTTATGTGGCATCCAGAGATAGATATACTGGACTTATTTGCAAGCTGATCCTGAAGTAAACTAATTTCATATTTAACAACCAAAATGGGCATTCCTTAGAAGGGAAATGCTGTGGCAGGTGTTTGGGCCTGTTTTGGTTGGGGATTGGGAGGCAATCGAGTCTCCCGTAGTTTTTAGAGGCCTATTCTTATGAATTGCCTTGAGTTCCAGGAGGAGTATATGCCTTCAGCTCAGCTTCTGTGTTCTGCAGAGCCTTTTATCTGTTAGTACAGTCTCTTAAAGCTGCTGCTTCTTACTTAACTTGCAACCCCTCATTTTGCCTAAAGATTCTTTGAGTGACCATTTATAGTGTATTTGTGATGATCACAGCATGGAGCTTGATGTGAAGCAGAGGGTTAGCTTTGAGTAGGGGGATCCTAGCTTTGCCATTTATAATTTAGTAGGAGATAACATACATATGTACATTTCTAGGTACATAAATATGTGTGTATATTTTTAAAACGTGTTGTACTGAAACTTTCAATAATTATGTTTTGGTTAATACTTAATATTTTGATAGCACATAGTTTTTCTGACGTCTTGGAATGCGTACCCTTTTCTTTGTTTCTGCTTCTCAAAACATTTCTTGCAATAATGTATGTAGTTGGAACATAGTAGTAATAATATTTTACTATACTCTTGCATCCAAATGCAAGCTGATTTTGGAGAGAAAGAGACATTGGATTTTAGATACTTCAACCTTAAGTTGATATTATGTAACTGTGGTTCAGCAGAGATAAGAGCAGGAGATTTTTTTGGGATCATTATGCATAGTGTACATTGGCTTTTGGTGAGGGTGATTAGAAATAAAGAGCCGAAGGGTCAGAGGTGAAAACATCATGCTTAACTTGGCAGGAGGAAGAAGTAGGATCACTGATAAGAGTGGTCAAAGAGGTAGGAGAAAATTTAGGATAATATAGCATACAATCCATAAGCATCTCAAATTTGAAAAGAATCCAGATGGCATGTTCTCCCATCTGGGAGATGCTTTTAAATTGTATACAGTATAAAAACTGTTCTTCCAATTATGTCAAGTTAAAATTATCTTTAAAGCTGATATAATCAACAATTATCCTTATGTAGATTGTTTTCTTTGTCACATCTCATGGGAATTGCATTCTTCTCCCACACTGGGTCCCAGGTTACAAATAATAGGTTTAAGCTGGGAAGTGGTCAGGGACAGGAAGGGAAGGCATATTTGGCTTTATTGAATTCTACAAAGTCAAATAAAATTGTATTGGAATTACTTTACGTGCGATATTGGTGTTAGTGTGGCTGATTAAAGAATTGATTGTACTTAAATATGCAAATAGTATTAGGATAAAGCAATACTGCAATTTGATGTCCTCTTCAGAATAGCTCTGAAAAATATGATTGGAATTTCTGGAGTCTATTTTGAAAGGGAAAACTTTTTTCTTTTTTCCTTCTGTACTTCATGTGAAATAAGTGTGTAGGCAACTACTTTAGTTTCTTTAAGTTTTGTGTAAAAGCTAACTTGGGTAGGAATAATGCTGGAGATGAGTGTCTTATAAAAATCACTTCATTTTTCTGCTTCTTGAGATAATATTTTACAGAGAAATTATTATCAATATGAAAAACCACTCATAATTCTACTTTCCTCATTCCAGAAGGTTTTTTTTTTCTAATTTTGGTAAAATATATATAAAAATTGCCATTGTAACCATTTTAAGTATACAGTTCAGTGGCTTTGAGAACATTTACATTGTTGTGCAACCATTGTCATCATTCATATCCAGAACTTTTTTTACCATCTCATAATAAAAGTGTACCCATTAAACAATAGGGCCTTGTTCCTCCCTCCCTCCCTCGCTGCCTTCCACCTCCCAGCCCCTGGTAATCACTGTTCTACTTTCTTTGTATTTGACTATTCTAGGTATTTAGTATAAGTGGAATGATACAATATTTGTTCTTTGTGGCTGTTTCATTTAGCATATGTTCTAGGTGATACATGTTGTAACGTTTATCAGAATTCATTCCTTTTTAAAAGTGAATAATATTCCATTGTATATATATACCATATTTTGCTTATCTGCTCATCAGTTGACAGATACTTGGTTTACTTATACCTTTTGGCTATTATAGCCATTATTCAAGCATGAATAATGGTGACAGGAACATTGGTGTACAAATATATCTGTTCAAGTCACTGCAGTGGATTCTTTTGTGTATATACCCAGAAGTGGAATTGCTCCACAAATTTTGAGTACCTAGTATATGGCAGGCACTGTGCTAAGCACTGGGGATGTAGTGAAAAAGAGGGGCCTGGTTCTTGCCCTGGTTCTTGCCACCGTGCCTGGCCCGAATTTACTTTTGAGTATAATGTGAGGCAGGGCTATACAGACTTTTGTCTTTTTTTTTTTGCCATATCATAAACCAAAACCAACTACTTTCCTTGTACATTTGTCTGTTTCTTTATCCTCATTTTTAGGTAGCAGTACTTCTACAAGTAGCTTTTTCTTTTTCCCTAATTGTGTCAGTTTTTCCCCAACTGTGTGTTGCAGTTAAGTGTGTTAAATGTTACAAAAGGGTTAAGCACAGAGTGCCATGTGTATGTTTCATATAATTGTGATAATATATATATTAAGCCAAAAGAGAATATAAAACATCAAATAACTTTTCCCCATTCCAATATAATCCCCTGCAGCACCTCACTACCCCTGGCTGCCTACCACATGGAAATGTCTTCTGCTGCTTTTCTTCACATTTGAAAATGCAATGACGCTGGGTGAGGTGGCTCACGCCTGTAATCCCAGCACTTTGGGAGACCAAGGTGGGTGGATTGCTTGAGGCTAGGAGTTCCAGAAGAGACTGGGTAGGTAACATAGCAAGACCCTGTCTACTGAAGAAAAAAAAAAAAAAAAAAAAAAGCCATAATGGCATGCACCGGTAGTCCTAGCTACTCGAGAAGCTGAGGCTGGAGGATCACTTGCTCCCAGGAGTTTGAGGCTGCAGTGAGCCATGGCCACACTACTGCACTACAACTTGGGTGACAGAGTGAGACCCTGTCTTTAAAAAAAAAATGCATCCAGAATTTACTTTTTTTTGTTTGTTTTTTTGAGATGGAGTTTTGCTCTGTCACCCAGGCTGGAGTGCAGTGGTACGATCTTGGCTCACTGCAACTTTCGCACCACTGCAACCTCCGCCTCCTGGGTTCAAGTGATTCTTGTGTCTTGGCCTTCTGAGTAGCTGGGATTACAGTGCCACCACGCCTGGCCAATTTTTGTATTTTTAGTAGAGATGGGGTTTCACCATATTGGCCAGGCTGGTCTCGAACTCCTGATCCCAAGTGATCCTCCCGGCTTGACCTCCCAAAATGTTGGGATTATAGGCATGAGCCACCGTGCCCGGTCCGAATTTACTTTTTTTTTTTTTTTTTTTTTGAGACGGAGTCTCGCTCTCGCCCGGGCTGGAGTGCAGTGGCGGATCTCAGCTCACTGCAAGCTCCGCTCCCCGGGTTTATGCCATTCTCCTGCCTCAGCCTCCCAAGTAGCTGGGACTACAGGCGCCCGCCACCTCGCCCGGCTAGTTTTTTGTATTTTTTAGTAGAGACGGGGTTTCACCGTATTAGCCAGGATGGTCTGGATCTCCTGACCTCGTGATCCGCCCATCTCGGCCTCCCAAAGTGCTGGGATTACAGGCTTGAGCCACTGCGCCCGGCCCCGAATTTACTTTTGAATATGATGTGAGGCAGGGCTATACAGACTTTTGTCTTTTTTTCTTTTTTTTTTTTTTTGCTGTATCATAAACCAAAACCAACTACTTTCCTTGTACATTTGTCTGTTTCTTTATCCTCATTTTTAGGTAGCAATACTTCTACAAGTAGCTTTATCTTTTTCCCTAATTGTGTCCAGCAGTTGGAATCACGCTGTCAATCAGCATGAACATTTTTAAAGCTCTTGGTAACTGAAGTTATATTGTTTTCTAATAGGGTGTACTGATTTTACAGTGCCACCAGTGCTGTGATACATGGTAACCACATTATCCTTGCTTCCAAGATGGTATTTTAAACAGTCCGTGCAGTTCTTCAGATTTCTTTAATTTGCGTTTCTCTGATTACTAGCTGAAATTAATATTTCCCCTTGTTTTTCAGCAAGGTATTGTGAATGTGACCAACAAACTTAAGTTTAACCTGAAAGGGCCTTATAATTATGAGTACACAGTAGTTTTTAGTAAATTACTAGCACTTTTTTTTTTTAGTATTAAGTATATGTATCTAATTCTTTTAAATTGAGTTTGTGTATTTTGTAATGTCTGTTCACCTTATTTGTGGTTCTCCTAGTTCATTTCAATTTACTGCTTAGGAAACCTGAAGTAATCTATCCATCCTCTTGTTTGGCCTAGTAGTGCTAAGTTGCATTCAGTGGATAGCCAATTCGTGGATGAGCTGAGTTCAAGTGTTTTGTAAATAGAGTATGAGAGAATCAGTGGGAAGAGCCCAGATGTTTTTTTTTTTTTTCTTACTGTAGTGTAATCTTTTTAGCAGTGAAGCCTATAGTGAAATGAGATTTTTATTAGTAGCTTAGCCTGCTTCTCGATAGTAATGGTTATTTATAGTCATGAGCCGGATGGATAAAGTAAAATTGGCTGTTTGACATCATTCTTTTGAAAAATAATTGCATAATTGTATTTATTGTTATGCCAGGTGGTAGTAGTCTACATAAACCACTTCCGGGTAGGAAGTCCGTAGTATTCTCCTTTTGGGGATTTGTCAGTACCAAGGCATTGCAGAACCTATGGAAAAAGATATCCTTTATGATATCTGAGAATGTTCTGGACTAGCTAACTTTAGAGTGGTTAAAGAGACACTAACAACTTAGTGGTGAAAAGTTTTCCAGGTGTAGAAAGAGGAGTTAGGGGCAAATGAAAACATTCTATACAGCAGTTAATTTTTTTCCCTCTGACCTGTGTCAGAAAAAGAATAATTTTCTTCTCTTTTTTTTGAGGCGGAGTTTTGCTCTTGTTGCCCAGGCTGGAGTACAATGGCGCCATCTTGGCTCATTGCAACCTCTGCTTCCCAGGGTCAAGCAGTTTGCCTGCCTTAGCCTTCCTGAGTAGCTGGGATTACAGGCATGAGCCACCATGGCCGGCTAATTTTGTATTTTTAGTAGAGACGGAATTTCTCTATGTTGATCAGGCTGGTCCCGAACTCCCGACCGCAGGTGATCCGCCTGCCTCGGCCTCCCAAAGTACTAGGATTACAGGCATGAGCCACTGTGCCTGGCCAAAAAAATAATTTTTAAACATCCTTTATAGATTTACTTATTTAGGAAGATAGAATGTATTATTTATAGTTTTGCTGAAAATGATTATGCACGTTACATTACATTAAATGTAGTGAATGGAGAGCCCTGTTCCCCTTTCAGCATAGTCATCTTCTGTTATTTTCATGTTAACATTTACCAGTGCTTGGTATTTTCTTATTTTTCTTCCCCCTCAATAGACTTTAAGCTCTATGGGGGCAAAAACTTCTCTCTTCAATGTTGTAAAGGTGATGTCTCTAATAGTGCCTGATATTTAGCAGGGTGTCAAGAAATATTTGTTGAATGATTTAATTTAGTGCTTTATCTGGATACTGATTAAAATGTTTTATTTAATTTTAATTTTCTTTTTTGAGACGAGGTCTCACTCTGTCACCCAGGCTGGAGTGATCTCAACTCACTGCAGCTTCTGCCTCCCCCGGCTCAAGTGATCCTCCCACCTCAGCTTCCGGAGTAGCTGGGCCCACAGGCACATGCCATCCCACCTGCTTAATTTTTTGTATTTTTGGTAAAGACAGGGCTTCACCATGTTGCTCAGGCTGGTCTCGAACTCCTGAGCTCAAGCAATCTATCTGCCCTCCTTAGCCTCCCAAAGTATTGTGATTACAGGCACGAGCCACCGTGCCCAACTTCTGATTAAAATATTTATAAATAAATTTAGTCCTAGTTGTGAATATAACTACATTCTGAACTTATCAGTCAGATTTTTAAAAATGAGTCTATGAAGCAGGAAAAAGTTTCGAGACCTGAGAGCCTTGTCAGTATTACTACAGAATATAAGAAATTGGAGCTAAGATTAAAAAATACAGTCTGAAGCTCATTACTTTTTTTTTTTTTTTGCTGTATTTAACTATGTCTGAACTCATTATTAGCCTGTTTTCTTCTGATGAGTTATCTTCACAAGTTAAGACAACCTTTTATTCCTTTTTTTTTTTTTTTTGAAGCAAGGTCTCGCTTTTTCATCCAGGCTGGAGTACAGGGGCGTGATCACAGCTCATTGTAGTCTTGGCCTCCTGTGCCCAAGGGATCCTCCTGCCTTAGCCTCCTGAGTAGCTGGTACTACAGATGTCTGCCACCACCCCTGGCTAATATTTTTTTATTTTCTGTAGAGATGGTGTCTCACTTTGTTCCCCTGGCTGGTCACCATGTGCTTTAATCAAATGTAATAGTAGCAATGATTCCATGATAGTTTTAGTTTACATAGCACTTTCACTCTGTCTTCATCATAATAATGATCCTGGCCGGGCACGGTGGCTCAAGCCTGTAATCCCAGCACTTTGGGAGGCCGAGACGGGCGGATCACGAGGTCAGGAGATCGAGACCATCCTGGCTAATACGGTGAAACCCCGTCTCTACTAAAAATAAATATAAAAAACTAGCCGGGCGAGGTGGCGGGCGCCTGTAGTCCCAGCTACTCAGGAGGCTGAGGCAGGAGAATGGCGTGAATCCGGGAGGCGGAGCTTGCAGTGAGCTGAGATCCGGCCACTGCACTCCAGCCTGGGTGACAGAGCGAGACTCCGTCTCAAAAAAAAAAAAAGAAAAAAAAAAATGATCCTTTAGGGAAGGAGGTCTTGTGGTATTTTTTATTTTTAGACAGGGTTTTGCTGTTGCCCAGACTGGAATATAGTAGCAAGACCATAGCTCACTGCAACCTCAAACTCCTGGACTCCAGTAATCCACCTTCTTCAGCCTCCTGAGTAGCTGGGATTACAGGCACGCTCCACCACACCAGGCTACTTTTATTATTATTATTATTATTTTCAGTAGATACGAGGTCTTGCTATGTTTCCTAGGCTGGTCTCGAACTCCTGGGCTTAAGCCATCCTCCCTGCTCCACAGCCAGCCTCTTGTGGTATTCATGCTACTTTACAAACAAGGAATTAGCATTTCAGAGGAGCTAAGAAACTTGGCCCAGGGTTATACAATTAGAATTAGTAATATGAGCACTAGGACAGAGTTACACAATTAGAATTAGTAATATGAACACTAGAACATATATCCTGTGTTCTCTGGTTCTAGTTCTGTGTTTTTTAGAACCATAGAATTTTAGAGCAGGAAGAAACTTTGAAGAGTAGTACTCTAACTTCATATATATATATATAGAGTAAATATTTATTTACAAATATATATGATGTTAATAATATCTATAATTAATTAACATTATAAAACTGATATGGTGGAGTCAGGATTCCAACCCAGGTCTCTTCCTTAGATCAGTCCTGTGATCTTTCTAACCTCCATGTGTTTGATTCTGGAGATGTGTATGCTACCTGATGAAATATCTGATAACAAAGGTATTTGAATTTCTTTTTTTTTTTTTTGAGACAGAGTCTCGCTCTGTCGCCCAGGCTGGAGTGCAGTGGCCGGATCTCAGCTCACTGCAAGCTCCGCCTCCTGGGTTCACGCCATTCTCCTGCCTCAGCCTCCTGAGTAGCTGGGACTACAGGCGCCCGCCACCACGCCCGGCTGGTTTTTTGTATTTTTTAGTAGAGACAGGGTTTCACTGTGTTAGCCAGGATGGTCTTGATCTCCTGACCTTGTGATCCGCCCATCTCGGCCTCCCAAAGTGCTGGGATTACAGGCTTGAGCCACCACGCCTGGCCTAGAGTTTCTTAATAGTTTTCTGTCACAAGTTTGTACTTGGAATGGTGAATAGCTTCCAAAAACTTTGAATTTATTTTGAGGCAGCTTGGGATAGTGGAAATAACTTATGCTTTAGAGACAAGTAGATTTAAGAGCACCTATGACACCTTTCTTTATTGACTATGTGACCCTGTTGTTTCCTCATCTGTAAAATGGGCAGAATATCGTCTACCTTGAACTAAACATAGTGTATTACGTTAAGTGTCTGACATAGAATGTGCTCGATAATGTTACCATTGTTTTAGAATATGTTATAGAGATGAAATGTACTTCCTTACAGTATAGAAAGGGACAGCTAAGATGAAAACAAATTTTGGAAAGCATTTGACCAAAGGTTTTATATCTGCATTCATACAGATTGATATGAATAACTGTTAAGATTTTAAATGTTAGTGAACCTTTTTTTTTTTTAAAGAATATCTTTTTTGAAACAGGGCCTGCGCAGGTTTCTCTCAAACTTCTGGACTCAAGCAGTCCTCCCACCTCAGCCTTCTGAGTAGCTGGGACTGGAGGTGTGTGCCACCATGCCCAGCTACTTAAAAAAAATTAAAGGCCGGGCGCGGTGGCTCAAGCCTGTAATCCCAGCACTTTGGGAGGCCGAGACGGGCGGATCACGAGGTCAGGAGATCGAGACCATCCTGGCTAACACGGTGAAACCCTGTCTCTACTAAAAAATACAAAAAACCAGCCGGGCAAGGTGGCTGGCGCCTGTAGTCCCAGCTACTCAGGAGGCTGAGGCAGGAGAATGGCGTAAACCCGGGAGGCGGAGCTTGCAGTGAGCTGAGATCCGGCCACTGCACTCTAGCCCAGGCGACAGAGCGAGACTCCGTCTCAAAAAAAAAAAAAAAAATTAAAAAAAAAATTTTTTTTTTTTTTACAGGCGTGCACCACCATGCCTAGCTAATTTTTGTATGTTTAGTAGAGACATTTAGTAGAGACAGGTTTCATCATGTTGGTCAGGCTGATCTCGAACTCCTGATCTCGTGATCTACCCACCTCGGCCTCCCAAAGTGCTGGATTACAGGCGTGAGCTACCGTGGTGTCGCCAGGCTGGAGTGTAATGGAGTGATCTCGGTTCACTGCAGCCACCACCTTCCAGGTTCAGGCGATTCTCCTGCCTCAGCCTCCCGAGTAGCTGGGACTACAGGTATGCACCACCATGCCCAGCTAATTTTGTATTTTTAGTAGAGACGGGGTTTTGCCTTGTTGGCCAGGCTGGTCTCAAACTCCTGACCTCAGGTGATCTGCCTGCCTCGGCCTCCCAAAGTGCTGAGATTACAGGCATGAGCCACTGCGCCTGGCCTTTACATTTTTTTGTGGTGATGGTATTTCCCTGTTTCCCAGGCTAGACATCTGTCATTTTAAATTCTTCATAACTTTGCAAGGAATAGGTGCAAATCTCTGCATTTTACAAATAGAAAAAATTGTAGAGATGCATCCTGTCTTTAATCAAGAGCCCTAAAATAAATCTACTTGGGTCTAATAATGAGAAAATAAGGGATAATTCAACATAAAATCTGTACATAGGAAGCATTGTTAGTTATTATGATGAAGTGTTGGGGTTAGTCTTAATGTCTAATAATAAGTAGATTATCACATCTGGTGGAATCTCATAAAACTATTAGAAGTTTGTATTATGAATATTACAGAAGTGCCTAGAAATGCATATGGAGACGAAAAGTTATGCGCAGTTGTATCCATTTTGTGGTTATGGTTTTGAAAAATCTACAGAGTCATACAGGCATATACATGTGGACAAAGGCTGGGAAGGAAAATGAAAATAGGTGATTTATCAGGGTATTAGAATGCTATGTGATTGTTCTGATTATTTTTAAAGATAATTTTGTGTAATAAAGAGGGCGAAAACCAAGATGATATATTTCCCGTATAGTGTGCACTGAAGAGCATTGGCATTAAAACATTCAGGGATTCCACTTAGATGATATGGCTTATAGTATATTGTATCTTATACTTTGGGGGAATTTTAGTAGTCTTGACTACTGGCTTTTAATTTTTATTAGTAAACTTTTAGCATACTATCATTCAACCCATTGCGTTTTACTATGGAACTTCACTATTATTATTTTCTTCTTGTTCTTGAGAATTATGGCCACAATAAGTAGACTTGTATATTATGTAAGTAAATCCTAATGGACTTTTTTTTTTTTTTTGAGAATTTTCAACTTGGTGTCATTAAAGAAGCATTTTTAAGCCCGAAATATATGTTCCATTGCAGTATTATGAGGGAAATCATCCATTATAATCTTCTATGCCCATTGCTTTTTGTGTAGCTTGTCTTGTCAATCAGCAAAGCAAATACTTTACTGCTCTCTGCCTTCCAAATTACTTCATATATTTTATGGTTGATATACTTTATGGTATGTGTGTTCTTTTCTGTTTCATTGCTTCCATAAAAAAGACTGGTTGAGGTGTTAGTTTGATTTCTTCTCTTTTTCCATTCATCTGTGAGTACTACTGCAAGACACAGTGCACCATTGATTCTTGCATTCCTCATTTACATTCTGATTTTAAAAGAAGCTTGTTAAAAAGAATTTGCCTGGGTAAATGGTACTATAGTCTTGGTGGTTTGAAAACTTACAGAATGCTTTTTCAGTTGTTTCATTCCAGTTAAGCATATTGTTAAACTGATGAGGTTCATTCTCTCTGTGTGTCTCTGTCTGTTTCTGTGTGTCTTGCCTGTCTCTCCCACCACCTTCTCCCCGCAGCCCCCATCATTTTGTTTTAAACTAATCTTCAGGGAGTATGTCCGCAGTGAAACTATTGAGAGTTCCCTGTACTGTAATTCCTTGGAATGTTTGCCTTTCTTGAGTTGTTGTGTATTTTACAGAAGTAGTTAGTATCCGGTAGGCTTAATGAGTTTTGTAGCATGGTCTTCATATCTTCAAAGAGTTTTTGAATGTTTAGAGTATACTACTTCAAAAGAAGGAATAATTTTATTAATAATTGTATAAAAATAATGATCCCTGCCCATGGCAAAAATTTAGTACAAAAGGGGTGTAAAGCAAAAGATTTCATTTCTTCCATTCCAAGTTTTTAGAAGTAACCACTGCTGATAGTTTTTTGTATCCTAGAAATGTCCTAATCATAAATGAATTGAATTATATTTATATGTATTGCATTGTAACTTGCTCTTTTCACTTAATTATAGTACCCTATATTTTACAAAAATAGCAGCATATTTTAAAGTAGCATATACTTTGCATTTATAAATCTAATCATCCCCATGGCTTTTAGAAATGCAAAAATTTTATTAAAATATCATATGTATAAGTAAGTGACTTAGTGTTTTTTCTTCCAGAAAAAGTGGTATTGTATAATTCTTTCTTTTTTTTTTTTTTCTTGCTCTGTTGCCCAGGCTGGAGTGCAGTGGCTCCATCTCGGCTCACTGCAACCTCCGCCTCCGTATTCAAGCAGTTCTTTGCCTCAGCCCCCCGAGTAGCTGGGATTACAGGTGCTCGCCACCATGCCTAGGTAATTTTTGTATTTTTAGTGGAGACAGGGTTTCACCATCTTGGCCAGGCTGGTCTTGAACTCCTGACCTTGTGATCCACCCGCCTCAGCCTCCCAAAATGCTGGGATTACAGGCGTGAGCCACCACGCCTGGCAATTATTTCTTTATACTACGTTAGCCTAAACATTTTTTAGGCTAAGGTAGTAACATTTGTTACTTTGTTGTGTTGGGGATGTGATTTAAGGCATACTTTATGTTAAAAGTGTTACTGGTAGAGGGTCTTGACTGCAAGTTGTCCAGGTTCTTGGCATTTTGAACAAAGAATTGGACAAAACGCACATCAAAGCAAAGAAAGAATGAAGCAAGGAAAGCAGAGATTTATTGAAGATGAAAGTACACTCCACAGAGTAGGAGCGGCTGGAGCAGCGGCTCAGGAGCCCTGGTTACAGGATCTTCTGGGGTCCAAATATCCTCTAGAGGGTTTCCGTTGGCCACGTGGTGTACACCCCATGAAAAGGAAGTAGTGGCCTGTGATCGGTCTGATTGGTTGTGGAAAGCAAGCAATCAGGGGCTGAAGTGAAGTTACAAAGTTACACTCCTATGCAAACTTTGTAACTATACAAAATTACACTTCTAAGAAAGGTACTTTCAGTTTTCCCTCTGCCACACGGAGGTACTTAGGTATGGAGAGTTACTTAGGTGTGGAGAGTTGGGGTTTTCCCATTGATTTAGTTCTAGGAAGTCAGGGTGAATAGGTCTTATTCCACCTGCCTCCAGACCCCATTCTCTTGCCTCAAAAGAACAAACTTCACTATGTACGTATTTTGATGGTGTCTTTTCAGAGTTGTGTTTAAGATGCAGTTTTTGTTCTCAATGTCCACGGTCTTAATATAGAAGGTAGCTAATGAAACAAAAATACTAAAATAGCGTCATTATTGTAATGATAGAAACTTATATAAAGTATAGGAACAGAAAGAGGTAGTGATTATCTCAGAGATTTCAAGGAGTGTGTCTTAAGGAGGAGGTGTAGTGATTGAGATTCAGTAGTTTATCATGACATTCCAAACCACCTAACCTCCATCTCTCATAACTTTAACTGCTCTTCGTTCCTTGGGGACACCAGGCTGTTTGATGCCTAGATATTTCTTTGCTTGGGCTGTTTCTAATGCCTAGAATATTCCTGTACCCACTTGCCAGCATAACAGTACATGCCCTTCCAGATTTAGATTGAGGTTACTTGAAAACCATACCTGAGCTTTCCTTTCCCAGAAGAGCTACTTTCCGGTGCCCTGAGGCTTCCTAAGCATATTCATGCCAGTGTGCTTTCAGTGTACCCTATAGTAATCACTTGTGTGACACCTTCACTGTACTTTAAATTCACTGGGGGGAAAGAGTATGTTTTGTTCATTTTCTCTGAACATTTTATTATGAAAAACTCCAATGTACATAATTGTATAGTGAATACTCATATACCTATCACCTAGATTTGACTTTTAGCAGTTTGCTCTACAGTCAGCCCTTCATATCCATGGTTCCCCATCTGTGGATTCAGCCAGTATTTGAAAAAACCTGCTTTAATCTGTACTGAACATATACAGACTTTTTTCTTGTCATTTTCCCCTAAGTAATATGGTATAACAACTTTTTTTTTTTTTTGGAGATGGAGTCTGGCTCTGTCGCCCAGGCTGGAGTGCAATGGCATGATCTCGGCTCACTGCAACCTCCGCCTCCCGGGTTCAAATGATTCTCCTGCCTCAGCCTCCTGAGTAGCCGGGACTACAAGCATGTGCCACCATGCCTGGCTAATTTTGTATTTTTAGTATAGATGGTGTTTCACCATGTTGGCAAGGCTGGTCTTGAACTCCTGACCTCGGGTGATCTGCCGCCTCTGCCTCCCTAAGTGCTGGGATTACAGGCATGAACCACTGCGCCTGGCCCAACAACTATTTTATTTTTTATTTTTTTTGCGACAGAGTTTTGCTCTTGTTGCCCAGGCTGGAGTGCAATGGTGCGATCTTGGCTCACCGCAACCTCCGCCTCCCGGGTTCAAGCGATTCTCCTGCCTCAGTCTTCCGTGTAGGTGGGATTACAGGGGCATGCCACCACGCCCAGCTAATTTTGTATTTTTAGTAGAGACGGCGTTTTTCCATGTTGTTCAGGCTGGTCTTGAACTCCCGACCTCAGGTGATCCACCCGCCTCAGCGGGATTATAGTGCTGCGATTACAGGCGTGAGGCACGATGCCCGGCCCCAACAACTATTTTTATAGCATTTTCATTATGTTTGCTATTACAACTAGTCTAGAGATGAGGAGGATGTACGCAGGTTACATGCAAATATTGGGCCATTTTATATAAGGGACTTGAGCAACTATGGATTTTGGTGTCCTCGGGGTGTGCTGGAACCAATCCCCTATGGATACTGACGGATGACTGTATTTGTTTTGTCAGGTACCATCCATCTAGCTTTTGTGCTCTCCATTTTTAAAAATGCACTCCAAAGTAAGTGCAGACATTCGTGTATGTCACCTCTGAAGAATTCAGCATTAAAATTCTTGATTTTATTTATTATTAACTCTTTATTTTAATCCTTTTTTACATTTGAAAATGTGTATTATTTTTATCATCAGGCCTACCTCAGTGCTGGTACAGATGTGCTTAATTGAATTGAAATCTCTTTTAAAATTGTTAAATTTTACCTTATTTTTTAATTTCTGTAGCCTTTTTACTTTGTGCGCTTGAGTCTAAGTTTACTGCACTTGAAAGGATCAATTCATTGAGGGCTGTAGTAGGGGGAGTTTTTCATGGAACAAATATTATGTTTTTCTTGGAGACAGGGTCTCCCTCTGTCTCCCAGGCTGGAGTGCAGTGGCTCAATCTCGGCTCACTGAAACGTCTGCCTCCCGACCTTAAGCGATTCTCCAACATCACCCTCCTGAGTAGCTGCGACCACAGGCGCACACCATCGTGTCCAGCTAATTTTGTATTTTTTTGT
Organism: Trachypithecus francoisi; assembly: GCF_009764315.1. Lineage (NCBI taxonomy): Eukaryota > Metazoa > Chordata > Mammalia > Primates > Cercopithecidae > Trachypithecus > Trachypithecus francoisi. Next base: position 12,894,825 of record NW_022681471.1, on the reverse strand, counting down.
AGAGACGGAGTCTCACCATGTTGCCCAAACTGGTCTCAAATTCCTGAGCTCAAGAGATCTGCCCGCCTTGCCCTCTGAAAGTGCTAGGGTTACAGGCGTGAGCTACTGCGCCCGTCCTGTGGTTTTAACTGGTCCTTAAAGAATGATTCTGCATTGAGTACAACAAGGAGGTGGTTATGGTTACAGGCTGGAGAAGCAGAGATGGGAATGTGTACTTTCCGTGGAATAATGAGACAAACATTGCGATTGAAGTTGTAGGTTCAATTTTATTAATAGAAAAAGCAGGTCTTTGGTTTTTGCGGGGTCTTGTTGGGATTGATGATATTGAAATATAAGTGCCTGAAGATGATACCTTGTATTTTTCTTAAATGATACATTTTTCTAGTTGGGTAAACTTTTGTTTTGAGTTATTTAGACTAAAAACTGGGTGGCTTAGTGTTTCTGTAGAAGATAGAAAATGAACAGAGGAGCCGGTCACAGTGGCTTACATCTGTAATCCCAGCCCTTTGGGAGGTTGAGTCCAGGAGTTCAAGACTAGCCTGGGCAACATGGTGAGACCTTGACTGTACAAAAAACAATTTAAAAAAAAATTGCATTTAAAGAAAATGAATTGGGGAAGATCCCCGGGGTGAGTTGAAATCTATATGGAATGAACTTCCTGGAGATTTTCAATCTTGCTTAGCTTAAATTTGGGCAATACCTTTCAGGAAAGGTACATTTTTTTTTTTTTCTTGTAGAAAGAAGAGCAGTGTGGTGGCCACTGGTGGCTTAGTCTCTGGAAAGCTTCTTAAGGACATTCTGGGGAAATGCATCATTGAGCTGTGGATTCCTGGCATTTGAGTGAATAATGTTCAGATGATTAAGTGGCCCAAGGCAGGAAGCGGGGAGCATGTTTGCTTCTCTTCCCTAGCTACTCATACCTTCTCTTTCTCTAAAACTGGGTAATCCTATATATAACAGGTTGCTGAATCCATGACTTAGAATAACTTTTCTTAAAGTGGAGTATGGATTCACCTATATTAGGGGATTTGTGAATAATACAAATACCTGAGACCTGTGTACAGATCTACTAAATAAGTCCTTGGGTGTCGGACCTGTGACCATGCAATTAAACAAGCATTTTGTATGATTTTTGTGCATATTGGAATTTAAGAGAACTGCTCTCATAGAGGTGGAATTTTCCATAATTTATTTATTAAGCAACTACCTATAGGCATTATGGGGGAGCTACTACTCCTCTTTAGGAAGTATAATTACAGGCAGTAAGTGCTGTCTTAGTCCATTTGTGTTTTGCTGTAACAGAATACCCGAGGCTGGGTAATTTATAAACAAAAGAGGTTTAGCTCAATGTTCTACAGTCTGGAAAATAAGCATTGTACCACATCTACTTGGCTTCTGGTGATGGTTACTTGCTAGGTCAAAACATGGTAGATAAGGTCAAAGGGGAAGTGGACACATTCAAAGAGAGAACCCGAGGAATAGCTTGGCTTTAAAGCAACAGCCCCACTCTCTTGGGAATGAATCCATTCCCAGGAGAACTAATCCAGTCTCACCAGAGTGAGAACTCAGGACCTCACTCATTACCAAAAGAATGGCAACAAGTCATTCATGAGGGATCTGCCACCATGACCCAAACACCTCTGAGTAGGCCTTACCTCCCAACGCCGCCACATTGGAGATGAAATTTCAACATGAGTTTTGGTGGGGACAGACAAACCATGTCTAACCCATAGCAAATGTCTATTACTTTATAATAAGATTGATGGTAAAGTGCAGCTGTTAGGGATTTTCTGCTGCTCAAGATTTGCTAAAGATCGTTTTGTGTACACAATTGTAAGGAAACTATTATTTTTATTGCATGTATTGAATGAAGAGTAAGATATTTCAGGGGTTTCTATGTGATAGTTTTAGACAGTTCCTTAAGTACAAAGGAAGGAAATTAAGACCTCTTATGTTTTGAAATTGAGTGATTCACATACTTTAAGAGTGTAGTCTTATTTTTGTTCTGAAGAGCTATTATGTGGATTATCTTAGTAAGACAACTATATATTTGTGAGACAAACATGTAGAAGATGAATTCAAGCCCAGAGTTTTGCCTCTTAGCTGTGTGGCCTTGGGAAAAACTTTTAACTTAAAAAAAATTCAGTGTTGATTAGTATTTAGGGGAAGTTGATTTGCTGTAGAAACCATTTTATGCTATTACTTGCATAAGTATTTTGGTAACACTTCTGGTATTACCATGGTAGTATGAAAGCATTTTTTTCCCTCTCGTTATAATATAGAAACAACAACGTAAACAAAAAAAACCTGCAAACTCCTATTTTTAGCATACTTGGAGACATAAAATGGTACAGATTACAAAAAATGTGTAGATGGGCCGGTAGGTTGTGCATCAAAGAAGTGTGGAAAATAGTGAGCTAGCCCAGAGATGGTAGATCTCAGAAAGCTTGAGTGCAAAATACAGTAATATCCTTTGTATGTGACAGTGGGACCAGGTCAAGAGATGAGCAGGCTACAAGATAAAGCCTTTATAGAAAAGGTTTAGTTACGACTAGGGAGATATGGTAGGGCTTTTGCACAAAGAATCCGTTTTAGCAGGAAATCATCTCTGTGGAAGCAGTGGAGAGAACTTTTGACTTAAGAAGCCTGAAAGGCTATTTATCCTAACATATAAAGAGGTCTTTGGAGTCAGTAAGAAAAAGATCATTAGCAGTGGGTCACGCCTGTAATCCCAGCACTTTGGGAAGCCCAGGTGGGTGGATCACGAGGTCAGGAGAGTGAGACCATCCTGGCTAACACGGTGAAACCCCGTCTCTACTAAAAATACAAAAAATTAGCTGGGTGTGGTGGCGGGCGCTTGTAGTCCCAGCTACTCGGGAGGCTGAGGCAGGAGAATGGCATGAACCCGGGAGACGGAGCTTGCAGTGAGTCGAGATCATGCCACTGCACTTCAGCCTGGGTGACAGAGTGAGACTCCGTCTCAAAAAAAAAAAAAAAAAATTAGCTTGTTTAAAAAAAGGCAAACAGCATTTATGAAAAAGATATGAATGGTACTTAAATAAGAAAAATAGAGAAGTGCTTATTAAAATGACAGATATCCTTCTTAGACCTGTTTTGTTCCTGATTTCCTTAGCAGAGTTCAGATAGTGATTAATACTGCATTATCCAAATCTGTTTGGTTGATGTTTTGAGTAACAAGGGATTTATTGAAAGTGTATGCTTGGTTCCTGAGATTGTGAAATAGAATTTGTAGGGAGGTTAATCTATATCCTAAATACCACTATTCACTTAGCAGATTGCCAGAAATCTCTCAAGTCTTGACAGCACTGTTGGTGACTGTATAGAAACTGACAGATCCGTACGTACATTGCTGGTGGAAGTATAATTCGATATAACCCCCAAATATGGAAGGCGATTTTGATATCTGTTAAAATTACAAATGCATATCGCCTTTGGCCAATGCTTTCAATCATGTTTCAGTCAGTGTGAGGACTACTTATATGTAAATGGTTAAAACAATCACAGCAACATGGAATTAAATATTAAATGTTATTCAGGTAACTGAAACAGATAGCTTTGAGGTTCCAATGTAGATGTTGATGAAATACATCAGAAGAAAGCATTTGAGTATGGCCAGGGGAACACTGATGGACATAAATAAAAAAAAATTAAGATATTTACATACAGTCTAATTTACACTTTTTGGCAGTTGTGGAGTTTTGACCAATGTATACAGTTGTCTAACCGTCACTACAATGAAGATATAGATCAGTTCCAGTACCCCTATATCCACATCCCTCCAATATTCCTTGGTAGTCCTTCTTTCCTCCCCAAACATAGCCCCTGGCAACCACTGATTTCTTTCTCATATGTTTTTTTTTGCTCTTTCCAGACTGTCATATACGTGGAATCATACAGTAAGTAGCCAATTGAGTCAGGCTTCTTTGACTTAGCATAATGCATTTGAGATTCATCCAGGGTGTTGTGTTTAGCAGAAATTTGTTCCTTTTTATTACTTAGTAGTATTCTATTGTATGAGTATAACATAATTTGCTTATCCATTTACCACCAGTCGAAGGACATTTGGGTTGTTTCTGCTTTTGGTGACTACAAATAAAGCTGCCTAGAAGTTTTTATAGTTTTAGGTTTTTACATTTGAGTCTAGCATCCATTTTGAGTTAATTTTTGCATATGGTACAAGGTATGGAAAGAATTAACTTTTTTTGACATATGGATATCCAGTCATTCCAGCACCATTTGTTGAAAAGACTGTCTTTCTTTATTGAGTTACCTTGGCACCTTTGTCAAAAATCAAATGACCATATGTGTGTGGGTCTATTTCAGGACTTTCTATTCTATTTCGTTGATCTGTCTTGATCACCATTTACACTGTCTTACCGTAGCTTTATAGAAAGCCTTGACATCAAGTAGTATGAGTCCTCCATCTTTGTTCTTTTTCAAAATGGTTTTGGTTATTCTAACTCCTTTGCCTTTTCACCTAAGAATCAGCTTGCTGATTTTGAAAAAAATCTTAGTAGAATTTTTATTAGACAGATGTCTAAAAATTGTGGTAGCATATATGTAACAAAATTTTCTGTTTTAACTTTTGAAGTGCACAGTTTAGTGGCATTAAGTATATTCACATTGTTTTGCAACTATCACCACCATCTATTTCTAGCAACTTAACAAATTTTCCCAAATGGAAACTCTGGACCCATAAACAATGACTCCCCAATTCCTCCACTACACCCAGCACTTGGCAACCACCATTCTACTTTGTCTCTTTGAATCTGACACCTTTAGTTACTTCATTCTGTATTTGTAGAATAGTAGAATATTTGTCCTTTTGTGACTGGCTTTTATTTCACTTAGCCCAATATCTTCAAGGTTCATCCTTGGGTTTTTTTTTTTTTTTTTTTTTTTTTTTTTGAGACAGAGTCTCGTTCTGTCACCCAGGCTGGAGTGCAGTGGCATGATCTCGGCTCACTGCAGCCTCTGCCTCCCGGGTTCAAGCGATTCTCTTGCCTCGGCCTCCCAAGTAGCTGGGATTACAGGCCCCCAACACCATGCCTGGCTAAATTTTGTATTTTTAGTAGAGACAGGGTTTCACCACGTTGGCCAGGCTGGTCTCTAACTCCTAATCTCAGGTGATCTGCCCACCTCGGCCTCCCAAAGTGCTGGGATCACAGGCGTGAGCCACTGCGCCTGGCCCCTTGTTTAATATGTCAGAGTTCATAATCTATTGTATGTATATACCACATTTTGTTTGTCCATTCATCTGTTGATGGATCCTTGGGTTGCTTCCACCTTGACTCTTGTGAATAATGTTGCTATGAAGATGGGTACATAAATATCTTTTTGAGTGCTTGCTTTGAATTCCTTGGGGTTTATGCCCAGAAGTGCAATTACTGGATTATATGGTAATACTGTGTTTAATTTTTTTTTTTGTTTTTGAGATGGAGTCTCACTCTGTCACCCAGGCTGGAGTGCGGTCGCACGATCTCCATTCACTGCAACCTCCGCTTTCCGAGTTCAAGAGATTCTCCTGCCTCAGCCTCCTGAGGAGCTGGGATTACAGGTGGCTCGCCACCATGTCCAGCTAATTTTTTTGTTTGTTTGTTTAAGTAGAGATGGGATTTTGCTATGTTGGCCAGGCTGGTCTCAAACTCCTGACCTCAAGTAATCTGCCCGCCTTAGCTTCTCAAAATGCTGGGATTACAGGTGTGAGCCACTATGCCCTGCCGTGTGTGTGTGTGTGTGTGTGTGTTTAAGGAACAGTTATACCGTTTTCCACAGTTACATCCCCACAGTTTCAGTTTCTCCATTTCCTCACCAACATTTTTTTAAATCTGTCTGTCTGTCTGTCTGTCTACCTACCTACCTACCTACCTACTGGCCATCCTGATGGATGTGAAGTCAAATCTTAATGTGGTTTGATTTGTACTTTCCTAATAATTAGTGACCTGAGTCTCTTTCAAGTGCTTTGGATAGATTTTTAAATACAGTCTTGAATATTCTTATAAAAGTTGTATATGTACATTGTAGAAAGAAACTACAGATAACTAAAAATAAGAAAGCAAAACCAGGCTGGACATAGTAGCTCATGCTTGTAATCCAAGTGCTTTGGGAGGTCAAGGCAGGAGTATCACAAGACCAGTCTGGGCAACATAGCAAGACCCCTTCTCTACAGAAAATGAAAAAAAAAATTAGGCATACATGGTGTAGTATGTATACCTGTAGTCCCAGCTATTCAGGAGGCTGAGGCAGGAGGATCACTTGAACCCAGGAGTTTGAGGTGACATTGCACTCCAGCCTGGGTGACAGTGAGACTCTGTCTTTAAAAAAATAGAAAGAAAATAAAACCATCCTGTTTTTATCTTTCAGACATTTTTCTATACACATTTATGTGCCATTAAAAAAAGAAACATCCCTTCAGAGTAGAGGCAGAGAGACATTATTCTATACCTGTGCCTTTGTGTTTGTCTTGTCTTTTTCTTCCCTCCTTTTCTTCCTTTTTATTTAGCTCCACCATTTCATGTCAATAACATTTTATTTTAACGCCCAGTCCACATTCACATTTCTCCAAGTATTCATAACACCTATCATATCTGGTTTATCCAAACCATACGTGCATTGAATCTGGTTTCTCTCTCCCTCCTCCTCCCCTCCTCCCTCCCCCTTCTCTCCCTGTCTCTCTCAGACATGGTCTTCCTCTGTCACCCAGGCTGGAGTGCAGTGGCATAATCATAGCTCACTGCAATCTCCCAACTTGTGGGTTCAAGTGATTCTCTGGCCTCAGCCGCCCAAGTAGCTGGGACTACGGGTATGTGCCACCATGTATGCCTAATTTTTTTTGTTGTTGTTTGAGACAGTCTTGCCTCTTGTCGCTCAGGGTGGAGTGCAGTGGTGCTGTCTCGGCTCACTGCAACAACCTCCGCCTCCTGGGCTGAAGTGATCCTCCTGACTCAGCCTTCTGAGTAGCTGGGACTAGAGATGTGTGTCACCATGCCCAGTTAATTTTTATACATTTTTTATAGCCGGAGTTTCTGCATGTTGCTCAGACTGGTCTTGAATTCTTGGGCTCAAGTGATCCACCCACTTTGGCCTCCCAAAGTGTTGGGATTACAGCCGTGAACCACCCTGCCCGGCCATATATATATATATATATATATTAGATTTTTTGTAGTGACAGGGTCTCACTATATTGCCCAGGCTGGTCTTGAACTCGTGGTCTCAAGTGATCCTTCCACGTGAATCTGGTCTCTTAAGCCGATAACCTAGCACAGCTCACCCTCCTTTTGTATAAACTACAGTCATGTGCTGAATAACAACGTTTCAGTCAACGATGGACAACGTACAACATGATCGTCCTATAATATTATAATGGAGCTAAAAATTCCTTTCACCTAGTCATGTCATAGCCTTTATAACGTCTTAGTGCAGTGCATTTCTCATGTGTTTGTGGGGATGCTGGTGTAAATTAACCTGCCCTGCCAGTTATATAGAAGTGTAGCACATACAGTTATGTACAGTACATAATACTTGGTAATAACTATGTTCCTGGTTTACATGTTTATTATACTATTTATCATTATTTTAGAATGTACTATTACTTATAATAAATTGTGGCCAGGCATGGTGGGTGACGCCTGTAATCCCAACACTTTGGGAGGCTGAGACGGGAGGATCAGTTGAGCCCGGGAGCTTGAGATCATCCTGAGCAACATAGTGAGATGCTGTCTTTACAAGAATAATACACAAAAAATTTAGCCGGACATGGTGGTGCGTGCCTGTAGTCCCAGCTACTTGAGAGACTGAGGCAAGAGGATCGCTTGAGCCAGGGAGTTCAAGGTTGCAGTGAGCAATGATCATACCACTGCATTCCACCCTGGGTGAGAGAGCGAGACCCTGTTTCAAGGGAAGGGAAAAAAAAAAAAAGGTAACTAAAACAGTCTTAGGTCCTTCCATTGGTATTCCAGAAAAAGGCACTGTTATGACAGATGACAGCTCCACATGCTACTGTCCCTGAAGACCTTCCAGTAGGACAAGATGTAGAAGTGTAAGACAGTTATATTGATGATCCTGACCCTATGTAGGCCTAGGTTAGTGTATATTTGTGTCTTAGTGTTTAACAAAAAAGTTTTTTTTTTTTTTTTTTTTTTTTTTTTTTTTTGAGACGGAGTCTCGCTCTGTCGCCCAAGCTGGAGTGCAGTGGCCGGATCTCAGCTCACTGCAAGCTCCGCCTTCCGGTTTCACGCCATTCTCCTGCCTCAGCCTCCCGAGTAGCTGGGACTACAGGCGCCCGCCACCTCGCCCGCTAGTTTTTTGTACTTTTTAGTAGAGACGGGGTTTCACCGTGTTAGTCAGGATGGTCTCGATCTCCTGACCTTGTGATCCGCCCACCTCGGCCTCCCAAAGTGCTGGGATTACAGGCTTGAGCCACCGCGCCCGGCCAACAAAAAAGTTTAAAAACCAAAACAAAAATTTTAAAAATAGAAAACTTACAGAATAAGAATATAAAGTATTTTTGTACAGCTGTGCAATATGTGTTTTAAGCTAAGTGTTATAATTAGGAGTCAGTGTAAAAGTTTATAAAGCAAAAAAGTTACAGTAAGTGAAGGTTAATTTATTATTGAAGAAGAAAAAAAATTTTTTTTTTTTTTTTTGAGATGGAGTCTTGTTTTGTCATCCAGGCTGGAGTGCAGTGGCGCAATCTTGGCTCACTACAACCTCCGCCTCCTGGGTTCAAGCGATTCTCCTGTCTCAGTCTCCAGAGTAGCTGGGACTACAGGCGCGTGCCACCATGCCTGGCTAATTTTTTGTATTTTTAGTAGAAACGGGGTTTCACCGTGTTCGCCAGGATGGTCTCGATCTCCTGACCTCGTGATCCGCTCGCCTCGGCCTCCCAAAGTGCTGAGATTACAGGCATGAGCCACTGCGCCTGGCCAAAATATTTTAAAAAATACATTCAGTGTTTCCTAAATGTACAGTGTTTATAAAGCATACAGTAGCATGTAGTAATGTCCTAGACGTTCACATTCACTCACCACTCACTCACTGACTCATTCAGAGCAACTTTCAGTCCTGCAGGCCCCATTCATGGTTAAGTACTTATACAGGTATACCATTTTTTAATCTTTTATACAGTATTTTTACTGGACTTTTTTTAGGTTTATATATGTTTATATACACAAATACTTACCATTGTGTTAGTTGCCTACAGTATTTAGTACAGTAACATGCTGTATAGGTTTGTAGACCAGGAGCAGTAAGCTATGCAATGTAGCCTAGGTGTGTAGTAAGCCTAGGCTATACCATCTAGGCTTGTGTAAGTACACTCTATGATATTTGCACAACGATGCATTGCCCAGTGATGCATTTCTCAGAACTTATCTCCATTGTTAAGCAACACATGACTGTATATTGAGGTATAATTTACATACAATAAATGTCACCTATGATATATACTCCCTTGCAACCACCCACCACAGTCAAGATAAAGAACATCATGGCTGGGTGGCTCACACCTGTAATCTCAGCACTTTGGGAAGCTGAGGTAGGAGTATTGCTTGAGGCTAGGAGTTTGAGTCAGGCCTAGGCAACAAAGCAAGACCCTGTCTCTACAAAACACACAAAAACACAAAAATATTAGCTGAGCATGGTGGGATGCAGTTACTGAGGAGGGAGGGTGGCTTGAGCCCAGGAATTTGAGGTTGCAGTGAACTGTGATCATACTACTGCACTGTAGTCTGGGTGACATAGGGAGACCCTGTCTCAAGACAACAACAACAATAAAACCCCATCTCCATTACCCTCAAGTTTCTTCTTGCCTCCTTTCTGTCAAGGTAGATTAGTTTGCATTTTTTATAATTTAGAATTTCATATAAGTAAAATCATACATTAGTAGGTACACCATAGTCTTCATATAATCCCAACTCTTTGGGAGGCCAAGGCGGGAGCGTTGCTTGCGCTGGGGAGTTATTGGTTAGAATATATCCTAGGTGATTTTGTATATTTGATGTTATATCTTACCTGTAGATACGCTAGTGATGATAAAGTTAATTCCTGGCTTAGGGTGATGACTGTCCAATTTTCTTATTGTACTGCTAGGTTTTCACCTTGTGAGGAGAAAATTGCCTGTGTGGTTTTACTTGGGAACTAAAAGATGGCCGTTTCTGCGTCAACCATACACCTGATTTTTTTTTTTTTTTTTTTTGAGATGAAGTTTCGCTCTTTTTGCCCGGGCTGGAGTGCAATGGCGCGATCTTGGCTTACCACAACCTCCGCCTCCCAGGTTCAAGCAATTCTCCTGCCTCAGCCTTCTGAGTAACTGGGATTACAGGTGCCCGCTACCACGCCCGGCAATTTTTCTTTTCTTTTTTTTTTCTTTGTATTTTTAGAAGAGACAGGATTTCTCCTTGTTGGCCAGGCTGGTCTCGAACTCCTGACCTCAGGTGATCCACCCTCCTTGGCCTCCCAAAGTGCTGGGATTATAGGCATGAGCCACTGTGCCCAGCCTGAAAAATAATTCTTAATGAAAAGGTAGGGTAAATACTTAATTTTTTCCTTTAGTTACCAATTTTCAAATTAAGGTGTTAATTTAGTAACTATAATGATAACATAGATTTGTTCTTTTATCTTTTTTGGGGGTTTATTATAGATTTTTATTGGTTTAATAGATTTTAATACACTATAGTCATGTGTATTTGTTTTTGATGTATTTTACAGATGAGTTTATATTGATATTCCTGATTAAACATTTTTTGTTTTAACTTTTTTTATGGTAAAATACAGATAACATATACATTTGAACCATTTTTAAGCGTACAGTTCGGTAGCATTAAGTGCTTTCACATTTGTTGTGTAGCCATCACCACCATCCATCTCTGGAACTTTATCTTTTTAGAAAACTTTCTAGAGGTTCATATTTATTGGCATTTGACCAAGAGTCTTCCTCATGGGCAAGGTGCAGCCCTGGGCAGGACTATCAGCATCCTGCTCTCTCCTCAATTCTGTTAATCCACCAATCCTAATCCCTCCTAACCCTACCATAGTCCAAAGAAGATAAAAAGTTCAGGGACATGATGTACTGCTCTCAAACTCTATACCCATTTAGCACTAATTTCCCATTTTCCCTAGCCCAAAATAACCCAACCACCATTCTACTTTCTCTTTGAATTTGACTCCTAGGTACCTCACATATATATTCCTATTTAGTGGAATTGTAGACTGTTTATCCTTTTGTGACTGGCTTATTTCACTTAGCACTGTCTTCCAGGTTCATCCATGTTGTAGCTTCTGTTATAATTTCCTTCCTTTTAAGTCTGAATAATTTTCCATTGTGTATATGTACCATATTTTGTTCATCCATTCATTCATTGATGGATACTTGAGTTGCTTCTACCTTTTGGCAATTGTGAGTAATGCTGTTATGAACATGGGTGTACAAATGTCTGTTTTGAGTCCTTGTTTTGCTTTCTTGCATTCTATTAAAAATGTTAAGGTTCTTTGCTTTTTACATTTTTTTTTTCTCTTTTATCCTCCTTTTGACTTTATTCTTAAAGTTTTATCTTGGTATAATAATTTATGGAATGTTGCAGAATTAGCAAGGTCCCGTGTGTCCTTCACTCAGGTTCTCCCAGTGGTAACATTTGTCATAATTACAGTACGACATCAAGACGGGGAAGTTGACATTGGTACAGTCCACATACAGGTGTCCCTTGATATCTGTGGGGAACTGGTTCCAGAACCCTTGATGACATCAAAATCCATGGATGCTTAAGTTTATTAGACAAAATGGCATAGTGTTTTCATGTAATCTACACACATCTTCCTGTATACTTTAAATCATATCTCGATTACTTATAACACCTAATATAATATAAATGCTATGTAAATAGTTATTGTATTGATTTTATTTTTTATTTGTTTTTTTTTTTTTTTTTTGAGACGGAGTCTTGCTCTGTCGCCGAACTGGAGTGCAGTGGCTGGATCTCAGCTCACTGCAAGCTCCGCCTTTCGGGTTCACACCATTCTCCTGCCTCAGCCTCCTGAGTAGCTGGGACTATAGGCGCCCGCCACCTCGCCCGGCTAGTTTTTTGTATTTTTTAGTAGAGACGGGGTTTCACGGAGTTAGCCAGGATGGTCTTGATCTCCTGACCTTGTGATCCGCCCGTCTCGGCCTCCCAAAGTGCTGGGATTACAGGCTTGAGCCACCGCGCCCGGCTATTTGTATTTTTTTATTGTTGTTTTTTTTCATTGTGTTTTTTCCCTGAGTATTTTCTTTCTGTGGTTGGTTGAATCTGAGCATGTGGAACCCATGGATATGGAGGGCTAACTGTATTTATTCAGATCTTGCTAGTTATACATGGACTCATTTAGATAACTATGTTTGCATGTTTTATGTGTATAATTCTGTGCAGTTTTATCATGTGTAGATAGGTGTAACCGCTACCACCACCATCACCATCAAGACACAGAACTGTTCCATCATCACAAATATCCCTCACACTACTCATTTAGTTATACTCACTCCCCTACCCCTTCTCTCCTTCCTCTATTTTGTTTCTAATCTGTGTCAACCACTAATCTGTTATTCATGATTTTGATATTTTCATGGAGTCATAAATGGAAATCATACTGTATATAACTGTTGATACGTTTTTTTGTTTGTTTGTTTGGTTTTGCATTTAGCATAATTTCCTTGGGATCCATCCAAGTTGTTATATTTCTTTCTATTGCTGAGATGTAGTCTGTGGTACAGATGTACCACAGTTTGTTTAACCATGTGCTCATTGAGGGATTTTGGGGGTTCATATTAGTTTTTTAGGGCTGCCTAAAAAAGTAGCACAACCAGGTGGCTTAAACAACAGAAATTGATTGTTCTGGAGGCAAGAAGTCCAAGATCAAGGAGTTGGCAAGGTTAGTTCCTTCTGAGAGAGAATCTATTCTGTCCCCCTCTCTTAGCTTCTGGTGGTTTGCTGGCAATCTTGGGTGTCCCTTGCCTGGTAGAAGCGTTACCTCCCATCTCTGCCTTCATTTTCACATGGATTCTCCTTGTGTGCATGTCTCTTTGCAAATTGTCCTTTTTAAATTAGAATACCACTCATATCTCATATTGAATTCCTCCCTAAGGACTTCATTTTAACTTGATAACTTCAGTAAAGATCCTGACTCCAAATAAGGTCACATTTTGAGGTACTTGGGGATAGGACTTCAACATATGAATGTTTAAACCCATAGCAGAGTTGCTTTCAGTTTTTTGCTATTACAAACAAAGGTCCTATGGATGTTTATGTACATGTTTTTACGTAGACATAGGTTTTCATTTCTCTGGGATAAATGCTCAGGTGTAAGGTGGTTATGGCACGTGCATGTATGGTTTTTAAAGAAACGTCTAAGCTCTTTACCAGAGTGGCTGTAATTTACATTTCCATCAGCAGTGTATAAGAATCAGTTTCTCTGCATCTTTGCTATCATTTGGTGTTGTCACTATTTTTTTATTTTGGCAGTTCTTACAGGGTAGTGATACCATGTTGTGGTTTTTATTTGCATTTTCTTCTGTTCAGTTTAACATGTGTTTTAAAAGTTTGTTTGCTAATTATCTCTTTTATACTTAATATCTTGATTCTTAGTGTCATTAACAAAATTGCTTGCTTTCTGCTATAGTAGAAAGAAAATAACGTCAGAAAAACAGAATTAGTGTAGCAGACAACAGAAGTAAGAAGTTTAATTTTCTTTCCTTTTTTTTTTTTTTTTAAATAGAGACATAGTCTTGCTCTGTTATCTAGGCTGGAGTGCAGTGACCTAATCACAGCTCACTGCAGCCTTGTACTCAAGCGATCCTCCATTCTCTCTCTCCTCCCTCCCCCCTCCCTCCCCCCTCCCCCTCCACCCTCTCTCTCCCCCTCCACCCTTTCTCTCTCCCCCTCCACCCTCTCTCTCTCTCCCCCCCTCCCTCCCCCTCCACCCTCTCTCTCTCCCCCTCCACCCTCTCTCCTCCCCCCTCTACCCTCTCTCTCTCCCCCTCCACCCTCTCTCTCTCCCTCCCCCTTCCCTCCCCCCTCCCTCCCCCTCCACCCCTCTCTTCCCTCCCCCCTCTCTCTCCCTCCCCCCTCCCTCCCCCTTCCCTCCCCCTCCACCCTTCCCCCACCAACCCTTTCCCCCTCTACCTTTCCCCCTTCTTCCCTCTCCCTCCTCTCTTTTTGTAGAGACAGTTCTCACTATGTTGACCAGGCTGGTCTCAAACCCCTGGCCTCAAGCGATCCCCCGAACCTTGGCCTCCCAAAGTGCTGGGATTACAAGTGTGAGCCTTCACATTCTGCTTAAATTTTCTTCTTTTTGTCCTTGAAATTCTTCCCACTAAGGATAAGCAAAGTGTGTTCTCACCTCACATTATATAAGTACTTTCTCTGTATGCCTGTGTTATTATTTGATGTACATGGTAAGGTTTATTTTTCCAATTTGTCTTCAATTTCAGAAATTTAAAAAATTCTGTTTTTATGACAGTGACATAACCTAACAAAATTCAGTTTCACTTGAATGAGTATGACATTTTCCTTATTCAAAAGTTAAAATTATATGCAAAGGTATATATAGAAGTCTTCCACAGATTCCTGCCGCCTGTATTTCTTTTATCATCCCCTGCTCCTTACAGACAACTTGGAAAAAGTGTTTCTTGTTAATCCTCTCAGTATTTTTTTGTGCAAACAAATACATCCATTCATATACATGTTCTTATTTTGTGAAAGGCATCACATTTTACATTACATAATTTGATGTAAACTTAGATATTAAGTAGCAGACCTAACAGAAGACTTTCAGAGTTGTGTTAATGCTGTTATTTATGTTGTGAGAGTTGAATCTGCTACACTGACTTCCACATTATTTTGTGATCTATAAGTTATGATCAACATGAGATAGTAGGTTCACTAGTAACTAAATTCAAGTATATAACACTGGAAAAACTGCTTGTTGCTTTATGACTTTGGGCAGAAAAACAGGTGAAATGTAGTTGAATACTTTGTAAATTATGGTTAGCCAAAGTAGGTGACACAGGACTAACCTGTGAAAGGGGACATAATGAAGTAAAGCATTCAAGTAAAATGACATGATAATGGCATATTTGGCAAACATCTTCAGAATAGTTTATATGTAGAAGTTGGAGGAGAAAAGTTTTTCCCTTTCCTAGTTGCAAGTTATTGTTATTATTATTTTTTTTTTTTTTTTTTTTTGAGATGGAGTTTCACTCTTGTTGCCAGGCTAGAGTGCAATGACGCGATCTCGGCTCACTGCAACCTCCACTTTCTGGGTTCAAGTGATTCTCCTGCCTCAACCTCCTGAGTTGCTGGGATTACAGGCATGCGCTACCACACCCGGGTAGATTTTGTATTTTTAGTAGAGATGGGGTTTCACCGTGTTGGTCAGGCTGGTCTGGAACTCCCGACCTCAGGTGATCCGCCTGCCTCAGCCTCCCAAAGTGCTGGGATTACAGGTGTAAGCCACTGCGTCCACCCCTATTATTAATTTTTTAGAAACAGGGTCTCGCTGTGTTGCCCAGGCTAGTTTCAAATGCCTGGGCTCAAGTAATCCTCCTGCCTCATCTCCCAAAGTGCTGGATTAGAGGCATGAGCCACCGTGCCAAGTCACTAGTTGCAATTAATTTATTAATTAGGATAGCTAAGCACAGTCATTTATGGTGGGTAGGGGGAGACAGAGGGAGAGGGAGATTGTGTTTCATGATGAAAAGATCATTTTGAGTATTTTTGCCAAAATAATAATCATAGAATAAGATGGAGATCCTTGCATATGAATAATCTTTTCAGTCATGGTGTTCTCAGTGTTGCTACGTTATTTGGCAGATAACTCTTTGCCTGGAGGATCATTATAACACATTTTTTTTTTTTTAGAAAGAGTTTTCTAATTGAGAACTTTCTTTCCTGACTAATTACTTAATAAACCATTGTTACAACAAATTATATCATAACAGCAAAGTTGCAGTAACTATGAATCTAAGATAGTTTCAAGTTCTCTGTAGTAGAGTGTACTTTCAAGTCTATCCAAAACAAAAACGTTAGCTCCAGTATATATTGTTTTTAATAATATATTGCTCTTAATATTAAATATATATTGAGTCATTATTTCACCTCCTTTCTTAGCATTTCGATAGTTCTTTTGGGGATATTGATTTTGCAGGATGCTTTAATGTATTTGTTGTTTAGAAATAAGGCAGTCTTTTGTCGTAGTTCTAGGAAGGTTTAAAAACTTCAGTCATCTTAGAGTTCAGATTGAGTTGGTCTGTTTGGATGGCGTGCTAAAGTGTATGAAATATGCTCAGTTACAGGACAAAATGTGGGAGTCCCCTAATGATATCTGGTACCAGTAATCTAATCAGATAGGTAGGTAGGTAGGTGGGTGGGTGGGTAGATAGATAAGATAGATAGGTAGGTAGATAGATAGATAGATAGATAGATAGATAGATATCTCTTCTTACTGGATCTTATGCTGTGTGCTCCCTCTCGAGTTTAATGGAATCAAGTGTTGCGTTTTAGGCTAATTTCTAAATCTTAGTGTCATCACATGAGGCCATTTAGTATACTAACTGTTGGATGCAGTTTGTTTGCATTGCTGCTGGAAGATTGTTGTTGCTTTTTACCTTGGCTTTAAGTTGTGTGCTCTTGTGGGTAATTATGGGACTTGACTTGTACCGTCATATTTTGAACAAGCGAAAGAAATGTTGAACGTTTGTTAAATAGGTTTCAGTGACAGTTTTCATATTCTATGGTGAGCAACTTAAAAAATGTAGAGTTAGCTCCGGTTGTTCAACCAAGTGTTTCCATGTTTTTTGGAAAACCTAGATTGTTTCTTTTGATATTTTGCTGTAAATTTAACATAAGCTTTGGCGCATTTTACCTTATTAAACAGGAGACAGAAAGTCTGTCAAAATATTCTGAGTGTAGATATCAATGATTAGTGTCTTAATTTACAAAATGACATCTCAATAGATCAATAGTTAATGGTATGTGATATGCTTGTTTAGTGGAAAGGTGTTCTCAAATGATCGATGATTTAAGTAAAATACTGTGAGTTTATACCATATGAGAGAAGCTTGCTTGATAAAAGAGGTTTCAAATTTAAGTTTTTGTTGTGGTAAATACCAACATTAACCATTTTTTAAGTGTGTAATTGAGTAATGCTAAGTATATCCAACTGCTGTGAAAACAGATCTACAGAAATTTTCATCTTGAAAGCCTGAAACTCAATACATATTAAACAACTCCCATTTTTCTCTTCCCCTAGTCCCTGGTAACCATTATTCTACTTTCTGTTTCTATGAATTTGACTACTTCAGATAGCTCATAAGTTGAATCATATAGTATTTTTCTTTTTTGTGACTGGCTTATTTCAGTTAGCATAATGCCCTTAGGGTCCATCTGTGTTGTAGTGTAGTACAGATGTTCCTTCCTTTTAAAAGGTGTGTATTTCATTTTATGTATCTATTTTGTTTATCCATATCTGTTCTATTCCATTGGTCTGTTTGTCTTTATGCCAGTACCTCACAGTTTTGATTACTATAGCTTTGTACAGTAAGTTCTCACTTAGTGCCATTCTTAGGTTCTTGGAAGCTTGGGCTTTAAGCAAAACGATGTACAGCAGGTCCTTGAATAATATCAATTTGTTCAATGTTGTTTCGTTACAATGTTTATGAGGAAAAAAATTGGTTTCAAGTCATTTTGCTTAACATTGGAGTTTCCAAGAACCTGTTGGTGATATTGAGGACTTTCTCTAAAATGCTTTGAAATTAGGAAGTGTGAGTCCTCCAACTTTGTTCTTTTCTTCCCAAAATTGTTTGGGCTCTTTGGGTCCCTTGAGATTCTATATGAATTTTCAGCTTAATTTTTTCATTTTTGCAAAAAGTGCTATTGGGATTTTGATAGGGATCGTGTTGAATCTGTAGATTTCTTTGGGTAGTATGGACTTCATAATAATATTAAGTCTTCGAATTCATGAACACAGGATGCCTTTCTATTTGTGTCACCTTCCATTTCAGCAATATTTTGTAGTTTTCAGTGTACAAGTCTTCTACCTCCTTGGTTAGGTTTAGTCCTAAGTATTTTAAGCTTTTTGATGCTGTTGTGAATGGAATTGTTTCCTTAATTTCCTTTACGGATTGTTAGTATATACGAGAATTTTGTTCGTTGATTTAATATCCTGTGACTTTATTGAATTTGTGGTTATTAGTTCTAAGTTTTTATGTGTGTGTAAACTTTGGGATTTTCTACATAGAAGATTGTGTCATCTGGGAACAGAGATAATTTTACTTCTTTCTTTCTGACTTGGATGCCTTTTATTTTTTTATTTTTTTTTTTTTTGAGACGGAGTCTTGCTCTTTCGCCCGGGCTGGAGTGCAGTGGCCGGATCTCAGCTCACTGCAAGCTCCGCCTCCCGGGTTTTACGCCATTCTCCTGCCTCAGCCTCCGGAGTAGCTGGGACTACAGGCGCCCGCCACCTCGCCCGGCTAGTTTTTTGTATTTTTAGTAGAGACGGGGTTTCACCCTGTTAGCCAGGATGGTCTCGATCTCCTGACCTCGTGATCCGCCCGTCTCGGCCTCCCAAAGTGCTGGGATTACAGGCTTGAGCCACCGCGCCCGGCCGGATGCCTTTTATTTATTATTTTTCCTGTCTAATTGCTTTGGCTAGGCCTTCCAGTACTATGTTGAATAGACACGTGGTGGGAGTGGGCATCCTTGCCTTGTTCTGTATGTTAGAGTAAAAACTTTCAGTCTTTTACCCTTGACTATAATATTAGCTATGGGCTTTTGACTTTTATTATATAGAGATAGCATCTTAGTCCATTTTCTGTTCCTTACAACAGAATATCTGAAATTAGGTGCTTTATAAAGAAAAAGAATTTATTTCTTACAGTTAAGGAGGCTGAGAAGTCCAAGTTTGAGGGTCCACATCTGATGAGAGTCTTCTTTCTAGTGGGAACTCTGTACAGTTCCTAGGTGTTGCAAGGCATCACATGGCAGTGGGACTGAGCATGCTTGCTCAGGTCTCTTTCTCTTCTAAAGCCACCAGTCCCACTCTCATAACTATTAAATCATTAACCCAGTAATCCATGAATGGATTAACCTATTCATGATGGCAGAGCCGTCTTTACCCAATCACCTGTTAAAGGCCCCACCTCTCAATACTGCCACATTGGGGATTAAATTTCCACATGAGTTTTTGAGGGGACAAATACTCAAACCATAGCAGGTGATTTTTTTTCTAGTTTTCACTTGTTGAGTATTTTTTATAGTGAAAGGGTATTGAATCTTCTTGTCAAATGCTTTTCCTGCGTCAATTGAGATGATCATGTGGTTTTTGTCCTTCATTCTGTTAATGTGTTGTGTTACATTGATTTTTTGTATGTTGAAACAGTCTTGCATTTCAGCAATGAATCTCACTTGGTCATGGTGTATAATATTTTAAATGTTTTAAATGATGAATTCTGGTTTGCTAGTATTTTTTTAGGAATTTTTGCATTAATATTCAGGGATATTGGTCTATAGTTTTCTTATAGTATCTTTTTCTGGCTTGAATTTAATTTTTAAAATGTAATTTGCATGCTTTACTCTTTGTCTAGGAATGTTTAAGATTAGAGATAATTAAAATAATTTTAGAGTACCACATATGTGTCTCCCATTGTTACCACTGCATGGAATTACCAAGTGAAGAATCAAACCCTTAGATCTGAAATACGAATTGGAAAGTACCTATAGTGTGTTGACAAACTGAATTGTGAAAGCATATTTGATTTCTGAACTTGAATATGCATATAATTCAAACCTATGAATTGTGTACTGTGGTTGTTAGCTAAAAGGTTAGTGGGTAATATCAAGTGGCTGGTAATGCTAAATATTTTAATAAGGTCAGCTAATCAGAAGTGAAAGGAACAAAAAAATTGGACATGTGACATATATGTATTGTATAGTCATGCTAAAATGAAAAAAGAGGCATTGTATATTAATAGTCACCACAATTTTAAATATCAGGTTAAAATTTTTCATTATTCTCTATAAAGTGGTATCTTTTTCACTTTGGTTTTACTGTTTTCAATCTACTGAATTGTTTTTTTGGTTACGGTTCTATCTTCATTATCATGCAAATTAATAAAATTCAATAATTCATTGAGATACTTTTTACTACCTTGAGTAAATAAATGTGGAAACTTTTGATGTAATCTATTCAGAGTATGTGAAATGAAAATTTAGATTTCCCCCAGCATCAAGCAGGATTGTCCTGTGTTCATCTACTCTTCTATGAAATCTGCCTTTTTTTGAAATTTGCCAGTGAGCCAGTGATGCCCAGTGTGAAATGGTTTAGATGGCAATAATATATTGTGCTTATATCATGCTGTATACTATTTAACCCGTCTTGTAAATTTGATTTTTTGATCTGGATATTCATTTATACCAGCTAATACGGTCTCATTGGAAATGTTGATAGCCACTACACCCAGTTGTAATTACCCATGTTTATTTGTTTTGTCTTAACATTGCAAATTTACATCACAGGTTACATCACAAAGTTATGTTAATAAGATGAAGATGTATACACATGCACGCACACACACACATGCACACAGTCCAGAAAGCTAACTGTAGAGTGTGGTATTCACATATAAGTGAGATGAAGAGTGGATAATGACAGTATTAAAACAATTATTAGCTATTGACCTTGGCAGACTGAGAAATGATTTTAAGGTGATAGTATATGATAAAACAAATATCTGTTTTGATATTTGTCTTAGGATAGAGCCAGATAATGTCTGGTCAGCTGCAGCTTATTGGGGCTGACTGGGGAAATAGTAGTCTTCAAATTAGATAGCAGATACATATCCAGTATGTCAACTATAATATGGTATCCAGTGTAGGGCAGCAGCCAATGCCAGTATGGTCAGACAGATGAGAGGACAATATTGTAGCATTCAGGTTAAGGCAACTCGAGACAAATGGAGACTTTTTAGGGTGGGTTTATGGGCAGGATTCCAGTACCAGAATGAAGGTAGATGTATTACAGCAGGAACATGTCAGACAGGATAGGATCTTTGGGTGATTCAGGTACAGATTACAACTGAGTACTGAGTACAAGTTGACTCTGCGGGAATAGGACATAAGCCTTTTCTTGTCTCCCTCTAACTCCTAACTAAGGGGGTTGCTAAGTTCACAAAGCGTGCTAGGTTTTCTTTCTTTTTTTTTTTTTGAGACGGAGTCTCGCTCTGTCACCCAGGCTGGAGTGTAGTGGCCGGATCCTGGCTCACTGCAAGCTCCGCCTCCCGGGTTCACGCCATTCTCCTGCCTCAGCCTCCCGAGTAGCTGGGACTACAGGCGCCCGCCACCTCGCCCGGCTAGTTTTTTTGTATTTTTTAGTAGAGACGGGGTTTCACCATGTTAGCCAGGATGGTCTCAATCTCCTGACCTTGTGATCCGCCCGTCTCGGCCTCCCAAAGTGCTGGGATTACAGGCTTGAGCCACCGCGCCCGGCCATTCATTTTTGAGACGGAGTCTTGCTCTGTCACCCAGGCTGGAGTGCAGTGGTGCGATCTCGGCTCACTGCAATCTCCGCCTCCTAGGTTTACGCCATTCTCCTGCCTCAGCTTCCCGAGTAGCTGGGACTACAGGCGCCCGCCACCTCACCCAGCTAGTTTTTTGTATTTTTAGTAGAGACGGGGTTTCACTGTGTTAGCCAGGATGGTCTCGATCTCCTGACCTCGTGATTCGCCGGCCTCGGCCTCCCAAAGTGCTGGGATTACAGGCTTGAGCCACCGCGCCCGGCCTTAGGTTTTCTCCAGACATCAAAACTGGTCATCGAGAACTGGGACAACCAATATGTAGGTTTGTCAAGGTGATCACAGTTGTGGTGATGGCTCGAGTCATGTTTTGAAAGTATTGGGGAAAGTGAGTAGACAAGAAAACTAGGAAGATTGCTGAGCACCTACTATAATAAACTTAAAAATAGGAAGGGAACAGGTGGATGTTTCCCGTTTTGTAAATTTTAGTTTTTGGCAGTGTGTAGTGATGCCATATCTGTAGACTGCCCCAGCTTGCTCCTTCCCCTCTTCCTGAAAATAAAAGTTATTTTTGCATTGTTGTGGCCTTAGGCCTGTTCAATTTGTCTACTTCGTTATTTTAGAAAGGCCTTTTACTTTGGCCTCCTTCCGTCCTTTATATGTATGTATGTATAATTTTTTTTTTTTTTTTTTTTGAGACAGTGACGTGCTCTGTTGCCCAGGCAGGAGTGCAGTGGCACGATATTGGCTCACTGCAGCCTCCACTTCCTGGGTTTAAGCAATTCTCATGCCTCAGCCTCTGGAGTAGCTGGGATTACAGGCCTGTGCCACCATGCCCAACTAATTTTTGTATTTTTAGTAGAGATGGTATTTCTCCATGTTGGCCAGGCTGGTCTGGAACTTCTGGCCTCAAGTTATCTGCCTGTCTTGGCCTCCCAAAGTGCTGGGATTACAGGCCTGAGCTACTACACCCGGCCTGTCCTTTATATTATTTTTAAAGTTTGTAAGTGTAGATTTCCTACTATTAGTTAGGAAATATAGACAGGGTCATTAATCTTCCTACATATGCAGATTTCTTCCAGGCGTGCCTTCTCTGGTTTACCTATTCCTGTACCAGAGCAGGGACTACCATTAGGAATTCTGTAGGACTCCATTCAGGTTTGTATAAAAGAAAAGATATTTACGAATGATATATGTGGTAGCTGTAATGTGAGTGTGTTATCAAGAAACTTTTAGGTTAAGATTTTACTACTGGACTGAGTACACATGATCATTGCTTAGTTTGACATACTTTTCACCATGTCATTTACTTAGAATAGTATAGCATAAATTAGGGAGATTAACAGAGGGAGGACAAATATTTTTTAGGTAAGAAGAATTTTTTTTTTTTTTTTTTGAGATGGCGTCTTGCTCCATCCACCCAGTCTAGAGTGCAGTGGCATGATCTCGGCTCACTGCAACCTCCGCCTCCCAGGTTCAAGCGATTCTCCTGCCTCAGCCTCCCGAGTAGCTGGGATTACAGGTGTGTGCCACCATGCCCGGCTAATTTTTCTATTTTAGTAGAGATGGGGTTTCACCATGTTGGTCTTGAACTCCTGACCTCGTGATCGGCCTGCCTCGGCCTCCCAAAGTACTGGAATTACAGGTGGGAGCCACCACACCCAGCCGAATTCTTTTTAAAGATTGTTACTCATCAAAGGGGCATTAGTTTTTTTCTTTTTGAAGGTAGGTATTTATATCCACATTTTGGGTTAGCTTTTCATTTTTTGCCCCATGTACATCATTTGACATAGAAATGATGGTAACTTTCCTGTTTGGATCAAATGTACTACTGCAGGAAGTAGTCTACCTTTTAGCATTCACAACCTCAAACTAAACAACAGACTTCTGTATGCTGTCTCCTAAGAAAGTACATAGGCCAATAAAAGGAACATACCTTTGGGTCTTGTTGTCAGGAGCCTGTAAGAAAGTTTATGTTCCCTGCTAATCTTGAGTTGGCAAATATAATAAAGGTAATTTTATGATAGAACTCGAGTTTTTGTACGTTTAATTTTATATGATTATGAACATGAAATATGAATCGATTTTAGCAGCATAGTTTTGTAATTCCTCAAGTAGTTTAGGTTTTTAAACAGTTTTTTTTTTTTTCCCTCCTGAGGGAGGGTCTCACTCTATTGCCCAGGCTGGAGTGCAGTGGTATGTTCTCAGCTCACTGTAGCCTTGACCTCCCAGGCTCAAGCGATCCTTCCACCTCAGCCTCTCAAGTAGTTGGGACTATAGGCTTGCGCCACCCTGCCCAGCTGGTAGTTCAGGTTTTAATAGAGTACGTTAAAAACTAAATTTCCCCTTCATAATTTCCTTTTTTGTACTAACAGTAAGATTGTAAATAAAAAATTAAAAAATTACCCACCCTGAAATGTTATTGTTTTCCTTTGCTTCTTTTTTGTTGTTATTATGTCCATTTACCCACATTGGTACACAGTCATAAATAGTTTCAGTGTATGAATATTACATTAATTATATTGATGTACTATCAGTGGTACTTGGTTGGATGAATTTTTAGTATTTAGAAACTTTAAAAATCATATTTCACTAGGATAAGGAGTTGGCCGGTCAATAATTTTTTCTGTTTCTATCAGACCTTGACACAACATTTTTTTCTTTTAAAATGATATGTACCTGTCTGGGCGCAGTGGCTCACACTTGTAATCTCAACATTGTGGAAGGTTGAGGTGGGCAGATTGCTTGACCCTAGGAGTTCAAGACTAGCCTGAGCAACATAGTGAAACCCTGTTTCTACAAAATACACAAAAATTAGCTGGGCGTGATGGTGCTTGCCTATAGTCTGGATAGTTGGATATTTCAGTAATTTCTAATTTTAAGTGTTTATATTATAGTGATGGTGGCATTTTAGAAGGGTGTATACATTTCCTGGTTGTGATCCTTATATGTAGAAGTACGGGACCCTTTTGGGAGGAGTGTGAAGGGTATGGCATGTGGTGTGTGAATTTGCCAGCTTTTAGCAGTTGAATATTTCTGCATTTTTATTTTAGTGAGAGAATTAAAATACCAGCTACTTAAGTATTCCCCTCCCCTGTGCTCTCCAGTAATATGTTATTAATATATGGATTCTGAGGAACCTTCTTAGTGATGGCTTTGTTGGTAGCTTTTTATTTTTTTGTCTTGAGACCACTTGGGATTGAATTAAATACCTTTTTTAAATGGAGACGGAGTCTCACTCTGTTAACCAGGCTGGATTGCAGTGGCATGATCTCGGCACACTGCAATCTCCGCTTCCCGAGTTCAAGCGATTCTCCCGCCTCAGCCTCCCGAGTAGCTGGGACTACAGGTGCGCACCACTGCGCCCAGCTAATTTTTGTATTTTTGTTTTAGAGACGAGGTTTCATCATTTTGGCCAGACTGGTCTTGAACTCCTGACCTCGTGATCCGTCCACCTCAGCCTCCCAAAGTGTTGGGATTACAGGCGTGAGCCACCGTGCCTGGCCCCTAAATTAAAGACCTTTAAAACAGTAATTCTTTTAGGGGAAAAAAATTGATACCAAAGCAGATATTAGGATGTTTTGTGTGTGTGTTTATTTTGTAGGGGGGTACTTTTGATGAATGTAGGAAGTCATTCTTTTTGGAGTTGCAAAGATGCAAGCATGATCATAATTTTTACTTGCTTGTATTAATATGCTATAGTAATAGGTATCTGACAGGTGTTTCTTGTTATTGAATTTAACTTGTAATCTAAACTTTGAGTAACAGGCCATAAACATATACTAATTATAGATAACCTGAAAAGTTATGGTGATTAAGTTTCAGCTTTTATGTCTGTTTATATTAAAAGCAGTGTTACTTGAATTTAATATTTAGAATTAGAAATACATGATCATCTGTTACTTTTTAATCTAATAATTAGCAGCCTTTAATGGCAGCACACTATGCATGTGAACCCAGAAAGTAATTTTACTTTAATATGTATTGTTTAGCTTATCTACAAACGGAGTTGCTTGGTTTTCGGTAAGGAGAAGCAGAAGCTAGTTGTAGCTGGATACGTTTTTTTTCCCAGAAGGAAAATAGCGATTGAGACTTAATGCAAATTTTATTTCTATGCTTCATCCTCCAAAGCTGTTAGAATGTTAACTCTTTTATAGTAGGTATAGAGAATTGGTACATATGATAAAAACCTCAAAAGTTTTTTCTAGACACTAGGAGAGAGCTCCACCTTGTGATCTTTGAGCATATTTTTTAAAAAGTTAATAACCTGCAATAGTACAGAAATTGTGTGGTGAGTTTGATTTTTAAACTGATACTTTTCTTTGAGCGTTACATGTTTTTCTAGTTTTGGGTTACCCAGCTGAAGTCAAATGGTATTAAGCACATTTGAAGATACTATGAATTATTAATGTAAGTCTATGGGGGAAACAAATTGGATGGATGGATGGACGGACGGACGGACTGACAGAGTCTTACCCCATTGCCCAGGCTGGAGTGCAGTAGTGTGATCATGGCTCACTGCAGCTTCTACCTCCTGGGCTCAAGCAATCTTCCTGCCTCAGTCTCCCAGGTAGCTAGGTCTGTAGGTGTGTGCCACCATGCCCGACTTATTTTTTAATTTTTTGTTGAGATAGGGTCTCACTCTGTTGCCCAGGCTGGTCTGGAACTCATCGGTTTAAGACATTCTCCTGCCTCATCCTCCCAAAGCGCTGGGATTGTAGGTGTGAGCCATCATGCATGGCCTGCAAATTATATTTATTTGCAGCTGTAGACATTTAAAATAAAGATGTAAACATTCTCAGCTCTTCCTGTAGATTAAAGTTTACATTTAGAAACTACTAATCCCAACTCAATTAAAAGCAACTTTAATATTTGTAATTTTTCTTGAGCTATAATGAACTGCTTTTATGGCAAATAAGTCATTTAGAGAATGACTAGGAAACACTCGGATATGTGGAATTTAGCTTTTTTTTTTTTTTTTTAAATAGCGTCTCGCTCTGTCGCCCAGGCTGGAGTGCAGTGGTGCGATTTCGGCTCACTGCAAGCTCTGCCTCCCGGGTTCACACTATTCTCCTGCCTCAGCCTCCCAAGTAGCTGGGACTACAGGCGCCCGCCACCACACCCGGCTAATTTTTTTGTATTTTTAGTAGCGACGGGGTTTCACCGCGTTAGCCAGGATGGTCTCTATCTCCTGACCTTGTGATCCGCCTGCCTCGGCCTCCCAAAGTGCTGGGATTACAGCCGTGAGCCACTGTGCCCGGCCAGCATTCTTATATTTAATAATATTAAGTAGCAAGTAGGTACCTTCTAGTAGAAATAATAATCACATTTCTTAACAGGTATTAAGGACAAGGATCACTGTTCTCCTGTTCACTATTGTATTCTCATTGCCCAGCACTACATTTGGCACATGGTGGATACTTTTACTTGGTTGGATGAATTTTCACAGTTTAGAGACTTTAAAAAAAATCATATTTCACTAGGATAGGGAATTGGCCATTTCAATAGTTTTTCTATCAGACCCTGACACAGCATTTTTTTTCTTTTAAAAATATATGTACCTGGCTGGGTGCGGTGGCTCACGCCTGTAATCTCAGCACTTTGGGAGGCTGAGGTGGGTGAATTGCTTGAGCCCAGGAGTTCAAGACTAACTTGAGCAACATGGTGAAACCCTGTCTCTACAAAATCAGAAAAAATTAGCCGGGCCATGGTAATGTGTGCCTATAGTCCCAGCTACTTGGGAGGCTGAGGTGGGAGGATCACTTGAGCCTGGGGAAGTCAAGGCTGTAGTGAGTTGTGATTACCCCACTGCGTTCCAGTCCGGGTGACAGAGTAAGACCTTGTCTGTCTGTCTGTCTGTCTGTCTCTATTTTTTGTATAGATATAATACACACACGCGTGCATCTATCTTGTCTTGAGAGATACATCTTATATCTTTGGTTTTGCTTTTGTGTTTGCTTTGGTTTCTAATTACGAAACACATGTTAGTATAGCCTATGCTTGGCAAAATAATTTGGCCTGGGAATGCTTCTTTTACAGTAGAAATTAATTTTGTGCTATTTAGAAGAATCCAGTATATCACACAATATTCATTTTATTTAGTATTCTCTGCTTTTCAGAGCTTTATATTCATCACCTGTGATTCCTTAGGTGACTGTATTTATGAACTATCTTCAAAGTGTGCTTAGAAACTATATTGAAGGAAACTATATTGAAGGAAAGCAGCAACTTTGGTTTTTATGAAATGCTCAGAGAGACAGACAGATGCAGCAAGGATCACATGACCACTTTTATTTTCATCTTGCCGTCTAGATGACCTGACCTGTTCGTTAGACTTTATTAGTTCTGTACCTCTCCAGTTCCTTTTAAAGAAACAAAATAATTTTCTTTATAAATAAGTTAGCATTTTAGGAGGTGAATGTGTGTCTTACATATGATGACAAACTTCAAAAAAGAAAAAATTAGCAGGATGTGGTGAGTACCTGTAGTCCTAGCTACTCAGAAAACTGAGGTAGAAGGATCTCTTGAGCCCTGAAATTTGAGGCTACAGTGAGCTATGATTTGTGCCACTGCACTCCAGCCTGGGTGACAGAGTAAGGCCCTGTCTCAACAAAAATAAGATTTTAAAATTTATGTATGTATGTATGTTTGAGACAAGAGTCTCACTCTGTCACCCAGGCTGGAGTGCAGTGGCATGATCTCAGCTTACTGTAGCCTCTGCTTTCCAGCCTCAGCCTCCTCAGTAGCTGGGACTACAGGTGTGCGCCACCACACGGGGCTGATTTTTGTATTTTTAGTAGAGATGGGATTTCGCCATGTTGGCCAGGCTGGTCTCGAACTCCTGACCTCAAGTGACCTGCCCGCCTTGGCCTCCCAAAGTGCTGGGATTACAGGCATGAGCCACTGTGCCTGGCTAAAAACAGGATTTTAAAATCTGAGTATCTTTCAGAAAAAAAAAGTGATGGTATATATTATTTGATTATTCAGGATTTAATTTGTGGATTATTCATTCTTGTTTCTCCTATTGCCACTTTTGTTATTTTGCTGTTCACAAAATATAAAATTAATATTTTGCTGTTTTAGCTTAAGTGAGCTAGGAAATACAGTCTTTTGAACTTTATATATTAAGTATTAGTAGCCATTGATGATGTTTTCTAGAGATATAATATTACTAAGAAAAACTGAGCTGTTTCTTGTGTGATGTCTAACCTACTGGGAGAAATCATTAGGAGTTTGTCAGTATATTTGAACATTTAATATTAATTGGATATGTTTAATCTTACCTGCTTTTTCTTTAGGTGGCCACCAAGTACTAAATTCACTTGGGAATAAAAGAAAAACATAAAATTATAAGAGAAAGGTATACATAAGACTAAGAGCTTTAGACTTTATCTTCAGCCTGTTTTCGACTTTCTTGTTTGCTTTTAGGCCATTTTCTCATTTAGGAAATGCATCCTTGACTTTCAAAACATAGACATAATACCCTTTCTGTCTGCCATTTTTGCATGTACTTTGGTCAAAAATGGCATTCATCTGTTGTTCATATGACATTATTGGCGTTTAAATTGATCATAAGTTCCTTGAGGGGGAGGAATAGATCAGATCTAACATTGTTTCCCCTTTCTCTTCTCAACACAGTTTGTTATCATGAAGTGGTTATTTATTTAATAAGCCAGGCTTTGGACTGTATGTTTCCAGGGCAGAAAAACCTGTTTTAAAATTATATCTTAGGTTTTTTTTATTAGCTCCTTTTAACTGTGTGTGTATGATATCAGTGAAAGGTTGTATTTTCAGGCATCTCATATTATGGTTTAAAGTTCTCACAGGGATTTCAGGACCAGTAAGAGTCATATCCTGTTTCTATTTAGGATGTATTAATGTATGTGTACATAATGCCAGGTGGAGAATCACAAGAAAATTTAAAAACAGTTGTTTTATGAGTTTCTTTTTCCCCTATGTGTTGTTACTATGGGGCTGCGAGTGTTACAGCAAATCTATATCTACTAAGCAGTCATGGTCAGGCACGGTGGCTCATGCCTGTAATGCCAGCACTTTTGAGAGACCGAGGTGGGTGGATCACCTGAGGTCAGGAGTTTGAGACCAGCCTGGCCAACATGGCAAAACCCCATCTCTACTAAAAATACAAAAATTAGCTGGGCATGGTGGCCTGCGCCTGTAATCCCAGCTTCTCGGGAGGCTGAAGTAGGAGAGTCGCTTGAACCTGGGAGGCAGAGGTTGCAGTGAGCCAAGATCGCGCCACTGCACCCCAGCCTGGGTGACAGAGCGAGACTATGTCTCAAAAAACAAGCAAACAAAAAAAAACCCAACAAAAACAATAAGCAGTCAAATGCGAGGGAACGAAATCCTTATTTACTAAAACACATTAGTAGGCACTGGGGAATTTAGCTTTTGAGTATGGATATCCTTTCCCAATATTTTTGGTTCGTTTATAGTAGATGTCATTTTCTCCTTTTTAAAGGAATTGTCTTAGAAGAAAGAAGCAAGCCATCATTTTACCCACGTAAATATATGAATATATTTCTAACATTGAGGTGTTCCAGAAGATGATAAAGAAATGATAGCAGCTCCAGAAATACCAACTGATTTTAATCTACTACAGTAAGTAAATTATATTCTAATAATTTTTAAATACTTGTTTATTCCACAGAATGGGGAATACATTAACTTCAGTTAAATTTCCTTCTGCTTGAGAAGATCTAATATATAAAATAGTTGTATGCTTTGCAAGAGTTTCTATCACCACTCATCAAGGCTCTGTAATAATAATTATTATGTACTTTTTTGTTGTTGCGTTTTAAATTTATCTTTTAGTTTACATGCTGCACAGTTTATTATTTTTTGTTGTGTAGTTCTGAGTCCATACTTGGTTTTGCAGTAGCAGCTGTTTTGAGAGAGCATCATACATTTCTTAAAAATTAAGTTTTCTTATTAGTGAGGTATACCATGTGGTAATATTTAGGATGTAATGTCAGATTTCTGTTACAAAATCAAATGATGATTGCAGAAATATGTTAATGTATATTGGTCCAGAAAGTGGTTTCAACGTAGGTATCCTCTTTACCCCCATCTAAAAAGCTAACTGTACTCCTTAGCTTTTATTCTAATTACTGCTTGGTTTTGAAAGATTTTGAACTACTCTATGTAACAGTGATTTTCATACCAAGGTACAGTTTCATGAGTTGCCTTAGTGAAAAGCGAACTTTTAAATTGCCCTTGGATTCCTTTATTTACCCACCCCACCACTGTATTTTTTATTAGGATCTTTATGAGACTTGACTTGAAAAGATAGTTTAGTTGCTAAAAATTTTGAAAACAACAGACCAATACCTTTGTACATAATGGCAGCAGCGTCTACTTTTGATCGTATGTAGATTTTCATACTTTTAATAATATTGTTATCTTTAGTGGAGATTATGAATCTTCTGGGACCAAATACATTCAGGTTCCCACAAAACAGCATTTTTAGTGAGGATTTTATGTATTCTAAGTCTCATATCTTTGTAAAAGTTAATTATTACCTTTGTTAATATTAAATGTCTGCTGTATACAGGATGTTATATTAGATCCTGTGAGGAATTGTTAGTACTTCCTGCTGCCTTTATGAGTTTGTATTTTAAAGATATAAAGAGAAGATTATGAAGTTTCTTATATACTTGATTAGAGACTATAAAAAAGGTATATATTATGGACTAGACTATTGACTATTAGAATATCTCAAATAATTAGGACCTGAAATAGGATAATGAATAAAAGAGAATTGATGTTGTGGGGGTAGAACAGACCCAGTATTTGATTGGGTATGTGGGGTGAGGGGCACAGTAAAGAGGAATGGAAGATTCAGTCGTGTGATAGATGACTCAGGATGTTTCAGGTCACTGAATGGTTAATACAGTATGTTTAATAAACATAAATGTTTTTTCACCTAGGGTAGTTTTGTTGTTCTTTTGATCTTTAAAAACACAGGAAAGCATTGAAGAACGGCTTAGGAGAGTATTTCTTCTTTGGTTGGAGTATTTTAGACTTTCATTCTGATTACTCAAGCTTTCTTCAGAAAGTTTTTCAGTAAGTTACCAAACCTCTAGTGGTTCACTCTTAGCTGCGATAACTTGGAGATGAGTATTAAGAGGATAATTGAGCCCTTGATTACTGTGGCCATTGGAACATTGTGAAGAGTAGTGATTTTCTTCAGACTTACAGCAGTTACTTAGCTCTTTAAGAGAGCTGGTGTCCCACAAAAGGCTTGGGAAGAAATAAATATTACTTATACATCAAGATATTTTAAATTTGCTGACGAGTTGATGGGTGCAGCACACCAACATGGCACAAGTATACATATGTAACAAACCTGCACGTTGTGCACATGTACCCTAGAACTTAAAGTGTAACTTTAAAAAATAAATAAATAAAAATAAATAAATGAATTTTCATTTTTTTTTGCAAGGCCATATAGACATGTGAGAAGATTATTGATGACAATAATCTTCTTAAGATGTAACAGGCATGAGCTTCAGAGTTAATATTATAGTAGTCATTCAGTTTTTGGTGCATTAACTCTAGGGAATGGTATTTATTACAGGCCCTTTCCTCTCAACATTGTAGGATATAGTTAGGATTGCCATCACCTTCCATACATTGTTTAAGTTACTTTGTATGTAAGTGCTATGTAAATAGTAATTTTTTTCCTGCTAACGTCTTAATCATTATTTTAGATTTATGAAGTATTCCTACCTCACAGCCTCTGCTACCTCATAGCCTCTGGGCAACTGGTTACTGTAGCAATAAAATGGAAATAGAAGAAATCTAGATTGAGAATACTAGTTTTATAAAGATAGCCTTTCACTTCAATTCCATTTATTTTAAGCAGAGCTGGTGCTAGGTTTACACATTTAGGATGGAAAAACCTTTATCTTTATCTTTTATGGATGTGGCTCAATTCTAAAATCCAGTGTGACCCAAATACTAATATAAGTATGCCTTGCTTTAAGCATTTAAATGAGGGTATGTTACTACTATTTAGATAGACTCATGTTTACTCATTTGGAAAGCATCACACATATTTATTTAAATCAGTGTGCTTCCATATGTTTGTGAGAAAATCCAGATTATACAAACTAGCCTTACCCCCACCCAGAACAAGGGACAGTTGTTTAGGACTATAGATTCATATGTTGGAGATTGTAGAGACTTTAGAGATTTCATTCTTTCCTGCATATATATTATTTATAGATGAGAAGATTGAGATTGTCACTTGTATAAGATCCACAGTTACTTAGTACCAAAACTGTTCTCCTGACTATAGCTCATCACCTCTTTACTTCATAAAGGATATTGATCACTTAGCATAATTCCCTAGTGTATTTCAAATGATTTAGTTTATAAAAAGGTTTTATAAGTACCCTTTCAGAAATACATGTTTTGTATATTGACTCACCTAGATTTATAAATACTTTTTGAGTGAGGTAGGAGAGGCCAGAGGATCCATAATCATAAAACTCCCTAATAAAGTTCCTTCAATGCCTAGTATTAAAATACAGTTTTTCCACAGCACTGTGATCTTTGAAGTAGGAAATGGAACCAGCCATTACATGGAATACCACAGTTCCTAGGGTTAAATTTTAAGACCCACTGGATTAGTTTTCATACTTTGGTTAAAAATTAACAAAAATGTTTAGATATTTGTACTTTAGTTATTATTTTACTATATATGACTATAGTTATATAGTATGATGTTTTTGGGAAACATCTTAATTACTTATAAGGCTAATATGAAGTTTTGTTAATAAGTTAACCAACCCTTTCTTTTAGAAAATATGGCAAAAATTAGAAACTATATATAAATTTTAAGGAAGATTTTTAATTCTTGCTTATCTTTCTGTCACAGGGAGTCAGAAACACATTTTTCTTCTGACACAGATTTTGAAGATATCGAAGGAAAAAACCAAAAGCAAGGCAAAGGCAAAGTATGTATCAAATATGTGACTTTATTTTGTATCCTAAGAGCTCTCACACATACAGATTTAGGTTATGTCTCAGATAGTTTTATCTTTTAAAAATGACTTTTTAAAGGGGTGGGGACTGATTGGTATGGTAAGCCTTCTGAATAAATGTAGTCCTTTTGTCTTCTAGACTAGATAGCCTTTGGGATATATTTACACTGCTATAAAGTTGCAAATAATAATAATAATAATAATAATAATGCATCATTGTTTCCAGTAGTTTATTTTGTAAAGCACAGTATGTTAAGCAGAATGCAATGTTCTGTTGGCTTTATTTTTGTTTTCCCACAAGTAATAAAATGTCAAGCAAAGTAATATATAAAATCTCTTATTCTAAAGCACTCTAAAAATGTAACATACAACCAGTTTAAGGCTAATGGGTTACAATTGATAAAGTTTTACTCTTTATAAGTAATATGAAAGATAAAAAATTACAAAGTTAAGTTAAGTTTTGAGTCAATATAATGTAAGTTTAGAGTGTGAGTGGGTTAGCAGTTAGCCTGAGCTGCAGATAACTTGGTGAATGGTTAAATTATTTTGTTGTTTTGGAAAGTACATTTGACTCTGCATGCGTGTAAATACATTATGCAAAAGATAACTTGTTTTTGTTGTTCAGCATTTGTTTTTCAAAATGAATTTTGGATTTATATTGTCTCATGACATACTTTGAAAAAGTCTTAACAATACAGAAGTTTACGATGACCAAAGTGAAATTTTTCCATAACCCTATCACCCGGAGGTAATTTATTCTTTAAACATTTTGATGCACATACTTTTATTCATACACCTATGTATAAACATGATTATAACATTTTGTTTAAGTGGAGTCATAATATGCAGTTTAACGTGCTTTTAAAACTCAATGTTATGTTGTCAACAACTTTCCCATAAGTGAACGTAAAACTCTGTAACTTATTTTTTTAAAATTTTTAAATTTATTTGTTTTTTTGGAGATGGGGTCTCTCTATGTTGCCTAGACCGGAGTGCAGTGACTATTCACTGGCACAGTCATGGCACACTACAGCCTCAAACTCTTGGGCTAAAGGAGTTATCCTGCCTCAGCCTCTTGACTGGACTACAGGCACCACAGGCCTGTGCCACAGTGCCTGGCTTCTCTGTAATTTCTATCATTTTTTATTTTTGTAGAGATGAGATTTCACTGTGTTCCCCAGGCAGGTCCTGTACTACTGGGCTTAAGCAGTCCTCCTGCCGCATCCTCCAAAGTGCTGGCATTTACAGGTGTGAGCCACCGCACCCAGCCATTCTCTTTTGATTTCTAATTGTGGCACAGCATCACATTTAATGTATGGAATATAATTTTTAATGCTTGGAATATTTTTTGAGTGCTCATAATTCATGTGTTTCATAATTTTGTGTGCTCTCTTATTTCCTTAAAAAGATTTGAGAGAGGGATATGAATGGAAATGTTAACTTAACGGCTATTCAAAGATAACCTTAATTCTGTTGGACAGCATACATTAATTTATTAGAAAATCATTTTTCCCCCATTAACCTACTTTTGCCTTTGATTTAATTTACAAGTTTGGATAAGATTCTTGGTGGCACCTGAGTAGAGGACTCTGAAGTTTTTGTGCCACAGTTTGGTTAAGGTTGTATAGCTACTACTGTGGGTGAGGTGTTGGGACAGATCAAGGATTTATTATAATAATAGCAACTGCATTTTGACACTATACTATGTATGTTCCATGTGTTGTGCTAACAGTTTCACATGTTAATCTAATATTTAAACAACTGCGTAGATGAGAAAACATCATTATTTTATAGGTAGGAAACTGAAGTCCAGAAAAGCCCAATGGTTAAAGGATTTGAGCTCAGGTCTGTGCCCTTAACCCTGTATGCTATACTACCTCCTAAAGTCTTCATGTAGAAATTTTTTTCTCTCCAAGATTGTACACAGGTTAGGATACTTGCTTTTTGTATAATGCTTCCTTTGTGTTATCACTCCTTGCACATTTTTTTTTTCTAGCACAGCATACCCATTCTGCCATTTTAATTGTCCCAATTAGTTTTTCATACTGACAGGGACTATTGAGGCATTTATTTGATAGATAAACTGCAAATATATAGCTCCATGTTAATTAATGTTTTATTTTTTACTAGTCTACTCTGTTGTAGTTGATCTTTTCTTTCAACCTTATCTCTGAAAATCCTTTTACTGGGGACAAAAGCCTTTCATTGTACAATTAGGAATTAATGAATTAGGTTCACAGAGACTGAATCTCATTTACAGAATATAGCAGTCCCCCTTATTCTCAGGGATACATTCCAAAACCCTAAAACCCCCAGTGGATGCCTGAAACTGTGGATAGCACTAAACCTTGCATATACTACATTTTTTCGATATGGTAACCAAAATGGCTAGTAAGTGACTAATGAGCTGCGGGGATATGCTGGACAAAGGGATGATTCACGTCCTGGGTGGGATACAGCAGGATGATGAGTGATTCTATCATGCTACTCAGAGTGGCGTGCAATTTAAAACTTTTGAACTGTTTATTTCTGGAATTTCCTACTGAGTATTTTTGGACTGCAACAGACCAAGGGTAACTGAAATTGAATAAAGTAAAACCCAGGGGAGGACTACTGTATTGCAAATTAACAAGTAATATGTTTCAGGTGTTGGGAAGGGGTTTAAAGTAACTGTTAAGAGTTGAGTAGTTTTGGACTTTTGGAGGAAGAAGGGACCCTCTGAGGAATAAAGTATGTAAATACCACAGGCTTTCAGTGGAAAGAAATTTGTAGGCATGGCTATAGATCAGAGGTCCACAATCTATGGCTTGTTTTTGTACTGTCCAGGAGCTAAGAATAGTTTATATATATTTTATTTTTTATAGAGATGGGGTCTCGCTCTGTTGACCAGACTTGTCTTGAACTCCTGGCCTTAAGCAATCTTCCCATCTCAGCCTCCAAAAGTATTGGGATTACAGGTGGGAGCCACTGCTCCCGGTCCTGTTTTAATATTTATTTATTTATTTTTCGAGATGGAGTCTCACTCTGTCGCCCAGGCTATAGTGCAGTGGCATGATCTCGGCTCACTGCAGCCTCTGCCTCCTGGGTTCCAGCAATTTTCCTGCCTCAGCCTCCCTTGTAGCTGGGGCTACAAGCGTACGCCACCATGCCTGGCTAATTTTTTGTATTTTAGTAGAGACAGGGTTTCACCGTGTTGCCCAGGCTGGTCTCGAACTTCTGAGCTCAGGCAATCCACCCACCTCAGCCTCCAAAAGCGCTAGGATTACAGGTTTGAGCCACCATGCTGGGCTGTTTTTATATTTTTAAATAGTTTTAAAAATAAAGAATATGCTACAGAGACTGTATGTGGCCCACAAAGCCTAACATATTTACTATCCAGTACTTTACAGAAAGTTGGCCAATGCTTGCTCTCTAGATCGTAGAGATGTGTTGGTCTAAAAGAGACCTTTAAGAAATCACCAAATCCAGGGGTCAGAATACCTTTCTGTAAAGTATTTTAATTCAACCCTGACATTTGAGAAATGAGGACTCCAAGTTAGGTAATGGCTTGTTTTCTTAAACTATAAGAGCTGTGGGAGGTATTTTTATAGCTTAGGCATATAGGGAACCCTTTCCCTGATTTTTTTGATCTCCCCCCCGCCCCAAATACTGACAATTTTTGTTATAATGGGCTTCATTTCCATAGTTTTCATTAATTGAATTTTCATGATGACTAAATGTTGGAGGGAGGCCTAAAACAAGAATGAGATTGATAAACCTACTCCCAATGTTCAGAATTCCTTGTTCAGAGCACTGCAATGATTTCTAAGACTAACAGTGCAAATGAAATGTTGAACTGAGTATAAGGTACATATGTGATACCGAGTTTGGTTATTCTTGCTGCCCACTTCAGTCTGCATCCAAAAGCTGCATACGGGAGTAATAAAACTTGGAGACAACTACCTTGATTTACTATGCCCTTGAGATTTCTCTGATTATACTTGAGAGATATTTTTGCAGTGTTTTTCAAACTTTGTTGATATTTTGAGGGCTTTTAAGTCTGTGATTTTATATTACTTTTCAAAATAGATTCAAATCTGTATTTTTTATCATTGTTTCTATTGGTCTTCCTACCAGATTAAGATTCATGTAACATTTACTGAACTTCTTTTGACATAATTTTTTCATTTTACAGTGATAATAATAGCTGACATTTTTTGACTTTATTAAATGCTGGTATGTTGCTAAGTACTTTGTGGTTTCATTATCACAGCAACCCTATGAGGTAGGCACAGTTTTATCCTCACTTTACAAATTAGAAAAACATCACTGAAACACAGTGTGGTTAAGTAATTTGCCTAAAATCACTCAGCTAATTGTAGCCGAAATTTGCACCCACAGAGTCTGTCTGTCTGCAGAGGCTATGCTTCTAACTACTATGTCGTGTGACACATGGTAGTATACTTGAAAAAATGGACAACACAAAGAGGCTGTCACAGTTATATCATTTTGTTATAAGTAGATGGAATTCTTTAGGGCAAGTTTAAGCATGTTATAGTTATATACCCTATCAGCTACTTCTACTGTAGCTGTGTTTTGAACTCTCAAGGATAGTAATGTAACTTAACCGCCTCATATTTTTTTTGCAGACTTGTAAAAAAGGCAAAAAGGGCCCAGCAGAAAAGGGCAAAGGTGGAAATGGAGGAGGAAAACCTCCTTCTGGTCCAAACCGAATGAATGGTCATCACCAACAGAATGGAGTGGAAAACATGATGTTGTTTGAAGTTGTTAAAATGGGCAAGAGTGCTATGCAGGTAAGATTTATGTTGTTCTTCCCAGTTCATTTGTACATTTTAAACTTTAATGAGTTATATAGAGTGTAGCTCTGATTTTTCTAACTGCGTTTTAAACATACACTACTTATTAGAAAAAAGCAACAAAATCATCAGAAAACTCGTGGGATGTATTTCTTCATATATAAGACTTTTATGCTGTGTCTTGATTCATTTTCCACTGCATTTTTTTTTCTTTTTTCTTTTCTTATTTATTTTATTTTATTTTATTTTATTTTTTTGAGACAGAGTCTTGCTCTGTTATCCAGGCTGGAGTATAGTGGCAAAATCTCGGCTCACCACAACCTACACCTCCTAGGTTCAAGCGATTCTCCTGCCTCAGCCTCCCGAGTAGCTAGGGTTACAGGTACAAACCACCATGCCTGGCTAGTGTTTTTTTTTTTGGTTTTGTTTTGTTTTGTTTTGTGGGTATTTTCAGTAGAGACAGGATTTCACCCTGTTGGCCAGGCTTGTCTCGAACTCCTGGCCTCAAGTAATCTGTCCTCCTTGGACTCCCAAAGTGCTGGGATTACAGGTGTAAGCCACCATGCCCAGCCCATTATTATTTTATTATTATTTTTTTGAGATGGAGTCTCACTCTATTGCCCAGGCTGGAGTGCAGTGGCATGATCTCTGCTCACTGCAACCTCTACCTCCTGGGTTCAGGCGATTCTCCTGCCTCAGCCTCCCGAGTAGCTGGGATTACAGGTGCCTGCCACCACGGCTGGCTAATTTTTGTTTTTTAATAGAGACGGGGTTTCACCATGTTGGTCATGCTGGTCTCAAACTCCCGACCTCAAGTAATCCACCTTGCTCGGCCTTCCAAAGTGCTGGGATTACAGGCGTGAGCCAC
Organism: Trachypithecus francoisi; assembly: GCF_009764315.1. NCBI lineage: Eukaryota > Metazoa > Chordata > Mammalia > Primates > Cercopithecidae > Trachypithecus > Trachypithecus francoisi. Next base: position 12,855,597 of record NW_022681471.1, on the reverse strand, counting down.
CGTGCCTGGCCCCAACACATTATTTTTTTATAATGGCATAAGGTAAAATATAATTTAGTGAAAAATATGCTGATGTAAACCATGGCTATGAGGTCTCAATTTTCCCTGAATTTATATAGATGCCATTAAAATATGAAGTCTTCTACCTATATGGAATTCCTGGTTGAGTGACCTAATATAATTACTATCCACTTTAGTGAATTGAATTATTCTGGTTACTGTTGTCTATTATAAATTTTATTATTTGTGCTTGTTTCTTAGTAAAAAGTTGGAGGCATATTAATGTCAAATCATTCGAATTATGTTTTCTCTGCATACTTTTATGACAATAGAAACATTTAGGCTTTATAATGTTGGCTAAGCCCATATGGTTTTAAAAAGTGGACTAAATGCTATACTCAGGGAATATATATGCTTAATAAAGTTTTAATTTAATTTATAAAAGCTACAGGAAATAGTTTTTTTGTTGTTGTTTAATTTCAACTTTTAGATACAGGGGTTACATATACAGGTTTGTTACATGAGTATATTGCACCTAGGAAATGAGCGTAGTATCCAGTGGGTAGTTTTTCAGTCCCCACCCCCCACCCCTAGTAGTCCGCAGTGTCTATGTTTCCCACATTTGTGTCCACGTGTGCTCAATATTTAGCTTCCGCTTACAAGTGAGAACATGTGGTATTTGGTTTTCTGTTCCTGCGTTGAATCACTTAGGATTATTGCCTCCAGCTCTACCCATGTTGCTGTGAAAGACACAATTGCATTCTTTTTTATGACTGTGAGGAATAGTATTTCTTCATAAAAATAACTTTAATCAGTGATGGGTGCACATGAATGGTTTTCTGAGAACTATCCATTCAGGCTTTTTGTTAATAAAAACTGACACAAAAACCTTGTTTAGAATACAGAATTAGCTTAATATGTGTGGTTTTGTAAATAAAATGTATCAAATGAGACTAATAAAGAACAGTTTTACATGTAAAATGTGAAGATACTTGTTAATTGTTTGAGCTTTCACCAATTTTACGGAGCAAATAACTTAAAAGGTGCCAGATTTATTCATACCATTCTAATGCACCTTTTTTAATCCGTTTATTAATGTTTGCTTGTATACCATGATTAGAGTGTGGATTCTTTTTCTTGTTTAATGTTTTAAATTACTGTTTTGAATATGTTTGGCTTTTAAAAAATAAATAATGTCTTATTATATTACTGTGCTGTGGTTTATTTAGTCATTCCCCAATTTTAAAAATTACTTTTCTCTCTCTAGTTCTCCTTTTGGGTTATTTTTATCAAGAGGATAAATTATTTCAGTTACATTATATTGCATTTCATTACTTTCCTTCTTATTTTTATATTATACATTTTCTCTGTAATAGTTTGTTCTAAGTAGTTAAATGCACTAATCTTCTTTCTGCTGCTATCTTTTTAACATCAGTGTCTTAGTCCATTGGGCTGCTATTGTAAAAAACCAACATAGGCCAGGTGTGGCAGCTCACATAATCCCAGCACTTTGGGAGGCTGAGGTGGGTGGATCGCCTGAGGTCAGGAGTTTGAGACTAGCCTGCCCAACATAGTGAAACCGCGTCTGTACTAAAAATACAAAAATTAGCCGGGCTTGGTGGCTAGCACCTGTAATCCCAGCTACTCGGGAGGCTTAGGCAGGAAAATCACTTGAACCCGGGAGGCGGAGGTTACAGTGAGCTGAGATCGCGCCATTGCACTCCAGCCGGGGCAACAAGAGTGAATCCCTGTGTAAACAAACAAACAAACAAACAAAAACCCAACATCAACTAGGAGGCTTATAAAAAACAATTTTATTTCTTACAGTTTTGAAGGCTGGGAAGTTCAATATTAGGTGCCTGTAGATTCATTATCTGGTGAGGGTCTGTTTTCTGGTTCATAGATGATATCCTCCTACTGTGTCCTCACATAGTAGAAGGGGCAAAGCAGCTCTCAGGGGCCTCATGATCTAATTGCCGTCTATGGGCTCCACTTCTTAATACCATAACATTGGTGACTACAGTTCAACGTATAGTTTGAATACAAAACCCTGCAGACCACAGCTATGAGAAATCGTGACTCACAATCACTATTAGGCTATTCCATTTTTATCTAAAAATGAATATTTTCTTTATTTTTGTGTTGCTTATGGCTTATCATATTAAGATTGTACCTCTATCTGTGCCTTTTTTTTTTCTTTTTTTTATTTTAAGATGGGGTTTCACTCTGTTGCCCAGGCTGGACTTGAACTCCTGGGCTCAAGCAATCCTCCTGCCTCAGCCTCCCCAGTAAGTGGGACTACAGGCACATGTCATTGTGACCAGCTTGGTTTTCTGTTTCGAAATGTGTTTCCCTCTTTTTTTTTTTTTTTGAGACGGAGTCTCGCTCTGTCGCCCAGGCTGGAGTGCGGTGGCCGGATCTCGGCTCACTGCAAGCTCCGCCTCCCGGATTTACGCCATTCTCCTGCCTCAGCCTCCCGAGTAGCTGGGACTACAGGCGCCTGCCACCTCGCCCAGCTAGTTTTTTTTTTTGTACTTTTTAGTGGAGACCGGGTTTCACCGTGTTAGCCAGGATGGTCTCGATCTCCTGACCTCGTGATCCGCCCGTCCCGGCCTCCCAAAGTGCTGGGATTACAGGTTTGAGCCACCGCACCCGGCCTGTGTTTCCCTCTTAAGAGAGAATGTCTGCACTATCTCTCCATTGATTTCCTGGAATCCTTTAGACAATTTTATTTTGTTATATGTGTTCCCAGTTGTGTTACCCTTTTTAAGACCAAATTTGATGGAGGAAGTCCTCTGTTTAGAAACTTCCAAGGGTTCTTACCTAAAATTTCTAGCCCAGATTTCCTTATGCTATATTTTCTGTCCTCCAGTCACAGTATATACTCAGCCCCTAGGCTTTTCTTTTTTGTTTTTCTTGTTGTTTGCAATAGTTTTCTTTTACTCCCCCCTTGCATATCAAATAGGACTGAGTGAATCAAGTGTCAGTCTTCTGAAAAGCATTCTCAGACACTTCTACTTTTCTTTTCCAATGTGTTTTTTTTTTTTTTTTTTTTTTTTTGAGACGGAGTCTCGCTCTGCCACCCAGGCTGGAGTGCAGTGGCCGGATCTCAGCTCACTGCAAGCTCCGCCTCCCAGGTTTACGCCATTCTCCTGCCTCAGCCTCCCGAGTAGCTGGGACCACAGGCGCCCGCCTCGTCGCCCGGCTAGTTTTTGTATTTTTAAGTAGAGACAGGGTTTCACTGTATTAGCCAGGATGGTCTCGATCTTCTGACCTCGTGATCCGCCCGTCTCGGCCTCCCAAAGTGCTGGGATTACAGGCTTGAGCCACCGCGCCCGGCCTCCAATGTGTTTTTTACCCTTATCTGTTCATTATATAGCACTTATACTGTGCCTGACTTTGATGTTAGATTGCTAATTTTTTGATCAAGGATCATGTATTATTCATTATTTTTGCATTGCCAGGATATACTTATCTCAGTAGTAGTTGTTGTTATTATTGTTGTTGTTGTTATTATTATCATTTGAGACAGGGTCTCACTTTGTCACCCAGACTGGAGTGCAGTGGCGCGATCTTGGCTCACTGCAACTTCTGCCTCCCAGGTTCAAGTGATTCTCGTGCCTCAGCCTCCCAAGTAGCTGGGATTACAGCTGCATGCCCATCTAATTTTTTTTTGTATTTTTTGGTAGAGACGGAGCTTCATCATGTTGGCCAGGCTGGCTTTCTCAGTAATTATAAGTGATAGTCAATAAATACAAGAATGGCTGTTGGTTTAAAACTAATTGTTATGTTTTAAGAATGGAGAAAGTATGCATGTGCCCCCTAATTTTATTATATAACAGATGTTGAATTTTGTTACATAGGTTCTCAGCATACTATTTGATTAAAAATTTTAAGCATATTTCAATAGCTCACATCATTTTTATTACAGCAGACATTTTCCTAGTGAAAACTCTACTTGATCTTCATGAATTACTTTTTAGTGTGATGTAGTGGTCTCTTTGTAAGAGTTCATTGAATATTTTGCATCTTTATTGATGAGAGTAGCCATGGTTCCAGTTATCTATTGATGATGCATAACAAACCACCCCAAACTTAGTGATGTGAAACAACAATCATTTTATTATGCCTAATGATTCTTTGGGTCTGGAATTCAGACAGAACTAAGTGGAGATGACTTGTCTCTGCTTTATGATGTCAAGGGCCTTATCTGGGACCATTTGAGTGCCTGGCACTAACACAGTTAGGGACTATAATCATTTGGAAGCTTCTTTACTCATGTTTAGTGCCTGGTCTATAGTGATATGAAGTCTGGGCTTAGCCAGAACTGTTAGCATACTTACAAATGGCCATTCTATGTGGCTAGGGCTTCTTACAGTATGGCGTCTGGGTTTAGAGAGAGTGTCCTGAGAGTAGTGTCCAGTTTGCTAGTGCTCCAAGAGACCAGTGCAGTTGCTGCCTGGCGTTCTGTGGCCTAATTTTGGAAGCATCACTGCATTCTGTACTAGAGAAGATGACATAGACCCTCTTACTGGGGAGCAGCAACGTCCAATAATTTGGGGCCATGTTTTAAAACTGTCATAATCTCTATGATATATTCTTTTGCTGTTTATTGCCTATATCATATTTGGGAAAAATACTGAGCACATTTCTTTTGTTAATTATGTTGATTAATATAAACAAGCTGTTGTAAATACAAAAAAGTAGAAATTAAGTAAAATTTTAGAATAATTCCAGTCTGTCTGAACCAGGTATTTCTTAGATATTTTTCCTCGATTTATCTTTATTGTGTAATCATAGTATCTTTTTTGAACATTAAATTCTACATATTTTAGTCATTGTTTGTACTGGATTTCCTATTTATTGGTGTATAACTTAGAAACATTTCCCTCTCCTAACCTTTTGTTTTTTACGCTAGACGCTAGCTCTTATCATCTTGATTTTATTTAATTTGCTGTATTTAAAAATTGCTTTTTGTTGTTGTTTGTTTGTTTTTTGGAGACAGAGTCTCGCTCTGTTGCCCAGGCTGGAATGCAGTGGTGCGACCTCGGCTCACTGCAACCTTCGTCTCCCAGGTTCAAGTGATTCTTCTGCCTCACCCTTCCGAGTAGCTGGTATTATAGGCATGCGCTACCACACCCAGCTAATTTTTGTATTTTTAGTAGAGACGGGGTTTCACTGTGTTGACCTCTCTAACTCCTGACCTCAAGTGATCCACCGGCCTCAGCCGCCCAAAGTGCTGAGATTATAGGTGTGAGCTACCGCACCCGGCCTAAAAATTAAAATCAGTTTTGTCATTCCCTCTCTTGCCCCCAAATGAATAAAGTATTCCTTTTATTTTTTAGTTCTACCCTATTTTCTTTTTAAAGAAATAACCATATTGAGTTATATTTACCATACTATAAAATTTACCCTTTAGAGTGCAAATTCAGAGTTGTACAGCCTCCATTAGGACATAATTTTAGAATTATTTTATTTATTTTTATTATTATTTTTTGAGATGAAGTCTCACTGTGTTGCCCAGGTTGGGGTACAGTGGTGTGATCTTGGCCCACTGCAACTTCCACCTCCTGGATTCAAGCGATACTCCTGCCTCAGGCTCCTGAGTAGTTGGGATTACAGGCATCCACCACCACGCCTGGCTAATTTTTGTATTTGTAGTAGATACAAGGTTTTACCGTACCATGTCAGCCAGGCTGGTCTCGAACTCTTAACTTCAAGTTTTCCACTCACCTCGGCCTCCCAAAGTTCTGGGATTATAGACATGAGCCAGCACACCTGGCCTGTATTAATTATTTGAAATTCTCTCCTTCCTTTAATGTCACTGAGAAATCACAAGTAATTATACTTGATAGAATTGAGTTCCATAGTTTCCACATTCTTTTCAATGCAAAATAAATAGAATATTGATATGTCATTTTGTGTTATCAGATAGTTGTTTTACTGAATTCAATTCTATTTTATTATTGTTAAAATTGAACTTTAAATTTCAATGTGTAAGTATGTATATTAAAGTAATGTGATACTATATAATCTTAAATTTTATGACTTTATCAGACTTAATTGATTTTGAGAAAATTAGGAGAAGCCAATGATTTTATTTTTTTCCCTCTACTGTAGTCGGTGGTGGATGATTGGATAGAATCATACAAGCATGACCGAGATATAGCACTTCTTGACCTTATCAACTTTTTTATTCAGTGTTCAGGCTGTAAAGGTAAGATATATTTATTTTGAAATCAGCAGCTCTCAAATAGTCACTTCATTGTTCCACCTAAAGAGATGTTGTTAGCACTTTACATGGTAAATAACGCTAAGGCATTATTTGCATCATATCCATACAAAATTTATAAGGAAAAAAGAGCAAAGGACAAAGTAAGAGAGAAAGTCTATTGACCAAGTTTTATTCACATGTGAAAGTTATCTGAAAGCTTAGCAGTTTATAATTGTTATGTTACTTTTATTAGATGTATTTCCCACTTTCAGCATCTGGTTTTAGGAACAAAGAAATGGATTAAGAAGGGAGGAGGAAGATAATGAAGAGATACAGGTTCAGATGACAGGGAATTATACAGTGTAGGGAGTTAAAAAGTGCCATGAATAACAGTGAGTAAGTAAGCAAGCAAGTAAGTTACATTAAGTAAGTTAAATAAGGTATTGATGAAATTGACATTTCTTCTAAAAGGTAAAGAAATTTTGTTGTGTGTAGTGGTGTTACTTTAAAAACATTTGGAACTGGGAATTATGAAAGTACAAAATACAGAAATTTCTTCCCTAAGACAGAAGTATTTAGGACAAACATTTGGCAGGGGGACAAAATTATGTAAGTTGGGGAGTCATATATCCTCATGGATCAATAAATGAGTCAGTCAAGATTACGGGCAGGTTCTGATGTATCTGGTGTCTTCTAATACTTAGCTCATCCTTGAAATTTCAGATGATGCTCAGGCAAATACATTTTATGGAGATTTCTGGGTGTACTTTTTTTTTTTTTAATGAAAGTGGCATCAAAAACAGAGCATTAGAAATGGGAGAGAAGGTTGCTTAAAAATAGATATAAAACATTAAGGTGGTAAAGAATGATTTATTTAAACAAATGCAGAAAACGAATTGTAAGAAGCAATTCAATTCTGCAGTATTCCTTTAAAGATACCGTAATATCTTTGAAAAACAAGTAACATTGGCATTTTGAGTTTGATCACAACATTCAGTGTAGTATGTGTATTAAGTGTTACCTGTCTGTGAGGCCTGAAAGAGACAAATATATTAAATTCTTGAGCCTGTGATCTTTATAATGTCACTAAGGTGTTGAGAAATATAAAAAATTGTCTTAATCATAGTGTATAGAGAGCTGCCTAGTTTACTTCATTTGCCTTAAAAAAGTAGCTTATTTCAATATTAGAAAATTCAGTTGACTTCTGCTCAGAGGAGATGTTGTTGTGATGTTACTATGGTATCCTTAAGGTTCTGAACCAGGTTGACTGTTTAAAGATGAACTCTACTAAAATTATTTTTGCCTATATCCAGTCATTTTTTTATGGGGTAGGATGGATACAAGTACCTGCTTGTTGTGTCATAAAATCAAGGGCTATGTCCTTTCTCATTAAACTCTTTGCAAATAGAAGGTTGAGTGCATACAACTGAATAGGGGCCGGAAATAATGTAACGAGTTGAAATTTTAAATCTTAAGTCTCCCCTTTTATTTTATTTTTTTATTATTATTATTTTTAGAGAGAGTCTTGTTCTTTCACCCAGGCTGGAGTGTAGTGTCGTGATCATGGCTCACTGCACCCTCTACCTCCTGGGCTCAGGTGATCTCCCACCTCAACATCCTGGGTAGCTGGGATAATAGGCTCACGACAACACACCCAGCTAATTTTTTGTTTTTGTTTTTATTTTTTGTGGACATAGGGTTTTGCCATGTTGCCCAGGCCTCAAATTATCCTCTTGCCTCATCCTCCGAAATAGCTGGGGCTACAGGCGTGCACCACCATGCCCAGTTAATTTTTATTTTTTGTGGAGACAGATCTGGCTATGTTGCCCAGGCTGATCTTCAATCTCCTAACCTCAGGCAGTCGTCCCACCTCAGCCTCCAAAGTGCTGGGATTACAGGCATGAGCCACCTTACTGGCATGAGCTATTTTTTTTTTTTAATTTAATTTTTTTTTTTTTTTGTAGAGACAGGTCTTTCTCGTTGCCCAGGCTGGTTTCGATCTCCTAGCCTGAAGAAGTTGTCCTACCTTGGTCTCCCAAAGTACCAGGATTACAGGTGTGAGCCACCACTCCCGCCTGAGTTTCTTAATTAGGCTTCTGAGTTGTAGTTGTTTTTAAAGCAAGGCCACAGAGCATGTTTCCTTTGTCAAATTCATTCCTGTTTTGGCATCAGTTTGTTTACAAATCAGGAGCTTGCTAACTCAACATTTGGACCTTGTCACAAGTGAGTTTGTCAAGATTTCTAAAAACTTAAGGTATTGAAAACTTAAATTGTAAGGTAAATTTGAGCACTGCTGCAGTATTTATCTTGGAATCAGGCAATCTCCATGAAGGGAAATTTACTATATAATCAAAGATAAAGCCATTAATTACTTATACACACAAAATTATTTTGATGTAATTCTTTTATAAATGACTTAGAAACTTCTTTAAGTATACTTATTGTAATTTAACATTTCCTGCAGACCCAAGGTTGTTACAAGCATCAGTTATTTTTCTATAATACAGTGGTGGCTCCTGCAGCTGTTGAAGCATGGAGGGATGTTTAGCCCTATGCTGCTCCTGACTGCTCGGTGGTGATTCTGTGGCCAGTGTTTTCTTCTTTTTTTCCTAGTCAGCTGTCACTTTTCTTTTTTTCTTTCTTTTTCTTTTCTTTTAAGACAGTGACAGGATCTTGCTATATCACTTTTAGATTTACCGGATTTTAGCAGTCTTGGTAAAAAAAAGTCCCCCACATTTTTAAGGCAGCAGGCTCCGGCCTTATGTCCTAATGGTGGCTTCATACCTGCCTCAAAAGTTAAATGAATGGAATTTGTGATGGCTACTTTCTGTTCTGCTTTGAGGTCTTTTTCTGCTTGTTTTTGGGTTTCTGGATGTCTTGTGGTTTATGAGAAGGGGGAGGAGCTTTAGAAATGAGGGGTTGTTGAAAAGTATGCAGTATGTTTGCTTCGAGATATATTTATATGTAAATGTTAATTTCACAGAAATGTTCAGGCCTTTAGTTACTTTTCTTTCTCTAGCATTCCCAGGTATACAGCACCTGGATATGAAGTATGGGAAGGTTTTGAAGAGATATACATGATTCTAGATTAAAACAAAAGCCTTTCAAAAGGTTTTTGAGAGTGTGTGTTCCCCCTCCCCTCCCCTTCCCTCCCCTCCTCTTTTTTTTTTGAGACAGAGTCTCACTGTGTTGCCCAGGTTGGAGTGCAGAGGTGTGATCTTGGCTCACTGCAAGCTCTGCCTCCCAGACTCAAGTGATTCTCCTGCCTCAGCCCCCCAAGTAGCTGGGATTACAGGCACGCACCACCACACCCGGCTAATTTTTGTATTTTTAGTAGAGATGGGGTTTCACCATGTTGGCCAGGCTGGTCTCAAACTCCAGACCTCAAGTGACCCGCCCGCCTCAGCCTCCCAAAGTGCTAGGATTACAGTCATGAGCCACCGCACCCAGCAGAGAGTGTGTTTCTTTAGCCAGATAAATGGTGCTTTCTCCTGAGTTCATCAACTTTTTAAAACAATCATTTGGTTTTGTTTTGTTTTTTTAAGTTGTGGTAAGTAAGGATTCTTCTAGGGTACCACTAGAAATTAATCTTACCCAGATAAGAGGGAGGCAGCATGATTTAGGTAAATAGTCTCAGACAAATTATTTAATTTCTTTTAGCTTTAGCCTAAGCCTTAGTTTCCTCATCTGTGAAGCTGGGATTATGGTTTTACAGCTATGTATATACACAGGCGTGCACACACACACACATGCATGCATATACAGAATATTGCTCTGGTCAGTTGAAAAAATCTATGTTAATTATATCCAGTTCTTATTTATAAATCTCATCTTCCTGTACCAAGACATTCTTCTCTTAGATATTACTATATTTATGGTATTTCTACTGAGAAGACTGGTAAGCAAATAATTCAACAATAAAAACAGGATTTTGAAAATCTAGTATTTACGTTGATTACCCCTGCCCCCATCTCTCTATTTCTCAGTCTGATGCCCCATCAGTGGAAGTTCGTGTATATATCTTCTTACTGCACGCTAGAAATTTCCTTTCTGATGTTTGGTCTCCACCTGACTAATGTTTTACTACTTCTAATGTGCACCCTTTCTTTTTTCCTCTCCCATCCTCCTGTGTAAGATTCTAAAGGTCCTTATCAAATTGTTTCTCTTTGACATAGTTCTTGATTTTCTAGCTTATAACATGTGTGGTTTTTCTGGTGGGAGTGGAGTCAGAGCTATAGCATTTCTTTGGCATTTCCACACATCAGGGCATCAGTTATGTACTACCTTTGACAGTTTACTTCTTTTTCTTTTTGGTATTCTTTAGTTTTAACTTTTAAGTAGATTACAGGCATCTAGGTGGGCGGGAACTACAATTTACTACTTAACTCTTTTAGAGGATGTTAGGATATAGTTACCTTACATGCAATAGCGCTTAATAAAGAAGCTTGACTAAAGTGAACTCTAGCTTTTAACTCTTTTCCTTGTCTTTAGCTTCATCCCCAAGGTTTTAAGTGTTATACTAGATGCTATCTCACTCTTGATAACATATGGTTTATGTTAAAGAGACAAAGCCAATATAAATATTACAGCATGAGTAAAGTAAGTCAGGTAGAAATGGCCAAAGTTAATTGTGTTAGGAAAAAAGATCTGTCAGAAGTGTGGGGCTGTTTTCTTGTGCATATTGAGAATAGATAGCATTTATTTATAGATTAGAGTATCATGGTGAAGATCATTAGGTGATGGTGGAAGAAGTATGCCTTTTATTGTGTAACCATAGACTTCTTAGTGTTAGAGACTTACTTGGAAGTTTTCTTTATTTTTTTTTTTAATCACATCATATATTAACTTCTGACATTTGCAAATTTCAGGAGTTGTCACAGCAGAAATGTTTAGACATATGCAGAACTCTGAGATAATTCGAAAAATGACTGAAGAATTCGATGAGGTAACTTACTACCTTAAGTGTTTTGATAACTTATACATGTTTATCTTGACTTATTTTTGAAAGTATTATTAAATTGTAAGCATTAGGCTGGGCACGGTGGCTCATGCCTGTTATCCCACACTTTCAGAGGCCAAGGCAGGCAGATCACCTGAGGTCAGGAGTTCGAGACCAGCCTGACCAATATGGTGAAATCCTGTCTGTACTAAAAATACAAAAAAATTAGCCAGGTGTCGTGGCGTGCACCTGCAGTCCCAGCTACTTGGGAGGCTGAGACAGGAGAATTGCTTGAACCTGGGAGGTGGAGGTTGCAGGGAGCCGAGATCACGCCACTGTACTTCAGCCTGGGCAACAGAGCGAGACTCCGTCAAAAAAAAAGAAAAAAGAATTGTAAGCATTAATGTTGTAAATAAGAGCTTTGGCATTAGATTTAATCAAATGATGCCTGTGCGACCTTTGGCAGGTCGTTGTCTTAGTATCAGTTTTTTGGTTTTTTTTTTTCTTTTTTCCTGATACAGAGTCTCGCTCTGTTGCCCAGGCTGGAGTGCAGTGGCATGATCTCGACTCACTGTAACCTCCGCCTCCCGGGTTCAAGCAATTTTCCTACCACAGCCTTCCAAGTAGCTGGGATTACAGGCACCCGCCACCACTCCTGAATAATTTCTGTATTTTTAGTAGAGATGGGGGTTGAGTGGTGTGGGTTTACCATGTTGGCCACTCTGGTCGTGAACTCCTGACCTCAAGTGATCCGCCCACCTTGGCCTCCCAAAGTGCTGGGATTGCAGCAGGTAGGCGCCACTGCATCTGGCCAGTATCAATTTCATTATCTGTAAAATGGGCCTAATAGTACTTTACTCATAAGGCTGTTACGAACATTGAATTGAGTAATGTTTGAAAATTGCTTAACATTTTACAGTTCCCAGAACATAGCAAGAACTTAATAAATGGTAGTTATTATTGCCAAAAATGAAAATTTCAAGGAAGAATATAAGAACATATCCTGGAATGTTGTAAAAGGAAGATTTCAGCAATATTTAGGGAACCTGATAGCTAGGGCAAAGGAGTATATAGATATTTTTATTGTTTAAAAGCTCTTAAGAACAACAAAGATTACCTATTAGTTTAGACTGAGTTGTCCCCCACTTACCTCCCTAGGGCTAGATTGAGTTGATTCTTTATTACAGTGAGCTCTTTGAAGTGTCGTTACCAATAAATACATATATAGATTTATTATAAATTAAGCTTCTTCAAGGAAGGAATTTGGGCTTGTTTGGGTCACTGCTGTATTTCAGCGCCAGTAGCTTTACTCTTCCAAAATTTTTCACTGTGGGTTTTCAAGTAGAAAACCTTGTCTGATTTGAGTTTTATTTGGTCTTTTTTTTCTTGCTTACTCTGATGAAGGAGCGTTGAACTATTATTCTAAAAGATAGATGAGTTAAAATGGCTTTGATGATCCCTATGTGCTATTAATCACTCCCCAAGTAGTTGAGAAGTAATTTTGAATAGTGGTATTTTTTACCCTTTTAATATTAAATGTTTTAGTGAGAACTTTCTCACTAAAAGGAAACAGCTATTTGAGATGATTGTCCTGAAATATGATTTGAAAATGTCAGCAAACCAAGTTGCTAACAATTAAGATGCTGTATTTCAATATAGTCACTAAATTAGCTAATCAGAAAATACCAAGAAAACTCTTTTGTGGAATATCAGGACCTTGTTCTTAGATGAGACTCAACTGCACTTACATGTGACATGACTTAAGATTTTAAAAAATGTTCTGTTAACAAAAATTAATTTTTAAAATTTACTAAACTGTACTGATAAAATTACCTTACATCTCTAGGATGCTCTTGTCAGAGACCATTACTTTTAGATGTTCTATATGGTATTGGTCTCTGCTTTTATTTCTGAGTATTTTATTGTTTTTAATGATTTGTGGAGAATCTCAATGTACCCTGAGACTAGAGAATGCCTTCTTGTGCAAAGGAAAACCAGAGTACCAGTCTTCCAAGGCATTACTAGCTACATTTCCATTTCTTTAAAAAATTATGATTGTTTATATCTGTTGACTGTGTGATGTATTTGAAGCTAATGTTTTGTTGATTTATATATCATCATTTTATTAGATTGAGAATATGATTTCCATCATTTTGAATCTATTTAAAAATATAATTTTGGTTTGGTTTGGGTTTGCTTTTGCTTTGTATCTGTGCTTATCACAAGGATGTTTTGCTTTGATGAGAGAGGCTTTTAAAATTTTTAACCTGAGTAATTAGTATATATTTTCATTGGTTAAAGTGAATTCAGAATACCTATTTTGATCTTAAAGAGCCAGAGTATTCAGAGGTACCCCTACCTTTATATATTGTTCTCTTGCCTACTTTGAGGATTTATTGGAGAAGAAAGGTGAGAGATACCTATTCATGCTTTTGTCTAGGGTATTTCAAAAGCAAGTGGTATGTTAAGTCATACATTCTAAATGAAATTGCTGTTTTAAATTTTTGTTTTAGGATAGTGGAGATTATCCACTTACCATGGCCGGTCCTCAGTGGAAGAAGTTCAAATCCAGTTTTTGTGAATTCATTGGTGTGTTAGTACGGCAATGTCAATATAGTATCATATATGATGAGTATATGATGGATACAGTCATTTCACTTCTTACAGGATTGTCTGACTCACAAGTCAGAGCATTTCGACATACAAGCACCCTGGCAGGTCAGTATTTAGAAATTTCGTCTTAGATTTGAGATGAAAAAGATTCTCATTGAAAGAGAAAGGAAATAACAGAGATACAAATTAATTAATTTTATTTATAAAGTGACCACTAAGAGGACAGTCCCCTCATCCCTCCTGCGAATTACTGGTAATGGGATGGTAATTTCAGTTTCGATTTTGTGAAGGTATACTATAACTAGTATATGGTGATTTTCTTGTATACTATGCATACTGTGCCACAGCAGGGGAGAATGGGACGATAGGTATGCATTGGATTATTGAAAAATACTATGCCACAAGAAGGGAAAATTGGATGATAGGTATGTATTGGGTTTTTGAAAGATATGTTACCAGGGAAGATATTGACAGCAGATTTGGAGATATCATCACAGTCATTCTGGATATGTGATCCTGATGACCATATAGTTTGTCTTTGGTGTGCATTGCCTCTCCAGGTAGGATAGACCCTACTGGATGATGCCTATTCTTTCAGTCACACTGCAAAAAGTTGATTTCTCTTAGTTTCTGGGTAACTTTAGGCTGGGGCAAATTCTTTGTTCTTTAAAGTTTAATTAAATGAGGTATATTTTTATACCTCATAAAATCTATTAGTTTCTCTTTTGTGCTTAAGGTGAAATTGGTGATACACTGTTTTTGAATATGTTGTTTTTGAGTTTCAATAAATAAAATAGGCACTGTTATGATAGTATTCTGAATCTTCTGAATCTTAATGATATTTTGATTTTTAACTAAAAAACTTCATATTCTCTGTGGTTTGTTTTTCATTTAGAAGATTTTCTCAAATGATTAAATCTATGATTAAAGATATGCTTCTAAGTCCTTCATTATTAAAGAGAAAATGCAGTTTCCTATATGTTGCTTTTGTTTTTACGTTTGAAGTCAGAAAACATGAATGTGATCTTGCTTTATGCACTTAAGGTAGCAATGTCAAGAACTTGATGGCTAAAGTAAATTGAAACAAAGATTATGGTGCAAGATGGGTACTTGTAGATCAGAGTGACAAACTGGATTGCTGGGAGCATGAAATTAACTTAGAGCAGAAAATTGGGAAATCTTTCTTTAAGAGAGCCAATAGCCACAAATTTAAGATGTAATTTTATTGTTGTTATATCGTGCACTGCACTAAGTCTGAGAAGCAGTCTGGAGTAAGCTAAAGAAAGCAAAAAGTGATCAGATCTTTCAGTTAATAAATTTTAAATCCCAGGCAATAAGAATCTTTTATCAGGAGTAAGAGTTTAGTACAGAAGGTAGAGATCTGGAGGAAGTTTTATGAAAAAGCACTTTAATTAAGTGACATTTTGCCCTTTATACTTTTGACTTTCCATGGAGATCTGTTCACAATTTCATCAGTCATGTTATAGAGTAAAATGAAAGGAAAGCACCTCAACATTTTCATAAAATATAATTTGATGTAAAGCCATCAAGTTCCTTTTAATTACTGAGATAGCTAAATAACTTCTGTGTGAACTAAAATTTACTTAGAAGGTGAATTATGATCTATGAAAATGATTATTTTAGGGAACATGTTATAGAATAATGGAATTTAAGGATAGTCTGGAGTCAGATTGCCTTGGTTTAAATCCTGATTTGACTGCTTAGATGAACTGAGGCAAATTTTAAAATTTCCCTGAGCTTCAATTTTGCCATGAATGAAATGGGTATAATACTTTTGAGAGGGCCATTGTGAGGATTAGGAGATAATTCCTGAAAAGCTGTTTTATTTTTTGTTATTTTATTGTTGTCATTTGTAGCAGCTGCATTTTTCTTTTGTTAGAAGCAGATTAGCTCATTTCTGCTTAATTTTTCTATTTGATCTTAAATTATAAATTTTTGTATCTGTTAGATTAATTTCACCATACTTTTACTCTTTAAAAAATAGCTATGAAGTTGATGACAGCTTTGGTGAATGTGGCACTAAATCTTAGCATTAATATGGATAATACACAAAGACAATATGAAGCAGAACGGAATAAAATGATTGGAAAACGAGCCAATGAGAGGCTAGAACTCCTTCTACAAAAGCGGAAAGAGGTAAACTTTTATATTGAATATTTAGGCTATTGTGTGACCAACTTGGTCACCATTAATTAGTATATAACTTTGCTAGTGGCTCAGATAATTGTTTTTGAAATATTTAAATGTAAATAACATTTCAAACTATTTGCCCAACAAAATTCTGATGAATATCCATGCCAACAATACTGTTTTCTTATTTTCAGTCTGCGTGGACTACTATTAAGAGTAATGGGCTTTAAGTAAGGGGACTGGGGTTAGTCTGACAAGTTGTTTTAAGCTTTAGTATTATTCATCTCTACGGTGAAAAACCTTTTGTCAGGATGAAAAGAGGTTGCACAATTAAAATCACTTTGAAAAATAAAATCACTTTGAAAAATAGCATAAGCTGTTTATTACTATCTAAATCAGTGTTTTTTATACAGTAGAAGGCATTTGTTTAACATTAATGACTGACCACCAAATTCAACTTTGAATGAGGAAAATAATTTTTTCAGCCTTATGCAAAATAACAGTAAATGAAATCTTTTGATGCTGCGGCTGTAATTTAAATTCTTTCTTCATTGGTGATAAACTATTTTGCTGTCTCATAATGGAGATGTTTGTTGTCATATCAAATAGGCAAAGTCTGATTTTTCAAAAATATTAGTAATGCAGTTGAGTTCAATAGTTATTGTGGTAATCTATGAATTATTGACCTGATTCTGAATTTCTTTGAGGGGGGAAATTAGTAGCTAATTTTAAATTGGTTATTTCCAAAATAGTTAATAGCTTTAAAGCATATCCAGACTCAAGAAAACTAAGAAAAATCGTGCTCATATTTCCCCCATGTCTAAATTCCTCATCTTTTTCATATAATTTGAAATAAAGTATTGATACTTTTCCCCTTAATTTATGTATATGCTATATAATAAGTGATATGTAGTAACAATAAACTACAGATTTCTTTACAGTGCCTTTTTTTTTTTGGAGGCAGAATCTCACTCTGTTTCCTAGGCTAGAGTGCAGTGGCACTATTTCGGCTCACTGCAACCTCCACCTCCCAGGTTCAAGCTCCTGCCTCAGCCTCTTCAGTAGCTGGGATTATAGGCTTGTGCCACCATGCCTGGCTAATTTTTGTATTTTTAGTAGAGTCGGGGATTTGCCACATTGGCCAGGCTGGTCTCGAACTCCTGACCTCAAGTGATCAGTCTGTCTTGGCCTCCCCAAGTGCTGAGATTACAGGCATGAGCCACTGCATCCGGCCTTCTTTACGGTTCTTTAGTGGAAATTTATGAGCATTAGGAAAAAAATTAATCTACTAGCTAAATATTAAAATCCCATTCAAGTATTTCAGGTATTAAGGAACTTTACCTGATAATATAACTGTTAATTTTTCTGTATGGTTACTGTTGTCTAGTAAAATTCAAAATTCACCAGAATACTGGGGAATTCTGCTTTTCTCGTGCTTATAACAACTTACAGGTGTTCATTTGGTTGTCTTCCTTTACAATTGAAAAGAAATGATGTGTTTTTTACAGCTTCAGGAAAATCAAGATGAAATAGAAAATATGATGAATGCAATATTTAAAGGAGTGTTTGTACATAGATACCGGTAAGTTATGACAGTTTTTTCTTAAATAGCACTATATAATTTCTACTCAGCAAGTTTGCATATTTAGTGGTGTAGGGCATCTAAATTAGTGGGAAGAATGTTACAGTAAAATCAATGTTAGACTCTAAACTGTGCCACTGAGTCATTCTGGGCAAGTTATTTAACTCCTGTGAGTTTGGTGTTTCCCATCTGAAAAGTGGATAATGCTTAACCCATAGAAGTTACTGCTATTTGGAGTCAGGCTACACAATACTTAATTGCCTTTGGATGCGCTATGTTAGTAGAACCTGCACATGCTGACTCTTGACTCTCTTACCTTCCATTGAATATCAGTGGGAAAAATTGGATAGGTTAAAGTGAGATGTTTTCTTCTGCTGTTTTGAATGAACAGAGGAAAGAAATAGTAATCTTATTAAATTTCTGCTGTAACCTATTCTTAAATTTTGGTAGTATTTTTATTCAGCTTCTTTCACATATCCTCAACTTGGCAGTTACTGAATCAGGTTAATGTTTGCTTTGTAATGTCTCCATGTCCATTCTTACCTTTCACTTCTGTTGTCACCATTACCTTAGTCTGTTTCCTCATTCTCATGCCTAGAGATTATTGCAGTTTTGCCAAAATATCCTTTTATTGCGTTATTCCTCTGCCTTTCATGACTCACCAGTACTTACAAGATAAATTTAAAATCATTTATTCTAACATTCAAATCCCAGTTGAACTTGGCCTCAGTGTAATGTGTAAATAATTCTTACCTGGAAATTATGCTGTAGCCAGACAAATGTCCCTGCTGTCTTCTGAACACACCGTGCCCAGCAGGTGTGAGCAAAGACTGGGATATGGTATGGTATAAAAGGTGGGGATGGGATTTTGTTTGTAGTTTTATATAATTTTAAGTATTTATGTGTTGATAATTATGCTTTGCCATCTAGACTGTAAGCTTTTGGCATTCAGGCCCATGCTTCATTTATATTTTTTTAATCTCTAGTAATACTTAAGATAGCGTCATATTCATAGTAGATCTGAAGTACTTGGCATCTCTTGAATAAACCATAAGTTTTGTGGTATATTGGCACTAATTATGCATCGTTTTTCCTTCCTCCATTCAGTGATGCAATAGCTGAAATTCGAGCTATATGCATTGAAGAGATTGGCATTTGGATGAAGATGTATAGTGATGCCTTTCTTAATGACAGTTATTTAAAATATGTTGGTTGGACTATGCATGATAAGGTAAGATGTGCCCTTCAGACTGCTTCTTTCTACACATCGGCGTGGCTGCCTGCAACTCTCATTCATGAGTTATCTGCCTGTCTGTATACCTGGTGACACATTTCTGTAAGCCTCCCCTTTATTGTTTTCTGTCTTCTCTGTAAAAACTTACTTTCTGTCACATAAAGTCTGCTAGATATTTTTGAATCCTGGCCACTGATTTAAACATTAATGGTGAATCAGTTTTTTGCTGAAATATTACAATCATGAAGGTGGTAGGAGTGAGACATTTCTTAGGGCACAAAGAAGAACCATTACTCTGTTGTTATCTGAGAGCTATATACTTAAAAAAAATTCTTCATTTTTGATCTTCTCTTTTGACAAACCTGTTTCTTAGCCAGATTATACCTTACAGCTTGGTTTCTGACCTTTTTAATATGTTTTCATTAAACTACCATTCTCTTAGGCTGCCTCTTCACTTGCCTTGAAGAAGTTAATTGTATATAATTGTTTCCAAACATTACTTTCCATAGTGGAAAATATACTGTGACACATGCTTCTATTGTTTTTCACAATAGTTTTGTTCTGAACAAATTTTCAAAAATTATCCTTTGAACTTCAGAAACAGTAACCCCATAGGTATTTAGTTGTAAATGTATGTACTGATTACTATTTTTGCATTATCAAAGATGATAGTTTCTGAAGGAATGCTATGGTATGAAACGTTTAAAATTTTAAAGTAGAAAATATTGTATACATCTTGAATATTGAAGTTGAGAATACATAGAGTTTTAATTCATTGTCTTCTTTTTTTTAGCAAGGTGAAGTAAGACTCAAATGTCTTACTGCTCTACAAGGGCTTTATTATAACAAAGAGCTTAATTCCAAACTGGAACTTTTTACGAGTCGGTTCAAGGTTAGTATTACTTAAGAATTTACAAATAACTTGTCATTTGCAAACACTTTTCTATTGCTTTCTTTTTAAAAATATTTTAATTTTTTTGTCCTTAGGATAGAATTGTGTCTATGACCCTTGACAAAGAATATGATGTTGCAGTACAAGCAATAAAATTACTCACTCTTGTTTTACAGTAAGTATGTATTTGTTGCATATTTGCACTAATGTTCAGATATCTTTTTTTTTTTTTTGAGACGGAGTCTTGCTCTGTCACCCAGGCTGGAGTGCAGTGGCCGGATCTCAGCTCACTACAAGCTCTGCCTCCCAGGTTTACGCCATTCTCCTGCCTCAGGCTGCTGGGACTATAGTCACCCGCCACCTCGCCCGGCTAGTTTTTTTGTATTTTTTTTTTAGTAGAGACGGGGTTTCACCATGTTAGCCGGGCTGGTCTCGATCTCCTGACCTCGTGATCCACCCGTCTCGGCCTCCCAAAGTGCTGGGATTACAGGCTTGAGCCACCGCACCCGGCCAATGTTCAGATATCTAAATAATACATTAGAGTATTTGGTTCAAACTCATCTAGGTCTAAATTTTAGTAATGGAGTTTTTACAGCTAGAATTTGAATTTCTTCATGTATAGCTGAGAAAACACAGGAAGAAGAAACCGTAGAATATGGAAATTCTAACCGAGTTAGGAATTCATGTGTTCCCATTCTCTTGGCTGATTTCTTTCCTATTTTTCTGTTTCTGATGCTCTTGAAATAAGTTAAGCACATCAGTGTATTAAAAAACATGCTTATTATATTTTGTTACACTTTTAGAGTATGAGCATTTATAAGAATGTCTCTGTTATACTTATAGCACTTTTAAACAGTCTGAATTTAAGACCTATTCTATGTTAATATCTGATAGTGATGTTATGTTATTCATATTTTTCCTTTTTAAAAAATGGTAGTAAAATATAGATTATGTAAAATCCACCATTTTAACCATTTTAAAGTATGGTTTACTGGCATTACCTATATTTACGTTGTTGTACAACTGCCACCACTATCCATCTTCAGAACTTTCTCATCACTTTATTGTGGAGCTCTGTACCCACTAAATACTGATTCTCCATTGTCCCCTTCCCCCAGATCCTGGTAACCACTGTTTTATTTTCTGTCTCTATGAACTTGCCTATTCTAGATATTTCATATAAGTGGAATCATACAATATTTGTTCTTTGCATCTGGCTTATTTCACTTGGCATAATTTCTTTTTTTTTTTTTTTTTTTTTTGAGACGGAGTCTCGCTCTGTCGCCCAAGCTGGAGTGCAGTGGCCGGATCTCAGCTCACTGCAAGCTCCGCCTCCCGGGTTCACGCCATTCTCCTGCCTCAGCCTCCGAGTAGCTGGGACTACAGGCGCCCGCCACCTCGCCCGGCTAGTTTTTTTTTTGTATTTTTTAGTAGAGACGGGATTTCACCGTGTTAGCCAGGATGGTCTCGATCTCCTGACCTCGTGATCCGCCCGTCTCGGCCTCCCAAAGTGCTGAGATTACAGGCTTGAGCCACCGCGCCCGGCCACTTGGCATAATTTCTTCAAGTTTCATACATTATTATAGCATGTACTCCTGTTTATAGCTGAATATTTCACTGTATGTATATTCCACATTTTATTTATCAATTTTTGCATTGATGGAGATTTGGACTGTTCCCACCTTTGGTTATTGTCAGTAATGCTGCTATGAACATAGATGTGCAAGTATCTGTTTGAATCTCTGCTTTCAGTTGTTTTATGTATACCCAGAAGTGGAATTGCTGGATCGTATGGTAATTCTGTTAAATTTTTTTTTGAGGAACCGCCATAATACTTTCCACAAAGCTTGGACTGTTTTACATTCCCACCAGCAATGTACAAGATTTCCAATTTCTTTTCTTTTCTTTTCTAAGATGGATAGAGTCTCGCTGTGTTGCCCAGGTTGGAGTGCAGTGGCATGATCTCGGCTCACCACAACCTCCACCTCCCGGGTTCAAGCGATTCCCCTGCCTCAGCTTCCCGAGTAGCTGGGATTACAGGTGCCTGCTACCATGCCTGGCTAATTTTTGTTTTTTTAGTAGAGACGAAGTTTCACCATGTTGGTCAGGCTGGTCTCGAACTCCTGACCTCAGGTGATCCACCCGCCTCGGCCTCCCAAAGTGCTGGGATTACAGGCATGATCTACTGCACCCGGCCAAGATTTCCAATTTCTGTACGTCCTCACCAGCACTTGTTTTCTGCATTTCAGGATAAATATTTATCAGGTGATGTCTCTATACCAAGCACTTGGGTAGTATGTTGAGAGAGTTAAAAATCAGAGTCTTCTCATTTCAAAATAATACAATTTTTTATAAAAATATCTAGAAATAAGAAATCTACCAGATATATGCAAAGAAACATTAATAAAATGCAACTAAGGGACATAAAAGAACCTTGAATTTGGAAAGCTAACCTAGGAAAACTCAGTATTTAAAGGCTCTGTAATCTTCCTATTCTCTATATTTACCACAATGTAAATAGTAAAGGCAAAGGATTTTTTTTTTTTTTTTGCCATAGCAAGCAAATTGTGACATTTCATATGGAAAATTTATCATGTAAGAGTTGCCAGAAGAGTATGATACAAACTAATGAGTGAGGACTAGCCCAATATAATTTTAAGTCATGTATTATAAAATCATAGTAATTTAAAAATTTTGGTCCTGGTGCATGAATAGACAAAAAAGATCAATGAAGCAGAATAAAAATAGAGATAAACACATATGCATCAATAAAATGACCATGTAAGGCTTTTATGAGCATGACACAAAAGCTAGATATAAAAAGATCAGTGAATTAACTATATAAAAACCTAAAAATGTCTGTATGGCATAAAATACCATAAACTCAGAAAACTCAGATTGAGCAAGATATTTTTGCATCAAAGGAGTTAATTTCTGCACATCAATTAAAGAAATCTGTAATAATAGGAAAACAGTCAAATATTATGGATCAGATCATTGATAGAAAAGTACGAATTTAAACATGAGAAGATGTTGGGCCACACTTATAAACATATATATTAAAGTGAGACTTTTACATCTGTTTGCTTGGCAAAGATAGAAAGTGTTTGGTAATTACACTATATTGTTGAGGCTATGCCATAACAGGCCCTTTTACATTGTCGATGGGAGTATAAATTGGTCTAAGCTCCTTGGAGAAAAACTTGACAGTATCTGTCAGAATTTCAAATGCTCATGTTCTCTAACAAAGCATTGTTTGTAATAGCAGAATTTTGAAAACAACCAAGGGTGCATATCAATAGAGGAAGAATTGGCCAGGCGCGGTGGCTCACGCCTGTAATCCCAGCACTTTGGGAGGCTGAGGTGGGCGGATCACGAGGTCAAGAGATCAAGACCATCCTGGCTAACACCGTGAAATCCTGTCTCTACTAAAAAATACAAAACAAATTAGCCGGGCATGGTGGCGGGCGCCTGTAGTCCCAGCTACTCGGGAGGCTGAGGCAGGAGAATGGCATGAACCCGGGAGGCAGAGCGTGCAGTGAGCCAAGACCGAGCCACTGCACTCCAACCTGGGTGACAGAGCGAGACTCCGTCTCAAAAAAAAAAAGATAGAGGAAGAATTAAATTAGTATGTAAGATAATAGCAAATATAAGCACTTTATATGGATAATTTCATTTAATACTATAGCTCAGTGAGATGGTAGTGGTTATTCCCATTTCTGTGAATCGGACAACATTGCAGTAATTAAAAAGAAGGTAGTTCTACAGATATTGACAATTCAGGGAATTCACTTACCATGGAATTTCTTGAGCAGTCTGTTAACTGTTGCATTCTTTATTTAATTTTTAATTATATTTTAAAATCATAAATGTTATATACACATGTTGTATATAAAATTTTTGAAAGAATTCTGAAATAAAGTATGCTACATATATTTCTATAGCTTCTTTCCCACCATCCTCCATAGTACACTAGAAGCATCTTATTTCTGTCTTTTTTTTTTTGGGAGACAGAGTCTTGCTCTGTCGCCCAGGCTGGAGTGCAGTGGCACAATCTCGGCTCACTGCAAGCTCCGCCTCCCGGGTTCATGGCATTCTCCTGAGTCAGCCTCCTGAGTAGCTGGGACTACAGGCGCCCGCCACCACGACCAGCTAATTTTTTGTATTTTTAGTAGAGGCGGGGTTTCACCGTGGTCTCTATCTCTTGACCTCGTGATCCGCCCGCCTCGGCCTCCCAAAGTGCTGGGATTACAGGCGGGAGCCACCGCGCCCGGCTTCTGATATTTTTTATCAAAGATAATAGACATAGCCATTTATGTTGATTTTCAGCCATCTATATACCTAATAATTTAAATTTCTTAGAAACGTTCCTTTTCAAAAAGTTAAAATGAGTGAACTTCTGTAGAATTACAATACTTTAACTTGTTTGATTCAGTGTTTTTTTGTTTTGTTTTTTAGAGACAGGGTCTTGCTCTGTCACCCAGGCTGGAGTGCAGTGGTGTGATCACGGCTCACACTCCAGACTCGCCCTCCCAGGCTCAATCCATCTTCCCACCTCAGCCTCCTAAGTAGCTGGGACTATAGCTACTGTAGTCCCACCATGTCCGGCTAATTTTTTTTCTTTCCGTTTTTTTGTAGAGATGAGGTCTCATGTTGCCCAGGCTAGTCTCAAACACCTGGGCTCAAGTGATCCACCCACTTCAGCCTCCCAAAGTGCTGGGATTACAGGTGTGAGCCACCACACCCAGCCTGATTCAGGGTTATTTTGTTAAAAACACACGAGTTATTTTTCCAAGAACAATCTGATATTATATAAAGAGCAATTGAAATCAATGTGCTTTTGAAACTTGAATTTTAACAATTTAGTATCTTTTTCTCTCAAAAAGAAGTAATACTTCTTAGACATCAGACTTCTGGAAGCTTTCAGCACAACAGAAAACCAAAAAGAGGATCTGTGTGCTTCAACTATCCAGTCTTCTTAGGCTTTTTTCCTCTGGCAGTGGTCCTATAATTTGAATTTATATATAATGGTAAAAACCTAGATTATATATTACAGTAGACTAGAAGCATATTGGGAGAGAAAGACCTGCCAGGGGCCAGGAATTTAAATGCAGTTGCAAGGGAAGAATTCACAGCGTTTACCCTGGGGTACTGTGGTTGATGGGCCTTAATAATGATTATGATTATCGAAAATATTTTGTTAGGCTTATTTTATTCTTTAAGGATAAGAAAAAGAAAATGAACATTACATTTTAGTAAGATTTTTTTTCCCCCAGTGATTGCAATTAAAGATCTTTGGCACTTAGATTTTAGTTATTTGGGAAAACCACTTGCATTGCCTTATATGGTGTTCAGTACATGGTGGATGAAGCATTCTTGATGGATGTGATATAAGTGAGACATTAGTATATTTTGATGTAATGTTGTGACTTAATATTACTATGAAATATAAGCAAAGTATTATATTATCTGTGATTTTTAACTCTAAGCTCTTAGCTTGCTGCCCCTTTACTTTCTATATCAGTTTTCATTATTTTGTCTTCCTCTTCTGTTAGCATCCACGTGACATAATTCTCTTAAATGTTAGTTTACCTTCTGCATTCACTTTTAATTTTACCTGCCATTTATCTTTGATAGATTTTGGTAGATGGTGATTAAATAAGCTTGATTTTTTTTTTTTCCTTTAACACGAATTTGTGAAACTTTACAACTTTATAAAAGTATGAGCATAAATTTTGGTACTGTTAATATGCTTAGAATTATGACGTTACTAAAAGTACCTGTTACTGCTTATTTCTTAGGAGTAGTGAAGAAGTTCTTACTGCAGAAGATTGTGAAAATGTCTATCACCTGGTTTATTCAGCTCACCGGCCAGTAGCAGTAGCAGCTGGAGAATTTCTCTTCAAAAAGTAAATCTATAGTTCTGTTACTCATTTTCTGAGGCATACTTTCATAACAGTAATTTGTTATGTTACACTTGACATTAAGATTTTATATATAATATATATATATAACTTATTTTAAAAATTACTACAGATCGTATCGAAGCTTTCACATTTTGCTTTTTCCTTTAACAGTTTAGATTTCTCCTAAGTTCTTTGATTTATTTAAGTTAGATCTTTAAAGGGAAATGTACCCATATCTTTCAGTGAACATGGTTAGAAAGATACCTAACTATATTATAATATTAGGCTGACCTCTTCCTAATTGTTTACCCTTCTAATACCTGGTTCAGCTTCTAAATATTGCTTATGCTATATTTAGTCTTTTTTTTTTTTTGAGACAGCGCCTCTCTGTTGTCCAGGCTGGAGTGTGCAGTGGTGCGATCTCAGCTCACTGTAACCAACCTCTGCCTCCCGGGTTCAAGCGCTTTTCGTGCCTCAGCCTCCCGAGTAGCTGGGACTACAGGCTATATTTCGTCTTCAAACTTATTTTTCCTTTGCTTTAGAAAATATTAAAAGGTTCTTCAAGTACTTAATAAAGTTTGACATAAGAATCCCAAGAATTCTACAGTGTCTTTACTTTTATGATCCTATTTAACTCAGATTAGGTAGTATGAGTAGAAGTGTGAATATCTGATCACAGAAAACACTCAAAGATTGTTATATAATGGCTTTCAAAGAGACCATTTTGAGCCATATAGATTAAACTTTTCTTGTTGCTATGATTTTATTAAAATGCCTGTTGGGGGTGCAGCAATTATTAGAAAGAGTAGGTGGCATAAAACATTTACACTACAGTTTTCTATTCATTGCTGTTTAGTGTTAATTCTCTTGTTGATTATGAGGAAAAATGCTCATGCTATCCATAGTAAAAGGACAGTAAGTTGGGGTAATTTTGCAAGAAGGATGGAAGGAAAGTGTATGTTTTGTTTTCAAGATGAATGTGTATCATAGATTTTTTTTAGCATAAATGGTGTAGCTTTGTCAATGTACAACTTTTATGAAAGGCAACAGTTACATAAAATACAGTAAGGTTTTTAAAAACAAATAATTTATGATGGTACAATTAACTTGAGAAATTAGTTTAAAAGGACTTAGAATTACCATCAAATGTGAAATGAAAAAGGTTTATAGCAATTATTTGCGTGATGTGCCATAATGTTGGATGATATCGTACTTACCCAGTTCTCCTTTACTCCTTTGTTAGATCCTTAGATATGAAATCCAGTTAATTTTTTTTTGATTAGGAATTTTTTGTTGTTGTTGTCATAAAATAAATACTTTACTTTTTTCACAGGCTCTTCAGTCGTAGAGATCCAGAGGAGGATGGAATGATGAAAAGAAGAGGAAGACAAGGTCCAAATGCC
This sequence comes from Trachypithecus francoisi, assembly GCF_009764315.1. Taxonomy (NCBI): domain Eukaryota; kingdom Metazoa; phylum Chordata; class Mammalia; order Primates; family Cercopithecidae; genus Trachypithecus; species Trachypithecus francoisi. The sequence continues at coordinate 12,828,663 of NW_022681471.1, read as the reverse complement.
AACCTTGTTAAGACGTTGGTTTTTTTCTTTCTAGAAAGTGAGGTTAGTTGATAGTATTTATTTTATACTTAGGTTCAAAAAATTTTGGAAAAGGGGTTAGAATGAGGCACATTAAGAAAATATATATTCCTTGTAGCACAGTAAATTGTGAATAGAATGGAGATCTACCCACTCCCCAAATTTCTTTAAAAATATGCTTTCTACTTTTTTTGTTTTTTTGAGACGGAGTCTCGCTCTGTCACCCAGGCTGGAATACAGTGGCGCCATCTCGGCTCACTGCAGCCTCTGCCCTCCCAGGTTCAAGCATTTCTGCCTCAGCCTCCCGAGTAGCTGGGCTTCCAGGTGTGTGCCACCATGCCCAGCTAATTTTTTGTTGACTAGGCTGATCTTGAACTCCTGACCTAAGGTGATCCGCCTGCCTTGGCCTCCCAGTGTTGGGATTACAGGTGTGAGCCACTGTGCCCGGCCGCTTACTGCTTTTAGTAAGATGTTCAGATGGTCGGATTTATGTATAGTGCTGAGAGTATTAATTTTAGAGTTCAAAATCCTATTTGTCAGTTGGACTACTCTGCTTACTATTTGTGTGATCTTGGTTTAGCTACTTACTCTTTCTAAGCCTCAGTTTCCTAGTAAAAAGATGAGTAATAAATTCTTAGTTAACACTGAAATAATCTGTATAAAACTTAACACAGATCTAGAATATTGTAAGATCTCAAATGTTGGTAACTGCCATTGCAATTGTAGATGTGGACTTAAACTAGTCTCCCTAAAGTTGGAAACCTACAATGTTAGCCAGATTTTGAGAGGGCTCAAAATTTATTTTTGGTGTTCATATTACATATTATTTGATTAGTGATCGGGCCTTTTAATTTTCTAGTTATTTCTATATATGGATATATAATTGGTTTTTTATTCTTTAGGATTTTCTACGTTATACCATCAGGTCATTTATAAAGAAAGATAATTTTCCTTTTCCTTTCCAGCATTTTTTTTTCTTTTTTTTTTTTTTTCTTGCCTTACTGAATTGGCTAAGACCTTCAGTAGAATGTTGAGTAGGGCCAGGTGCGGTGGCTCACGCCTGTATTCTCACCACTTTAGGAGGCTGAAGCGGGTGGATCACTTGAGGCCAGGAGTTTGAGACCAGCCTGGCCAACAGGACAAAACCCCTTCTCTACTAAAAATACAAAAATTAGTCAGGCGTGGTGGTACATGCCTGTAATCCTAGCTACTTGGAAGGCTGAGGCACAGGAATTGCTTGAACCAGGGAGGCAGAGGTTGCAGTGAGTCAAGATCGTGCTACTGCACTCCAGCTTGGGTGACAGAGCAAGACTCTGTCTCAAGTAGACATCTTTGGATTGTTCCTGATCTTTTGGGAAAAGTGTCCAATATTTCAGCATTAATTACCTTGTTAGCTATAGGTGTTTTGTAGCTATTTATAATCAGATTGAGAATATTTCCTTTTATCCTTTCTTTGCTGAAAGTTTCTAACATGAATGGAAATTGAATTCTGTAAAATGCTTCTGCATTCCTTGAGGTGATTGTTTTATTTTTATCCTTTACTATGTTAATGTGTTGAGTTATGTTGAATGACTTTTTAAATGTTGGATCAACCTACTTGTTCATGATGTTATTCTTTTTATATATTGTTGGATTCCATTTGCAAATATTTTATTTATTTTTTTAAGAGACTGTGTCTTGCTCTGTCCCTCAGCCTGAAGTGCAGTGACGTAAACATAGCTCATTGCAGCGTTGAACTTCTGGGCTCAATTGATCCTCTTGCCTCAGCCTCCCTAGTAGCTCCGACTACAACTGTGTGCCACCACACCCAGCTAGTTTATTTTAGAATCTTGTAGACAATGGGGGTGTCTCGTGTCCCAGGCTAGTCTTCAACTCTTGGGCCCATGCAGTCCTCCTTCCTTGGCCTCCCAAAGTGCTGGGATTACAGGCATAAGCCACAGCACGTGGCCCGGTTTGCCAGTTTTTGAGGATATTCCATGTTCATAAAGCATTTAGATTTAGATTTTTTTATTATTTGTAATTGCTTTGACAGATTTTTTTTTTTTTTTTGTATAGTTATTATGATTTGCATGCCCCCTCCTCCCCCCACCAAAGGAGTTGGAAAACAGTAGGGTTTTTTCTTCTTTTTTTTGATACAAAGTCTCACTCTGCTGCCCAGGCTGGAGTGCAGTGGTGTGATCTCGGCTCACTGCCAATCTCCGCCTCCCACGTTCAAGCGATTCTCCCACCTCAGCCTCCATAGTAGCTGGAATTACAGGCACGCGTCACCACACCTGGTTAATTTTTGTATTTTTAGTAAAGACAGGGTTTTGCCGTGTTGGCCAGGCTGGTCTTGAACTCCTGACCTCAGGTTTTCCACCTGCCTTGGCCTCCCAGAGTGCTGGGATTACAGGTGTGAGCCACCATGCCCAGCTTTTAAGCTGGGCCTTTTAAGGGTCTTTTAAGCTTCACATAATGAAGAGAATGATTTGCTTATACATTGAATTGACAAACATACATTTTGTGTTTTAATTAACCATTATCACTCCCATTCAGGTAAAGTAAATTCATAGCATACCTAAGAATTGAGAGTAGCTAACTGATATAATATTAGGTCCAAATAAGCAGTATGTATGTAATTTCTTTATAAAATACTTTTCAGGGCAGGTGTGGTGGCTCACACCTGTAATCCCAGCACTTTGGGAGGCTGAGGTTGGCAGATCACCTGAGGTCAGGAGTTTGAGACCAGCCTGGCCAACATGGTGAAACCTCATCTCTACTAAAAATACATAAATTAGCTGGGCGTGGTGGTGTATGCCTGTAGTCCCAGCTACTTGGGAGGCTGAGGCAGGAGAATCACTTGAATCTGGGAGGCGGAGGTTGCAGTGAGCCAAGATCGCACCACTTCCCAACAGCCTGGGCGAGAGTGAGACTCTGTCTCTGCCCCACCAAATGTATATAATTTATTATACATATATAAAAATATTTAAAAATATATTTTTTTCATATTAATGTTTAATGATAATTGTTAATGTGTAATGATGCTACCTAACACGTCTTTCTTATAGCAAGCAGACTAAGGCAGTTTCTTCTCTGTCCTTTCATCTATTTGGCCTCAAAAAATAGCTGTTTGAGAGTTTGTAGATGGTATCAATAAAGTTTCCATTCTTTTGAGTTAAGGCTAGTGTGCTTATTGTCTAAGACCACGTTGCTCTTTTTAAATTTTAGTTACATGAGCATGCAGCATACCTTGTGGATAGCATGTGGGACTGTGCTACTGAGCTGCTGAAAGACTGGGAATGTATGAATAGCTTGTTGCTGGAAGAGCCACTTAGTGGAGAGGAAGGTAAGGATGTTTAATTATGATACTTTTGTTTAGACAGTTTTGTAAGTAGATTTTTACTCATTCCATTTGTTTATCCTTTTAGTCAAGACAATTTGATAGAAAGTCTTACTTGGTGCATAGTTTTGTTTTCATGTAAATATTATGCTATGTAAAAAGATGTAATTGCTGTCAGCATTCTTTATTTTTTTTAATCTGGGTTATTTTCTTTACCCAAATGTATGAATCTGTGGTGGATAGATTTGGGATGCTGAGGGTTTTAGGAAGGTTGTCTTTTCTGTGATACAGTAATGGGATTTTCTTTAGTACCTTAGGGCAGGTTCTGTTTACAGGCAGAAGAAACTGTTATGTAATAATGCAAGTAGCGTATAGGGAGAAGAAATAGGCTCTTTTTGACTTTTTGACTTTTTTTTTTTTTTTTAGCACTAACAGATAGGCAAGAGAGTGCTCTGATTGAAATAATGCTTTGTACCATTAGACAAGCGCTGAATGTCATCCTCCCGTGGGAAGAGGGACAGGAAAAAGGGTATGCCAATCAATGTCTTTTCAATATTCTAAACTCCATTTCTCCTTTTTCAGAATCTTTTAAAAATTCCATTTTAGCCATGAAACAAAATTTTTAAATATTTTGTTTTATTTTTCAGACAACCTTTGCTTATAATGTGTTAGAGGTAAATTTTAAAGCATTAGCAATTTGAGAAATTTGAGTTCTCTATAAGATACTTTTTTAGTTAACTGCAGGAGATATGATTGACAGTCCCTGCCTTCATGACTGAATGTAGTGTACACCATTTGGAATGGTGCAGTTGTATGTTCTATTTATGGAGTTGGTTTCTTTTTCTTCTAAAATAAAATCGGAAATAAAAATCGAGATAATTTTTTATTAAAATAGGGAAATTTCTATTTCCTGGGATCATATTTTAATGCATTTTTGTAAAGTTTACATGAATTTGCATTTTATACCAACAATTCCACAGGCTTTCAAACTTTTGACTGTAAAGCATAAAAATTCTTTTTTATATTGTGACGTATTACACATGAATATATTTGTGTTTGTGCATAACTGAAACAAAATTTTATCAAAGACAAGGTGATGTTTTCTATATTTTCTATTTCTGCATTTAAAAATTTCTGTTTCTTTTGCTAATTGCTGATAGCAATTTAGTGTTTTGAATTTGTTACTTACGTGTTGTGTTCCTCAGCCTAGAGTAAGCAGAAATGCTGGTCAATCCCAATATTTTATATATAAGCTCCTAAACTATATTTCCTATTTTTAACTGATTCTCCTACCATCTGAAGATAGAGTTGATGAGTCTTATGGGATACTGATTTTCCCTCTAGGACTATGTAAAATTTTTTTTGTTATTTCAGGTAGCTTTGTGTTTTTATAATGTGTAGTTTTCTCTTTCCTGTCACTTTTAGGGTTAATGTTTTATAGTGAAATTTTTGTGTCCATCTCTTGAAGTTTACTTTTAGTAATCATTTTGTATGTTTTAACTAAAACTTGAACACTTAACAGTGCTAATCGGCTTAATAAATATAGAAGTCTTTCTGTTACTTTAGGTGCTTACAGCAAAGGAGAAGAAGACACAGTTGGATGACAGGACAAAAATCACTGAACTTTTTGCCGTGGCCCTTCCTCAGTTATTAGGAAAAGTAAGTTTGTGTCGATATCATAGTGTTATTAAGAAATCACAGTTTTCTTTTTCCTAAATGCCTCACAGAATATTATAATGCTTACTGTTATATATATATATATATATATATATTTTTTTTTTTTTTTTTTTTTTTTGAGACGGAGTCTCGCCCTGTCTCCCAGGCTGGAGTGCAGTGGCGCGATCTGGGCTTACTGCAAGCTCCGCCTCCTGGGCTCACGCCATTCTCCTGCCTCAGCCTCCCCAGTAGCTGGGACTACAGGCGCCCGCCACTACGCCCGGCTAATTTTTTTTTTTTTTGTATTTTTAGTAGAGGCGGGGTTTCATTGTGTTAGTCAGGATGGTCTCCATCTCCTGACCTCATGATCCGCCCACCTCAGCCTCCCAAAGTGCTGGAATTATAGGCATGAGCCACGGCGCCCGGCCTTATTGTGATATTTTTAACATGATCTTTGTATTTCACAGTACTCTGTAGATGCAGAAAAGGTGACTAACTTGTTGCAGTTGCCTCAGTACTTTGATTTGGAAATATATACCACTGGACGATTAGAAAAGGTAAGATTATTTTGTGTTAAAAAAAACCTTTAAGAAAAGTTTTTTAGTTCATTTCATCATAAAGTTTGTTTATATTTCTTAAAATATGTTTTTGGGACATATTTTAAGAAAGGAAACCTATAGCTTAGGCCTTCTGTACTTTAGATTAGTTTGACTCACAGAATGGTGGTAATGATGCTTCCCTTTGCTTCATGCCGACAACTGTACCTTCATTCTTAGCTATTATGTGACTGTGTCACTGATCATTTATGGAGACTAGGGGCGGATAACTAGATAGTAACAATTAGATGAGATTGGGCTCATTCAGGGTGGTATGGCCATAGACAATAGTAACAATTATAAGACAAAATCAACTAATATTTATTGAACACTTTTGCTGTGTTCTGTGAATTAATGTAAGCTTTTAATATATGTTAGCATTCTCACCACAGCCCTATGAGGTAGGTAATAGCTCCCTTAAAGTTGAGGAATAAGTATGGATGAATCAGTGTATTTATTTATCATGATTAGAAAAGCACCTTAAAATGTACGCTCTGTGTTGTAGAGTTACTGTATTTGACAGTTTTTTCCATGGTGGTGTGGTGATGTAGTCACCTTATACCTATCACATATGCCTTAGTTTTGATGAAAAATATTATTATTTTGCAGCATTTGGATGCCTTATTGCGACAGATCCGGAATATTGTAGAGAAGCACACAGATACAGATGTTTTGGAAGCATGTTCTAAAACTTACCATGCACTCTGTAATGAAGAGTTCACAATCTTCAACAGGGTAGATATTTCAAGAAGTCAACTGATAGATGAATTGGCAGATAAATTTAACCGGCTTCTTGAAGATTTTCTGCAAGAGGTATATATTATAATTATTACAAGTATTTTGTCAGTTGAGCACCTCTACTCCAGTAGGCCAATTAGTCACCCAAGTGTTAGTCTTGGTGATAGTCCCTAGCAGAATTTTGAAAAGATGTTCAGGCTTTTCGTTCTATGACTCACCAGGCTACTCCTTCACCAAAATAAGAAAGTGTTAAGAATCTGTGACTCAGAGAAGGTGAAAGCAAAACTAACGTCTTTTTTGTTTTGAGAAATGGTCTGGACAGTTACCTGGTTAAACCAGGGCTGTTAAGGAATAGGGTGTTAATGGAACAGAAAAGGAGAGCTGGATTTAGACTAGATAGCCTAAAAAAGTGGAGTATTTCTAAGTGTTTTGGCAGTGTAGGTTAGGGAAGGACATTATGTGTTTTTTTTTTTTTTTTTGGAGACGCAGCGCAGTGGTGCGATCTCAGCTTACTGCAACCTCTGCCTCCCAGGTTCAAGCGATTCTCCTGCCTCAGTCTTCCGAGTAGCTGGGACTATAGGCATGTGCCACCGTACCAGGCTAATTTTTGTATTTTTAGTAGAGATGGGGTTTCACCACGTTGGCCAGCCTGGTCTCGAATTCCTGACCTCAGGTGATGCACTTGCCTTGGCCTCGCTAAGTGCTGGGATTACAGGCATGAACCACCACACCTGGTCTGGGTTTTGATATTATAAAACTTTTTCAGTTTCCTGTGTTATTCTCTTGTGTTTCCAAAGAGGCTTAGTGCATAACACTTAAATACATTTGTATTTTTGTTGTGATTGTTGTTTTTTCTGGAAATATTTACATTAAATTTTTTGAATAAAATAAAAATTCGTTATTGTCAATTAATGCTGTTAGCCTTTTCCACATCACTTTTATCATTATGTTGTAAAATCATATGGACTTTGTAATTTCTAGTTTTGTTGTTTTATTAATTACTCATTTAACTTTTATTTGGTGTATATCGTTATTCCGGCTTATTAAGTTTCACTAATTGGAGGTTTGTGCAAATATTTTGATGTATAATTATTACATTCTTAGTTAAAAATTTTAATAGCTCTACTCTTGGCTGAATATGATTTTGATTAGGACAAATTCATTTAAAATCAAGCAATGGTTTGTTAATTAAATTTAATTACTTTGTAGAAGAGTTATAGTTTAAAAACAAGTGCTTTTTTGAGAGAACTAGAGTTCAACACAGTAGATTTAGTAGTGTGTAAACATTTTATGTTTCCTGTAGTAAGACTGATAAAATTTTTCAAAACTTAAGTTACCCTAAGTTGAAAATGAATGAATAAATATTGATATCCAAATAGGATCAGCATATCTAGTCATTATTCAGGGGGTTTTTCCCTATTTATTTGTGATTAGTGTCATATGTCTTCATGATGATATATATTTAAGGTACTTAGATTTTGTCCTTTAGGTATCGTCTTTCTGATCTTCTTGTCATTTAAGTATTTTATTGTCGTAGTGCATTTATTACTGTGAAAAAATAGATGCCTTTATAATTTTGTGTCAGGTTTACTTAGAAGAAAAAGAAGAATGTCATTTTCATTTTTTCTCTTAGTTATGATGTTTCTATGATAACAAACTTGTGTTGACTTATTACCCCAGCCATATTCTTAAATTTGGCCAGATCTAGGTATTGAATGACAAAGTTTGTTTGTGGTTTTGTTACGTTATTCTTTATTTTTCAGGGTGATAGTAACATTTTGATAGCCTAGGATTTTTCACTCTGATGATTCTAAGTATAATTAATATTCATAGGGTGAAGAACCTGATGAAGATGATGCATATCAGGTATTGTCAACATTGAAGAGGATTACTGCTTTTCATAAGTAAGTTGAATTTTGAAGTTCCTGTTTTCTTAAATCTGTAGAAATAAACTTGCATGTTTTGTGGGTTATAATGTTAATTTCTAAGCTAATTTGTTGTTGTTGTTGTGGGGGCATTTTAAAGTTTACTGCATTTACTGCATTCTGTTAACAGTCAAGTCCAAAACAACTGTCATTAAGTTTAGCTTTTTAATAAAGCTTATTTATTTATTTATTTATTTTTACAGTGCCCATGACCTTTCAAAGTGGGATTTATTTGCTTGTAATTACAAACTCTTAAAAACTGGAATCGAAAATGGAGACATGCCTGAGCAGGTTTTTATTTATTTACTAGTTACACATATAACTTTGAAAAGTGAAGTCTTGTAGCTTTTAAATTTTAACTGTATCCTTTGATTCTTTTTACAGATTGTTATTCACGCACTGCAGTGTACTCACTATGTAATCCTTTGGCAACTTGCTAAGATAACTGAAAGCAGCTCTACAAAGGTTTGTGGTGGTTCGATAGTGTTTTTGTTAGACTAAATATCATTAACAGTTTTCAGCAAACTTACACATTTAATGAGATCAGTTATTTCAGTGAAATGTTGCTTGTTTCTAATGTACTGTTATTTATAGTTTGATGTATATTCAGTGGAGGACATCAGTATGGTTTGTTTCAAGGTATGATTTTTAATTAAAAATTGTTGTTCACATTTGAAGGTTGCATAATCTGTGGTTTTCTGTATTCTCAAAGTTGATGACCAAGAGCCTTTGAAACAGATATAAGTATTAGATTACATAAATTGAAGATAATAAACCAACTGCCCCTAGATCTTCTTATGCTCTGGTATTGTTTTGAGATAACCTATTCATATTCAAGATCTCTCTAGTGATGTTCCAAATTCATGATCAATCATTTTCTGATTGAATATATAATGTGCTAGTGCCAGCTATTAATACATATAGAGCTTTTACAGCTTTACCCGTAATGATAATCCTTAATGTGTTTAGTAATTGAACTAAACAGGACTGCCTTTTCCATTTGTAAATTGGAAGCTTGAACATTGTACTTGTAATGCTGGATATTGCCTTAAATATTGTTTGAGCTCATTTTTAGAAATATCACGCAATTTCTGAGAGTTCTGGAGTTAGGTGTTTGTAGGCATTTTCTTCCAAAAGTAATCCTCTTGATAATAAGTTTGTGTTGCCTAAACCCAGAGAATTATGTTAAATACTAAGAATTTCTCTGGGCTTTTAAGATGCTGTTTATATCTACAAATGGATTTTTCCTCTTGAAAAATCAATATAGTATGTTAACATTATGTGCTTTTTTTTTTTTCTCCCTTTTGAGGCAGAGTCTTGCTCTGTCATCAAGACTCAGTGTAGTGCAGTTTCGGCTCACTGCAACCTCTGACTTTTGGGTTCAAGCAATCCTTGTGCCTCAGCCTCCTGAGCTGCTGGGACTGCAGTCACGCACCTCCACCCCACTAATTTTTGCATTTTTAGTAGACATGGGATTTCACCATGTTGACCAGGCTTATGAACTCCTAGCCTCAACTGATCTGCCCACTTTGGCCTTCCAAAGTGCTGGGATTACAAGCATGAGCCACTGTGCCCCACTCATTGTGTGCTTTTTATCAAACACTTAGGAAAAAGTTAATTTAACTAAATGTTAAGCTTGTAGTAGGAACGGTGACTATATTACCATATATAATTGCTCACCTATGTTGAAAGTTAAAAAATAAACTGGAAAAAAGGAAGTATTTTTAGTATAGGAAAGGAGTGAATATAAAATTATTTATGGTAAGCCAGGCACAGTGGCTCACGCCTGTACTCCCAGCACTTTGGGAGGCTGAGGAAGGCCACTCACTTGAGGTCAGGAGTTCAAGACCCGCCTGGCGAACATGGTGAAACCTTGTCTCTACTAAAAATACAAAAATTAGTCGGGCGTGGTGGTGTGCACCTGTAATCTCAGCTACTCAGGATGCTGAGGCAGGAGAATTATTGCCAGAACCTGGGAGGCAGAGGTTGCAGTGAGCCGAGATCATGTCACTGCACTTCAGCCTGGGCTACAGAGTGAGCTCCATCTGAAAATAAATAAAATAAACAAACAAACAAATAAATAAATAAATAAAAATTTAAAGTTTATAGTAACACCACAAAATGTTTTCCATTCTGAGTTTTTATAAAGTACAGCAGTATCCTTCTAACAAGAAATGGAAGATGCCATTTCTTTTTTATTATTTTCTTCCATTTATGGGTTGACCACCCTTGAAATGATGTGAGCATGGAGCGTAAATCTTTATTAGCATTCTGTGCTAGTGGCTAAAGCCTTAGGATATTATCTATTAGTGTACCTCATATTTTTAAGGCTGCACTTTGGTGAGAGTTGTAAGACAAACTATCTCTTTGTTTTCATTTCTTGTAAATTATAAAGAAGAAATTTAAATCAAATGCACAAGTAGAGTTAATAAAGCTATATATGATAATGTTTTATGTAATTGAAAACATTTTAAAGAAATGCTGAATTGTTTATACAATATTTTTAAAAGTTAATGTTAAATTTTTTCAAGGAGGACTTGCTGCGTTTAAAGAAACAAATGAGAGTATTTTGTCAGATATGTCAACATTACCTGACCAACGTGAATACTACTGTTAAGGAACAGGTTAGTAATTACTATAGATGGTAATCTTTTTGTAAGCAACTTTTATAAAATCTGAACTAATGTAGAAAGTTTAAATAATACTAAGATTGAGCAAAGCAGAAATATCTTGTATCTGCCTATGTATACTATACTAAAAAAGTAGGTTATTATATTGGACTTGTGCATAATAAAATTGATTAATTTCATGTGGGGTTTATAATTGCATTATAGATTACCCTTATAGTTAATTTATGTTGTTGTTCCTTTATGACACATGGTAAACAGACTTCTTCATACAAATTATAGGTGTATGAAATTAACAAAAAGTCATTCCTGAAAGCAACTAATATAACAAGTTTGCTCCAGGGTAGAAAAGTCCACGAGGTTTTGTTCTCTGAGAATATCAAATGTTGGCATTCTCGCTCATCCTGATCTTTCTGTGGACCTTGTCTGAAATAAACATTTATAGTCACTCTTCCAAGTGTTAACCTTCCCAACCCATATGCCTTCATGCTTCCATTACTTCCAACCTTTTCAGTTCTGGAAATAGACTGTTACCTGGTTTGATCTTAGAACTAACGTCATGTTCAGTTCTCATTCTCTAATTGAGAGGATTAAGCTTCGTTGGAAACATGCTTTTCAAATGCTTTTATGGGAAGATGTTTTCACAAGCATTTCATAATAACTATTAATATGGTATAGTCAAAATGATTATGGTGATTTCAAGGTTTGCAACCATTTCATACAGCTTAACCTTTGTTTTTTCAGGTAGAATCCCAATAGTCAACCTATGATTTTTGGACACTGTGATATGTTCAAATATTTGTTTGGCACTTGTTTTTATTTAATTAAAAATACCGAAGCTAATTTTAATAAAACATATTTGGATTTCTATAGTTTAAAATGTCCATTCAGTGCCCAGCTGTTAGTCTCTTTTTTTCATATTTCCATCTCTCTCGTCCCTACCATACATATATGCTTGGTCACACATGAATTAGAAAGTATTCAATGGCCAAGATGCAGTTACTGAATTTTGCTTTTTTTTCTTTTTTCCAAAAATATGAAGTATATAGCCATAACTGTTACATTGCTGAATTCTCTCCAATTTTATGTGTGTCATTTTGAACTATAGCAATAAAGGGTGTGGTACTTTAATTTTCATCTCTATAATTCAGATGAAAGGAACAAGATTTCTGATGGTAGTAAATTGAATTTAGATTTAAACTCTTGGAATAGGATTTTAATGACATGCACGGATCCAAACCTAATGCATGAAATATTACTTTATATTTGCATGGGACACCAAGTTATTCAGCATAATAATCCCTATTTTTACAGCATTAACACATAATCCTTGTGGGTTATCCTGTGTAGCCGCCTATATAATCCCTTGCTCAGGCCATAGAGGTTAATTATTTAGTTATTAAACAGCTTGTGTGCCCAGTCTTCCCAACAGCTTCTCAGAATGTGTCCTGGTCAGCTCACTTGAGTTGCCAATTCAGCTAATTAGTAAATATCATCATACTTAATACTTTATATCCTTACTCTTTATGTTGCAAGTTTTTGTAAACTGAAATATGCTAATAGGTATAAATTACTACTATAGTAGTTAGGAGAAGAGACTGAAGGAAGGGGTAAAAACATAAAGAGAAAAAGTAAATATGGTTGGTTCCAAAATGGCAAAACTGTTAGTAAGATCTACTTTGTGCTCTGTATTATATTCTCTTTCCAGGAATGGGCTTCCTTTAAATGTATTTTCTGGTTTACTTTGTGACCCTAAATTTCTGTTTTCATTACCCCTTCCCAACAAATAAGGAACTAGTCTGTGACTCCATTTAAAACCCGTGGCAGAGTTTTTATTAAGCTCCTTGAGATACAACTTCAGCCTTATGTTTGTTATAATATGTTCAGGTTTACTGATAAATAGTAAGCAGCCCCGTATCTGGTTGTTTTCTCTACTTAATCAGTACACGTGTGAACAATGAGAGTGCTTAGTAAGTACCATAGATTTTGTGATCTCTATTCGAATGCTTATCTCTTTAATGTTTTTTCTTCTGTAGAATGAAGAATGGTACCAAGTTTATACATTATTTCATGTTTGAGAATGAATACCTTGGGGCATTGCAATATAGAGCAAAGTAGGGGATTTGGAGTTAGAAAACCTGAGTTTGAGTCCTGACCCTGCATGTTTGGTAGTGTGTAACATATTGTACAAGTCACTTAATGTTGCTGAAAATTAAAAAAAAATTTGTGAAATTTGCAGTTAGTAAAGCATTATACAAATATATATACTTCTCAGCTTTAGAATCTTAGGAAAATACTAAACGTTGATTTCTCTTAAGATTTTTAAATATAGAAAGTTGGATTCTGTTTCTGTGTTAAATATGTAAATTATTTGTGGCAGTTAGTGAGAAATCTTGGATTATAGCATGCTTTTCTCTCTTTTTTTTTAAAATAGGCCTTCACTATTCTGTGTGATATTTTGATGATCTTCAGCCATCAGATTATGTCAGGAGGGCGTGACATGTTAGAGCCGTTAGTTTATACCCCTGATTCTTCATTGCAGTCTGAGTTGCTCAGCTTTATTTTGGATCATGTCTTCATTGAACAGGATGATGATAATAATAGTGCAGGTAATTTTATTGCCATCTTTTTATTAAATCTGTGTGTCCACCATAAAATCAACTTAAGTAACAATAATGTACATTGGTGCACTAGAATATATTTTATCCTTAAAAACGTGAAACACAAGTGTATATTCCAGTGTACTAGAATATATTTTATCCTTAAAAACGTGAAACACAGGTATATATTCCAGCACATTTATGTTCATTTTTTGTACTATTGTGAAGAAAATGTGATGTTGTAGAGTATAGGCTTTCAAGTCAGATCTCTGCTTCTCACTAGCACTGAGCCTGTTTTCTAATTTCTACCTACCTCATAAAACTGTTAAAAATCGAGCCAAATGACTAGTACAGTGCCTGGACATATAGCAGGTACTCAATAAAATTTACTCCCTCTTGCCCTTATTTATTGGTAATACCAATATGCAGATAATTTGGGAAGAATCAAGTATGTTACTTTTTGTTGTGTACTTGTATACCGTAGGTTTTTTTCTTAATTTTGGGAGTATTAATGTGATTCTGAATGTTAGAAAAATGTTTGAAACTGCTATGTAAAAGTCTGGGGCAGTATAGAATGTTCACAGGAAAAGAATCAAACCAGCCTCCCTAGTGTTAAGTTACTCTTCACACCTAGTTGTTTACACACCCTAATTGCCTTACTTGAGCATGAGGTCATGGAAAAGAAGTGATATTTGGTGGCATCTTCTGGGTTTGTTTTTAGTTTGAAGGTATATTTTTGTTATTTTTTAGAAACAGAGTCTCACTCTGTTGTCTAGCCTGGAGTACAGTAGCATTATGATAGCTCACTGCACCCTCAAACTCTGACCAAAGCAATCCTCCCACCTTAGCCTCCTGAGTAGCTAGGACTACAGGTGGTGTGCCACCGTGCTTGACTAATTTTTTGTAGACATGGAGTCTTGATATGTTGCTCAGGCTGGTCTTGAACTCCTGGCCTCGAGTGATCCTCTTGCCTTGGCCTCCCAAAGTGTGAAGTTATACTTAAAGGAAAATACAACATCAACATGTGTATATCCATACTGATGTATCACTGCATATCAGGGTGTAAATAAACAGGTAATTCTGTATATGGCATGTAGCTTATTTTTAGCAATGGAGAGCTTTGTGCTCACATACTAAAAACTTACTCTGAACGCAAATGAGAAACCCAGAGTTGCCCAAACAGTTGTCAGAATCCATGTAGTAAAGGTTATATACTTTGAGTTTTTCATCTGTTACTCTAAGCTATTGGCTTAGTTATGCTTTTATTCATAATATTGACATTTATTGGTCAGCAGGCAGTTTACTAGATGGTATGGATATGAAAAGAAACAAGGTCTTATCCTTCAAGAATTAAATTCAGGTTGAAAAGGACCAAGTAATTATAGTACAATTTTTTTTTTTCTTTTTTTTTTTTTTTTGAGGTGGAGTCTCGCTCTGCCACCCAGGCTGGAGTGCAGTGGCACAATCTTGGCTCACTACAACTTCCGCCTCCCAGGTTCAAATGGTTTTCCTGCCTTAGCTTCCCAAGTAGCTGGGAGGCTACTCCTGTCAGCCACCACGCCCAGCTAATTTTTCTTTTTCTTTTTTCTTCTTTTTTTTTTAAATTTAATTTATTGTTTTGTTTTATTTTATTTTATTTTATTTTATTTTATTTTAGTAGAGACAGAGTTTCACCATGTTGGTCAGGCTGGTCTTGAACTCCTGACCTCAGGCGATCTGCCCGCCTCGGCCTCCCAAAGTACTGGGATTACAGGTGTGAGCCACTGTGCCTGGCCTATAGTGCAATTTTTGATAAGTAATGGAGACATGTACAAAGTGTTTTGGGCATGTAGAGTAAGTTCTCACTGATCTGCAGGTATTGAAGCATCTTTTGAGAAGCTAACATCTGAAATTAATCCAAAAAGTGAATAGGACTTTATAAAACGTCTTTTTTTTTTTTTTAAACTTCTAAAACATGTATGAGAAAGCACAGTTGGATTCTAAAACCTGATACAAAATAAGTTTTGGTACATAACCCTTTTGTTAATTTGGGGCTGCCTTAGCTTCATTTAGTCCATGGGGAATTGAATTAGAGTACGCTTGCCAAAACTCTTGACTTACCTAGGAGCTTCCTAGAATTACCCACAGCATCTTATCTCATTGGACTTTGTGTGTGTGTGTGTGTGTGTGTGTGTGTGTGTGTCTCACTGTGTCACCCAGGCTGTGGTGTGGACTCCAAATAGCTCATTGCAGCCTAAATCTCCCAGGTACAAATGATTCTCCCACCTCAGCCTCTGGAGTAACTGGGACTCAAGTGTGTGCCACTCTGCCTGGCTAATTTATTTAATTTTTAGTAGAGACGAGGTCTCTCTGTGTAGCCCAGGGTGGTTTCCAACTCCTGGGCTCAAGCAATCCTCTCATCTTGGCTTCTCAATGTGCTGGGATTACAGATGTGAGCTACTGCACCTGGCACTATTTTCACTTTTAAAATGAAGTGCATTCTAGTCCAATGGAAGAGTAGAAAATATAACAGATTTTTACATAACCATTCCATCAGTCTTTGTCAAATTTAGCTGTATTTGTTTTAGGTCTTTTTAAAGAAATAAAAGCACAGTTACAAAAGAAGCCCTCATTTGTATTCCTCCCTTATCCTGTTATCCTCCCCTTTTCCCTAGAGATAACTGCTACCCCAAATTTGTTGTTTATTACACCTTTGCATTTCGGTTTTATTTTACTAAGAATTTGTATCTGTTAAAAATACATAGTTCATTTATTCTTGCTAACTTCCATGTAAATGATACTATGTTGAACCTTTTGCAATTTGCCTTTTGTCTTCTTTATAAAATATGAAATGAGATCTTGCTATATTGCCCAGGCTGGCCTCAACCTCCTGGGTTCAAACAGTACTGTTGCCTCAGCCTCCTCAGTATCTGGGAGTATAGGCACACACCACTGCACCCAGTGCAATTTTCCTTTTTGAATTTACATTCCTGAGATAAAACAGTGTTGACATGTGGCTAGAATTCATTCATTCTGACTGCTCAATATTATATGATACAAGTTAACAACAGTTTATCCATTTTCTTATTTTTAGACATTTAGGTTATTTCTACTTTTTCCTCAATTAAAATAGTGTTACAACAAATATTTCAGTGCTTAGCTCCTTGAGCACATGTGTAGTTACTTTTCTAGTGTATACCTGAATGGAATTGCTAGATTATATAGTGTGTGTGCATCTTGCCAAAGTGGTTGTAGTATTTTATCCTCCTTCCAGCAGCATATGATAGTTTCCATCCTCACCTAACATCTGGTATTGTAGACCCTTGCATATTGTATTTGTTAGCCCACATCAGATTAGAAAGGGAGAGTAAAATAGGGAATGCTCCTAGAGGCATTTCATTGACAATACATAATAATAATGGCAGCTGACACTTAATGAAAGGCCCAGTGTGTTAGGTACTTCTCTGCATTCCTTAATATCCACAAGAGAAAAAGTTGGCTAATTCTTGACAAGCAGTTAGTGGAGGAAAATAAAAATCAGGACTTAAAAACTCTTAATATCATAGGATAGTTTAGTCTTTAGAGGGAAAATGTCTGTCATTGGAAACAATGTCATGTAGAAATTGTCCATTATAGTGACAGAGCTATTAAGAAAAGGTTACTTTATGTATTCAATGTAATGATATGTCTTAGGTTTCTTTTTTTTTTTTGAGACGGAGTCTCGCGCTGTCGCCCAGGCTGGAAGCTCTGCCTCCCAGGTTCATGCCATTCTCCTGCCTCAGTCTCCCGAGTAGCTGGGACTACAGGCGCCCGCCACCTCGCCCGGCTAGTTTTTTTGTATTTTTTAGTAGAGACGGGGTTTTACCATGTTAGCCAGGATGGCCTCGATCTTCTGACCTCGTGATCTGCCCGTCTCGGCCTCCCAAAGTGCTGGGATTACAGGCTTGAGCCACCGTGCCCGGCCTGTCTTAGGTTTCTAAGCAAATAGTGTTGCATCTTGGGACATATATTTGAGATATAACTTTCTCTGATGGTCTGTCTTAAATTCTTACTCTTAAAATTTGGTTTTAGTTTACTAGAAGTTATCAAAGATTACCAGAGATAAGATGAAAAATTAATTAAATGAAAGAACATTCTTACTATACATAAAATAGTTTTTGATATTGGGAACCTTATGTTGGAGCTGATAGGATATGCATAGACTGTTCACCAGAGGAATTATAAATGGCTAATAAACATAAACAATTTTAACTTCATTTAACATGGGATAGTGTTGTTGTTGTTGTTGTTGTTTTAGATGGAGTTTCACTCTTGTTGCTCAGTCTGGGGTGCAGTGGCGTGATCTTGGCTCGCTGCAACCTCCACCTCCTGGGTTCAAGCGATTCTCCTGCCTTAACCTCCCAACTAGTTGGGAGTACAGGCGCATGCTACCACACCCAGCTGATTTTTGTATTTTTAGTAGAGATGGGGTTCCACCATTTTGGCCAAGCTGGTCTCGAACTCCTGACCTCAGATGATCCACCTGCCTTGGCCTCCCAAAGTGCTGGGATTATAGGAGTGAGCCACTGCGCCCGGCCTGGTATAGTGGTTTTTTTTTTTTTTTTTTTTTTTTTTTACAAGTAATTTCATTTGTAAAATCTCTCCAGAGGGGAAAATTTTTTTATGCAGCTTTTTTTTTAAATATAAAAAGCTTCATCCAGTTTTATTTACAGTATCCAATAAGTAAAAACAATTATTTGGCATTACTTGGAGGCTGCAGTGGGGCTTCCCTGACTATGAATTTGGAAATAAGTTTGTCTTCTTGAGAACTGAATGTCAAGATTTCACATAATGGATCAGAGTAGAAATATACAAGATTATTTTAAAAAGACAAAATGGTTTCTGGGGCCTGTCTAGCAGAATATATGTACAAAGGAGGACTCTTATAGCCAGATTTTTGGGGTTTGAAGTAAGTGGGATCATCCTTGTAAGGGATAGGAGAAATTCTGAGGTTGGCAGTGTTCAGGAATCTAGGAGCCTTAACTAACAGACATTGAATGTACAGATTCTGTTAACAAACTATCCTGCTAGGGAAGTAGATGAATGTTAGGCAAGTTTAGCCTGATTTCACTAGGTGAATGTAGAATATGAACAAATGGAGTGATTCAGTTCCATTTGTTCTGATCATTATTTGACGTCACAAAAATTTTAGTCTATTGGAATAAATTATGAATGGTTATAATTTTAATTTTAATGTTTTTCCCTTTTCAAATTCTCTTACAAAAGCGTGTTTTATAGTGAGAATTAAAAAAATATATGGTTGAAATAAAATACAAGATGGCTTAATGTTTGGGACTTTTCTGCAGATGGTCAGCAAGAGGATGAAGCCAGTAAAATTGAAGCTCTGCACAAGAGAAGAAATTTACTTGCAGCATTTTGTAAGCTAATTGTATATACTGTGGTGGAGATGAATACAGCTGCAGATATCTTCAAACAGTATATGAAGGTAAAGTTGAAAATGGATAGCAAGATAGTTATAAAATGCAACACTGGTTTTTATGCATGGTTGCCAATGAATTATTTAAGTGGTAAATTACATTTCTAGTGTAGAAGAGTTGTATTTTAAAATATTTAATGTTTTCAGTAACATTTCCTTATACATCTCCTCCAATTAATGGACATTTTGGGTTTATTATGTTCATTTGCATTTGGAATATTGGAGATGGCCTCTCTTAATTTGTCACTATCAGAAATAGCATTTATGATTCAGTTTAAGATAATAGGATGGCATCCTCTGCTTGATGTAGCATTAAAAAGAGTTTCAGGAGTCAGAAGACTTGGGTAGTAGTTTTGGCTTGGTTACTATGCATTTTGCAACCTTGAATAACTCCAAATATTTTGCATCCTGACTACCTTTATCTGTTCCACTGTGATTGTTAAGGTTCCCCCCTTTGATTCTCAAAGTCTGACTTGATTCACCATAGGTTATTCATAATTTTCATAACTGTATGTGAGGTTTTGTAAGTTAAAAGTAATAATAAACAGGATATTGTTGATTATACTAAGAGAATGTGACTAAACATGGTAAGATAGCTTTAAAAATCCTTCCTCAACTAAAATCTAATTATAAATGTAAACTTTTTAAAGCCTTTGCTTTCAATAAATAAAATATGTAATATATTAAAACTTGGGTAATCCTCTCTGGAATATTTTGCTACTGAATTCTAATATCATTGAAAATTATTTTGAAACTTAAATCATTTGGGATGATAATTACCAGTTTTGTTTTTGTTTTTAAACTAAGGTTGTTTATGAAGTTATTTAACAAATTTTAAAGTTTTAGGTATTCTAAAATCACTTATTTGTCATAGGGGCATGGTTATTCTGTTATCTTTGATAATTGTTATTGTACGTGTTTGAAACACGATCTTAAATTAGGAAAAAATTTCATGTGCCATGTGTATTGTAAATGTCATATAAACAACTTTTCTTTTAAAAGTTAGAACTTTTAAAAGTTGTTTATATGCTTTCCTTTTAAAAGTTGTTTATAGACTTAGATTCTATAAGCCAAATTAATAAAGTTTTGAACTACTCATGGCCTGTACCCAGTATCAATGAATTAGTTGTAAGTATAACTGAGATTATATTCATTGTTTTACAAAGAGAATTTTGTTTGTATATTTTGTGTTACTTCTGAAAATCGGCATAACCTAATTGTTGTTTTAGTCACTATACCTTCTTTATTTTAAACCAAGTCTGGAGCTGAATTTGATTAGATCTTAACGGTTTTGTATATATGATTTTACTGAAGTTAGGGATTGTATGCTTAGAAATGATCTTTAGGTTTCAGTAATATTCTTTCCTGCCATCGAAGGCATAATTTTGGCCAAATACATACTTCGTGACGTGTTTTCATGACTAACCTAAAATTAGTCTTACTGTCCAGTGGTTTTAACAGATAAAGCTCTAATTTGTACAAATTTCTTTTCAGTATTATAATGACTATGGAGATATCATCAAAGAAACAATGAGTAAAACAAGGCAAATAGACAAAATTCAGTGTGCTAAGACCCTTATTCTCAGTCTGCAACAGGTAAGCATTAAGAGTACCAACTTTAGCTAACACAATTAACACCTAATAGCAAAATAAGGTAGCAGTTGAAATTGGGCAAAGGGTGCAATAGACAGTTTATAAAAGTAGAAATACAAGAGAGTACAAGTGAGATTATTTTTTTGCTTTCAGACTGTCAAGATTGGCAAAACGTATAGCTGTCTAAGGTATGGAGGAAATATAGATGTGGTAGGCAATTGGGCAATTTATGTAAAAATTTATAATGTGTATGCCATTTGAGGCAGCAATTCTACTTTTTAAATCTACTCTTTTATCCAAGGTGATAAAAAGACAAGTTTGCAAAAGTTGATATACAAAGTTATATATTGCAACATTGTTTATAGCAAGTAAGACATAATCTAAAAGTCTATCAGGATATTAGATAAATATACTGTATAGTACATTTCTGCAATGACTATTGTACAGCACTTAAAATTAGTGTAGATCTATATTCATTAATGTATAAAGAGCTTCATAATCACAAAATATATTAACAGTGGTTAACTTGCTTTGGTAGATTTCATGTTGAATTCTAATTTTTTCTCTGTATATTTCCAACTTATTTTTGTGAGCTTATATTAATGTTATAACTAAAACACAATAGTTTTGGCCAGGCGCGGTGGCTCATGCCTGTAATCCCAGTGCTTTGGGAGGCCAAGGTGGGCGGATCACCTGAGGTCAGGAATTCGAGACTAGCCTGGCCAACATGGTGAAACCCCGTATCTACTAAAAAAACAAAAATTAGCTGGGCACGGTGGTGTGCACCTATAATCCCAGCCACTTGGGAGGCTGAGACACGAGAATTGCTTGAACCTGGTAGATGAAGGTTACAGTGAGCCAAGATCGTGCCACTGCACTCCAGCCTGGGTAACATAGTGAGACTCTGTCTCAAAACAAACAAACAAACAAAAAAACCAATAGTTTTCATTTTGGCCGTGTTGAAGCAGTTTAATTAGGTAAAATTATTCACTTAGTATGCTTTTGTCTTTGGAGACAAAATTTGCATGCAAAAGATAACCCAACCCATTCCAACTTAATGAACTTTCTTTTAAGAAATATAGATAGGAATGTTCTTAATTTTATTTGAGAATTTGAATTTTCTCTATTAAAATTAACAAAATGTAGGCTGGGTGTAGTGGCTGATGCCTGTAATCCCAGCACTTTGGGAGGCCAAGGTAGGGAATTGCTTGAGCCCAGGAGTTCGAGCCCAACCTGGGCAACATAGCAAGAGCCCATCTCTACAGAAAATGAAGAAAGAAAAATAAAATTTAAAAGATTGAAAGATGCCATTTAAAAAATAACTTTTGCTATAAAGTAATAGCTGCTAGCTGTAGAAAGTTTAGAAAATATAAAAAAGGAACAAATGCAGATTATCCTTAATGTTTTCACTTTACAATAACCTTTTTATTTTTTAATGGCCTTGTTACTCTTTTTTATGCCTACATGAAATCTGATTTTTTAACAAAAATTAAATTGTGCATTCCATTTTGTAAGACTGCATTTTAATACTAATAAACACTGAACACGTTTATGCCATTAAATAATTTCCTCAGCATCTTTTTTTTTTTTTTTTTTTGGAGCAGGAGAGGTTCATTTATTTTTTTTTTTAGATTTTTGTGAAGGTATAATTGAAAAGTAAGAATTCTGTATACTTAATGGTATACAGCATGTTTTGATATGTATGCATTGTGAAATGATTAAATTTAGCTAATTAACATAAACATTGCATCACATACTTACTTACTTGTGTTAAGAGCATTGAAGACCAACTGTCCTAGCAGTTTTTAGACAAACAAGCAGTACATTACTCTTAACTATGGTCACCATGCTATACAATAGATCTTCAGAACTTACTTATCTTGTCCTACTGAAACGTTGTTCTCTTTGACCAAAGTCTCAGCCTCCCCCAACCCCCAGTCCCTGACAACCACCTTTCTATTCTCTGCTTCTATGAATGCAGATATTTCCTCAACATTTGGATTTCATTTTCTCTGGGTGTATACCCAGAAGTCTTCCTCATTTTAAAAAGTTGACACATGGCCAGGTGTGGTGGCTAACGTCTGTAATCCAAGCACTTCGGGAGGCCGAAGCGGGCAGATCACGAGGTCAGGAGTTCGAAAGCAGCCTGGCCAATATGGTGAAACCCCGTCTCTACTACAAAAATTAACTGGGCTTGGTGGCACACGCTTGTAATCGCAGCTACTCAGGAGGCTGAGGCAGGAGAATCGCTTGAACCCGGGAGGTGGAGGTTGTAGTGAGCCAAGATCATGCCACTGCACTCTAGCCTGGGTGGTAGAGCGAGACTCTGTCTCAAAAAAAAAAAGAAAAAGTTGACACATAATTGTACATATTTATGGGGTATACATAGTGATGTTTTGACACAGTGTATAGTTAACCAAAGCAGGATGATTAGCATATCCATTTTGACGACTATATAATATTCCATTTTGTAGATGGACCACAATTTAACCAAAGTCTCCTTCTTTATGCTGAGGGGTTTTTTTTTTTTTTAACAAGTTTTGCTGTTATAAATAGCACTAAAGCATTTTTGTACGTAGTATTGTGCATAAATATTATTTCTTTTGGTTCAAGTCCTGTAATTAGAATTACTTTGTCAAAGAAGATTAAAATTCTTAAGCTTTCGCTATTTCATGTTAAGAGTTCTTGATGTGAAGATCACCACTTAAACGTAAATAACAGAGCATGGTTGCCTAATAATTTGCTGGGGGTTTTTTCTTTATATTTTTATATGCTGTGTTAATATCCAATTAATACCAGCAGAATAGCATTCTGCCAAAACTAACCTAAAGAGTTTCTGATGTTGATAACAACCTCCAGTTTAAATATACGAAGTACTACACTTTTGGTCATTTGTATCATGTTTTAGTGTTTTACAATAAAATACAGTACCTCATTTATTGAACACCTGTATTTTAAATGAAAATGTAATATTTTAAAAGATGTTAATCTCCAGGTATTAAGAACTTTAACGTGCTTTCTTTCTTTCCAAACAGCTTTTTAATGAAATGATACAAGAAAATGGCTATAATTTTGATAGATCATCCTCTACATTTAGTGGCATAAAAGAACTTGCTCGACGTTTTGCTTTAACTTTTGGACTTGATCAGTTGAAAACAAGAGAAGCCATTGCCATGCTACACAAGTAATTTCCAGATATTTTATTCAGCTCTCATAATTTTTAGTCATGAAACTTTTTTTTTTAATCTAGCGCTTTCATTTGGCATAACTAAATTAAATTTATGCTTTATTATTAGCTTCTAAATCTCTACCCTATCTCCTTTCTAAATTTTAAAGAACCAGTTACAGTGCTATCTCAATTAACAAATGAGTTGGACCAGGCTTGGTGTTCATGCCTGTAATCCCAGCACTTTGGGAGGCTGAGGCAGGTAGATCACTTGAGGCCAGTAGTTTGAGAACAGCCTGACCAACGTGGTGAAACCTGTCTCTACTAAAAATAGAAAAATTAGCTGGGGGTGGTGGTGTGCACCTCTAGTCCCAGCTACTCGGGTATGAGAATGGCTTAATCTCGGAGGCAGAGGTTGCAGTGAGCCAAGATTGTGCCACTACACTCCAGCCTGGGTGACAGAGCGAGAGTCTGTCTCAAAAACAACAGCAAAATGAGTTAGGATTAAAACTCCGTTTATAAGCCTTTGTTTAAATTTAAACCATACAAAGTCTATAAATTATGTGAATCAAAGCAGCATAAATTCATCAAGCATTACACATCTTTTATCAACGTTTGTCATGATCTCATTGTCAGATAGAGAAATCTTTGAGGTTTGATTCCTTTGTCTCAAGTTTTTTCTTTGGTTCTGCACTCTTATTTTGTAGTGACCTTTTCCCATGTTTTGATCCACAGCCTTCTTTCCATCTGCATATTTTGTTCCCCTTATCAAAGTTGGAAGTCATTTTATTTTATACTGGGCATATAATTTAGTGATCAATTGCACTTTTAAAGTATGGATACGTTTTAGACCTTTAATATAACCAACATTTGTGTATTAAAACCCTTTATCTATTACCTGTGGGTTAAAGAACCTTGCTTTTAGAGTCTTGGACTCTCCTTCATCCTCTTGCTCATTTAGTTATAAAAGTGTTAACTGTCTCTTTGAGGAAAATTTGCTACTCTTGTTTAAGTTTTGCTTATACTCCCTCAACTTAATTATTATTATTTTGTTTTTTGTAGAGACAGGGTCTCACCATGTTGCCCAGGCTGGTCTTGAACCCCTGGCCTCAAGAGATCCTCCCACTTAAGCCACCGAAAGCATTAGGATTATAGGCATGAACCACCACACCTGGCTTCCTCCCTCAACTTTCACTTTGTTCTAAAACTGAAGTTTATTTTATGCCTGTTAATCCATTAGATGGTAATTGTACATAATATTTAAGGACTACCTATATGTTATTTTCAGAAATAATATCTTTTTTTTCATGTAATATCCTTCCTTCGTTTCCTCCTTGATTCCATCTGGATTGTTTTTTACTCAGTTATATATTTGATAGAGTTATAATGTTGGGTTGTTATTTTGATGAATAGAGGTATTTATCGTCACACAAATGTAGTTAAAATGGGCCTTACATGGAGTTTAATTTTAAACTTTACTCTTGAATTGTTCATTACAGATATTTGTGAATTATTTTTTAACGTTCTATATGTTAGAGTAGGTCTCTTCTATGTCTTGAAAAATACAGATAATGTATTGATCATTATGTGAGAGAATTTACGTTATTTTCTATGGAAAAAGGTACCGATTAAAGAATGTAGATATACCAGACCATGTTCAGACTGAAAGCTAAGTGGTGTGTGTGTGTGTGTGTGTGTGTGTGTATTGTTTTAAAGAAAGTAACAGTAACATAAAATGTTAATATATCTGCACTCTTTACAACCTCCTTGTTTTCTGTTCCTCAAATTAAAAGCTTGGCAAAGGAAGTAGTGAGTGAAATTTTCTAAGTTATTGACTTTTTTATTATAGTCCCTCAAATGTTTATTTCAATTTTTTTTTTTCATTGCAGAGATGGCATAGAATTTGCTTTTAAAGAGCCTAATCCGCAAGGGGAGAGCCATCCACCTTTAAATTTGGCATTTCTTGATATTCTGAGTGAATTTTCTTCTAAACTACTCCGACAAGACAAAAGAACAGTGTATGTATTTGCTGGAAATGTCCTATTTAATTTCATTTTGGGATTCTTAAGGGCAATTGTTACACTTGGTTTCTCTCCTTTCTACTCACACACAGAATTGTAGGATTGCATTAATACACGAAAAAGTTTATACTTCAGCAACTTTATAATTTAAGGATTATAACTATGTTTTATGTGTAATACTCTAGTTTAATATTGTGAGTTTTCCTCCAGTATAGTTGTAGCTTTTGAGGTATAATTTCAATACTTTATGTATTATTAAGAGACTGGACTCACTATGTTGCCCAGACTGGCTTTGAACTCCTGGGCTTAAGTGATTTTCCTGCCTTAATCTGAGTAGCTGGGGCTATAGGCATGAACCACTGTGCCTAGCTGCTTTTTGTGTTCTTATTTGCATTTGTGCCTCAACCCAACTAAGGAGGGAGCATTTGAAAACCAATAATAAAGGCAATCCATCAGGAACATCCTTTAATTCTCAAACAGGGCACTTTTCTGGTTTAGTCTCCTATAATGGTGACTTATAAAAGAGCTCCCAAAATGGATTTAAATTCTCAAAAATCTTCTACCTTTCCCCATGGCTTTGAGGTGTAAAAGGGCAGAAGCATATGGATACCTCATATTGTAAATAATCTTGTCTGAAAACCCACTAGTATTTTGCTTTTAAAGACTAGAGACTTTATATGAAATTCTAAAGCAGACAAAACTAATGTATGGTGATAAAAATTACAGTAACAGTTACTTCTAGTATTGGAGAGTTTGAATGGGAACACTAGGGTACTAGAGTTCTGTACCTTTTTTTTTTTTTTGAAACGAAGTTTAGCTCTGTCCCTCAGGCACCATCTCGGCCCACTGCAAACTCTGCCTCCCGGGTTCAAGAGATTCTCCTGCCTCAGCCTCCTGTGTAACTGGGATTACAGGCATGCACCACCATGCCCGGCTAATTTTGTATTTTTAGTAGAGACAGGGTTTCACCATGTTGGCCAGGCTAGTCTCGAACTCCTGACCTCAGGTGATCTGCCCGCCTTGACCTCGCAAAGTGCTGGGATTACAGTCGTGAACCACTGTGCCCTGCCAAGTTCTGTATCTTGTTAGGCATGTGGGTCACACAGGTCTATATTCAGTTGTAAAACTGATACAACAGTGGTCTTAGTTTTATGTGTTCTATTATATATAAATTTATCTCAGTTAAAATTGCATAAGCAGTATTAATCAGAGAAATAAAAATTAAAACAATGAAATACCATTTCTCACCTAGCACATTAGGAAAAATTAAGAAGTCTGATAGTGTCAAATAAATATTGCCAAGGATGTGAGGCAGCAGAGCCTTTTATACATTGTTGATGGCAGTACAAGACCATTTTGTGGAGCTTTTTGGCAATGCCTAGTAAAGTTTAAGATTCTCTCTACCTCATGATCCAGTAATTTCATTCATAAGTGGATACCCCACAGAGACTCCTGAATACATGCACAATGAGACTGATAAAAGAATAATGGCTGTTGGATTGTTTGAAATAGTGGAAAGCTCAAAACAACCTAAACATCCATCAACTGAAAATGGATCAATAGATTTATATATAATGGAATACCATACAGTAGTAAAAATGGCTAGATTTCATTGAGTACAAAGAGCAAAATACAAAACCGTACTATGATGTTTACAGACAACTATGTATTGAACATACAAAATGTGCATGGAGGTGATAAATAGTGGTAACCTCTGGGCACAAGGAGGAAGCAAAATGGGGATAGCTTTAGTGTAGGCTACTTATCTGTAATGTCCTATTTAGGTATGTGGTGGGTACATAATTGTAAATCTCTCTGCCAGTGAGTATATTTTGGCTCAAGCTTTGCATCTTGTTGCAGACTTAACAGTTTTTGGAGTGGTAGTCAGTTCACAGGCCACGCTTGGAGGAGTACTGTACTACTATATATGACTGAAGTGTATTGTAATATAGAAAGACATACTGGGAGTTGGGTGCGGTGGTTCACACCTGTCATCCCAGCATTTTGGGAGGTCATGGCAGGCAGAGAGTTCGAGAGCAATCTGACCAACATGGTGAAACCCTGTCTCTACAAAAAAAAAGGCAAAAATTAGGTGTGGTGGTGTGCACCTGTAATCCAAGCTACTCAGGAGGCTGAGGCAGGAGAATCGCTTGAACCTGGGAGATGGAGTTGCAGTGAGCCGAAACGGCACCACTGCACTCCAGCCTCGATGACAGAGTGAGACTGTCTCAAAAAAAAAAAAAAAAAGAAAAATGCATACTGAACAGCTAACAAAGCAGTATGCTTCATAACTGATGTCTCCTATTCTGTTTAATGCTGTTCACACTAGTGAATCTGAATTGATAGAAATCAGTCATACAATGACAGCAAATATTTTAGTTGCACTTTACAGTTAATTGACAAATAATGTCTTTATTTGAAGCATAATTTAGCCTTTTTGAACTCTTGGTGTCAGAGCCTTGGACTTGAATCATGGTTATGCTGCCTCTACTCATTTTTATTACTGTGGGATTACTTCTTAATTTTTATTAACCTTTCTTTCATCACCTGTAAAATTGGGAAAACATTTTGCTCATAGAATTGTAAGAATAGTTAAGGAACCTGAGGAAAAAAAATACCTAGCACATAGCCGTCACATGAACGTTAGTTGAATTTTGATTGCAAAATTACATATAAGCCTTGAGATACTTGGATCCAGGGGTAGATTTATGATTTCCACCAGGCTGAAACTTTTTTGCAGGTAGGAATCATATCATATCCATCTTTGTATCTATTCATAGTGCCTGGTATGTAATAGGTACTCAGCAAATGTTAAACTGAATGCTCTGAATTATTTCATTTGATGTGAAAATCTTGGCAGAGACAACATTGTTCATTAGGCTGAGTTTGAGTAGTGAAGTAATATGCCCATGCTCACACAACTAGGAGTTAATGTAACCTGCAGATTTCTGTATCGAAGCTAACAGTTTTGATTTCTTTTCAAGGTATGTTTACTTGGAAAAGTTCATGACCTTTCAGATGTCACTCCGAAGAGAGGATGTGTGGCTTCCACTGATGTCTTACCGAAATTCTTTGCTAGCTGGTGGTGATGATGACACCATGTCAGTCATTAGTGGAATCAGCAGCCGGGGGTCAACTGTGCGGAGTAAAAAATCAAAACCATCTACAGGAAAACGGAAAGTGGTTGAAGGCATGCAGCTTTCACTCAGTAAGGATATGATTTATTTTCTTTATATTTATCCCTAATATTTACCAACTGAATTGTCATTAAGGTTCACCTTAGTTTTTATTTGAGATGTGTTCAGTAATAGCTTACAAAATGTGTTCGTTATGTGTAAATGTGCTGTTGTAAGCATTTTAGATATATAAACTCAGTTCTCACAACGTTTTGGGTACATCTTCATTTTTCAGATGACAGCACTTGGCACAGAAAGGTTAAGTAACATACTCATGTCACACAGTTATTAAGTAGGAGAGCCATGCAGTTTCACTTCAGAGTGCCTGCTTTTTAAAATCTGTGCTACACTGTATGCATAGGGAAATGGACTCAGTATTATGGAGCTAGTTATTACCCAAGAGATCAGATCATCTAGTTAAAGTGGAACAACAGATTTAGAGAGGTTGCAACTTCTGAATTTCTATGAAGAGGCCATTAATCATGAAGAACTTCATAGAAATAGAGTGCAATCATATTAGAGGTAGGAATGCATTATGGTGCTTGAAACTCTTATACTCCTAGCACTCCAGAGTTGGTTCAAAATGGGCCTGGGGACTTTTTTCTTAGGAATTATAAACAAATTAGCATAGTTGTCAACATTTGTCCCAGTTATTATTGTTGAATAGCAAACTACCTCAAAACTTAAGACATAGCCAGGACCATGGTGTCTGGTACCTCAGCTAGGAAGGCTCAAAGGCTGGTGGCTGAAATCATACGGAGACATCTTCACTTACATATCTGATGCTGGCTGTCACTTGGGACCTCAGCTGTACTATCTGCCAGGACACCTACCTGTGACTTCTCCATGTCAGCATATCACTAGGCTCCAAGAGCAAGTGTCCAAAAGACCAGAAGTGGAAGCTGCCAATTTCTTAAGGCCTGGGCCCAAAAACTGGCATAGTGTAATTTCTGCCATATTCTATTGGCCAAGCAATCACAGAGATTCTAGGGGAGAGGACATAATTCTCCACCTCTTAATGTGAGAAATGTCAAAGAATTTTGGGGCCATATTTTAAAATTGCCACATATCTCATCAGCTTTCATTTATCATCAAGTGCTTAGTGTTTAAAACTTGATTGTCCTGTGAATTTTAGTATCTTTTGTCCAGTAGTATAAAGGCATAACCTTGTATTTCTAACTTGCACAATTTTACACTGGTTAGTTATATAGTCCCAACATCACAGTTGATGGGGAAATCTCTTTTATTAACCTGGACCAGTTAAAGTAGTTAGGGCCCATGGTTATAAGTTAAAAGAAACTTTTCTGTTTTTTAAAAACAATGTTATCAAATTAAAAGATGATGTTTTCTCATATCACTAAATTTTTGAAAGTTTTTATCATTTGAGCTAGTCGTTAATAGTTAATAGGTATGTGCTGGGCCATCAAATCTCTCTCTCTTTTTTTTAGACCTCATGGAAACACATGAATGGGTATTCATATTACAGAAATCTCTCTCTCTCTTTTTTTTTTTTTTAAGACCTCATGGAAACACATATGAATTGGTATTTATATTACATTTTACAAATAGATTATTAAACCAGATACTTCAATTTTTATAGGAAGAGTCAGTGCTCTCATTCAGGTTTTTGGGGAAAACCATAGAAATTGAGGCATTAATAAGTTAAGGAAGTTTGAATACTGATACGTTTGCCAAGTCAATGCAGTTTTGAAGACAATATTGGAGCCTGAATGCAGTAGAACTTAAAGGCTGATGTAATTATATTGCAAAGTGGAGTTTATGTTTAATCTATTATTAGAGTATTAGCTATTCATGCATTTTCTTTCCACTCTTATCCCTTATAAACCTTACACACATTTGCAAATATGCATAATCTTTTTTATGTTTTTGATGGAGTTTTACTCTTGTTGCCCAGGCTGGAGTGCAATGGTGTGATGTTGGCTCACCGCAACCTCCCCCTCGCTTGTTCTTCTCCTGCCTTAGCCTCCCGAGTAGCTGGATTACAGGCGCCTGCCACTGCGCCTAATTTTTGTATTTTTAGTAGAGATGGGATTTCACCATCTTTGCCAGGCTCAAACTCCTGACCTTGTGATCCACCTGTCTCAGCCTCCCAAAGTACTGGGATTACAGGCATGAGCCACTACACCTGGCCTCATATGTATAATCTTCTAATGAAATAGTTTTTTCTAAATTCACAACCACAAAGTGCTATTAATTTTTTTCTCCCAAGTCAGTGATTTTAAAATTACTATTAATTCAGTAACAATTGTACACAAATTGACTTACTAATTATGGCAACATTTACAGACATTTGAAAAAAGTAGCTTTTGCTGGTGTGAAACTTTTTTCTTTTTAGTCCAGTGCTTAATATTCGTGTAGATTTGTGGCCCCCTTGCAGTTGCTCTTACTACCTGCTCAGCAGTCTGCATCCAATAGATTGGGAACCAGTCTCCTATTACTTCCATCCCTGTTACCATGTCTCACTCACCTAGGCCACACAATTAGCCTCCTAACTGGTCTGTTTGTTCACCAGTATTCTGTTTTTAAGTTTACTTCCCACACTGCCACTACATTCACTAAAACATGTAACTCACCAAATTACTTCCCTACCTTAAAACCTTCAGCAGCAGTTCCTTGTTACATTAACAGAGCTCACAAGATTTTCCACAATTTGATTCCTGCTTCTTTATCTAGCCTTGTCTTTTACTACTCTTTCAATCTTTATGCCCCAGGAGTAGCAAACTGTTAGTTTTGAACCATACGAAATTGCCCTTTTTGTAGGTCAAATATCAGCAGATTAATAGGGTTCAGTCGACTGGGTGCAGTGTCTCACACTTGTAATCCCAGCACTTTAGGAGGCCAAGGCAGGCAGATCACTTGAGGCCAGGAATTCAAGACCAGCCTGGCCAACATGGTGAAACCCTGTCTGTACTAAAAATACAAAAATTAGCCAGACGTGGTAACACATTCCTGTAATCTCAGCTACTTGGGAGGCTGAGGCAGGAGAATTGCTTGAACCCAGGAGGTGGAGGTTGCAGTGAGCTGAGAATTGCCTTAATTCTTGCTTTATGTTCTTCTCCCTGCCTAGAATAAAAAGCCTTCCTAGCCCAGCTGAAACCTACTCTAGTTAGAAGTTGCTTCTGGATAGCTGGCTCTGACCCCTTTCACTGCCTCCGTTCCCCTTATGCTTCCCTCTCTGCTTGCATTTGCCACATTGTGTTTTAATTGCCTAGTTTTCTGTGTCTACAACTAGACTCTAAGGCCAGGTCAGGGACTGCCCCTTGCATAGGTTTGTGTCCCCCTGTTCCTATGACTTGCATGTGGAAAGCAACAGATGTTTATTGACCTGAACAGGTTGTATTAGACACCTGAATAGTCAAAATTAGTGACTAAACCTCGTCGTTAATTTTCTTTTCCAGCTGAAGAAAGTAGTAGTAGTGATAGTATGTGGTTAAGCAGAGAACAAACACTGCACACCCCTGTTATGATGCAGACACCACAACTCACCTCCACTATTATGAGAGAGCCGAAAAGATTACGGCCTGAGGATAGCTTCATGAGTGTTTATCCAATGCAGACTGAACATCATCAAACACCTCTTGATTATAAGTAAGTACATTTGATCATTTTCTGTACTATAACTTTATTAATTACATAGAAAAAGTTAAGTTAAAAGAAGAATAAAATTCTCCTTGAAGCACGCAGGTAACATGGATGTTAGCTCAAAGACAACAAGAGGAAGCAAGGCAACAGCAGGAGAGAGCAGCAATGAGCTATGTTAAACTGCGAACTAATCTTCAGCATGCCATGTAAGTGAGAGTGCCTTATTGTCTGAGTCTAGGAAGTTCACTAATTCATTTTAACATTTTAATGTGTGCCTTATCTAAAAATTTCAGCAAACTCTCTAGAGTAACTTGAGCTGAAATAATCAAGGAACTAAAAATTGGTCTTTCCAACAGAAAAACAAAATATTTTAATTAAAATACTACCCAGTTAGCCAAAGGACCAATCTTAGGTTGATCTGTTGGAAAAGTTTAAATATCAATCCTTGTTTATTTTGGTACACAGCATTAAAAATACAGTTCTGTTACATCCTAATTGATTTTCCCAACTTAGTTCAGGCCCTCATCTCTCACCTGAACTATTATATTAGCTTTCTAACTGGGTTTCTTCCCTCAAATCTCCCATTTATCTTCTCACCAAACCTCTCCCTTCACCCCCCACTCCATCATTCACACTACCATCAAGAATTACTATTCTAGAATAAAAATCTTACCATGTAACTCTTAACTTAAAACCTTTCTGTGACTCCCCATTGCCTGCTGGATAAACTCCAAACTTCCTTAGCTCATGGCATGCAAGATGTTTCAAAAATATGGCCCCTGCCACATTTTAGTATGATTTCCTATTCCCTGGCAGCTGGTAAAGTCATCATAAAAGAACAAGCTCAGTGTCACTTTAACTGAAGCTTTGGTCATCTATGCTCCCATAACACTATGTATATCCGTATTTCTTATAGCACTTGCCACGTTGTACTGTAATATTTGTTTATGAGTTTGTCCCGTTTGTCTAGACTGTGAGCTCCTCAAGGGCAGGGACTACATTCATTGCCTGTCAGTGCTTGACACATAAAAGATGCTAAGTAAATGTTCATTGAATGAATAAATGTTCAATGCTAAAAAAAATTGAAGTTTATCTTTTAAATACTTTGCTTTTACTGGATTATGTATAACTTTATAAATCTTTATAAAATCTTCATTAGCTTTGGCTCTAAAATAAATGGCAAACAAGCAGTCTTTAGATAATTTTTTTAAATGTCTTGATTAGTATACAGGGAAAAGTGTGATGATTATGATTAAGTTTTTGAGTTTGAAAGCATTGTATTTATAATGTGCTGTATGTTTTACTATTGGGAGATAGTAGTTGTTACCCTCTTCTTTTTTTAATTTATATTTTGTTCTGTTTTGTTGGTTTTTAGATGTTAAGAATTTTACCTGTTTTTCTTACAAAGTGATCATTTACTATGAGTGGTGGCCTGCATAAATTCACTTTAGTTATCTCCATATTAATTATTCTATTAACCCCTAGAGACACAAGGTATACTCTATTACACATATAGATTCTGATCCTGGTTAATATGGTCATCATCTATATTATCACATGATTCTATCCCCTTTTCTCTGTTTCTGTGACCACATTCCTTTTAATATAAGTTCTTATTTTATGCTGGATCCTACAACTAATTCTTGGCTTCCAACTTGTCACTGGTCCATATATTCCAGAATTCTGCCATGCAATCATTTGGTCTGTATCTCTCCCCATAAAACATTACACCAGTTCCTAAGATCCTATATAGCACGTCACTACTGAGTACCATTTTAATTCCCAATTATAGTTAACCGCCCCTGCCTCCCCCTCCCTCCCCACCGGCAACTACAAGAAATTATCTCAGTTAAATAACTATTACCAGAGGATGCTTTGGTGATTGTACCATAAGTCATCTATGCATGGGACTCTAAAGCATTTTCATCTTACAATGATTTTTCTATAATGATATCTGCCCTATAAATAAAAATACTTCCAAATTATCTTATTTTTCATAGCTTGTATCACATATATCTTCCTTGTATTTCAAACAAAATGCAGAACAGCTTTCTGATTTTCTGTCACATGGTTCATACAGCACATATATTCCCTTCACGGTTGCCTCCACAAAATACAGTAAAATTGTCTTTCTACCTAGAATTGTTAGGAAGTAAGGACCATTATAAACATATTTGTCCAGGTAACATGGATCAGACATCGATATCTTGTTATCTTTATATCTTTTAAGAACCAGCATAGTATTGTGTAAATTGTAAGCATTCGGTAAATAATTGCTGGGGTTTTGGCAACTTTCTTGACTATGGGGGTGTCTTTGGATGAGAAAAGAAGGTAATGTTGGCCAAACTGGGGAAAAACAACAAGTCCTACTCAGTTTCACAATTATGTTGGCTACTTTATGCTGATCTGGGCTAATTTGTAAACTTAATTTATTCCTCATAATTATGTAATAACATATATAACTCTTGGTCTTAGTTTTTCATTTTAAATTTCTATATATGTCTTAGTTTTGAGTTTCATAGGGCACACGAATCTAAGTTTCAGCATGAGTGTTCCTCATTTCTTCCTAAGGCAGAATTAATCCCTTATTTTAGTATGTCCTTATAACATTTAATGCATAGTTTTCTTGTAATTTTTATCACATTTTGTCATAATTAATTGTTTATCTCTGTTTACCATAGTAGACTGTAAGCTCCTTGAGGGCAGGAATCATGTCTTAGTCTTATTCATCTTTTTTTTTTTTAAACATCCATAGGACACAGTAGAAGCCTGTCACATAGTAGGCATTGTGTGAGTGAGTGTGCACATGCCTGGTACACATTAGGTACTGAATGAATGAGGGAGTGATGGGTAAAAGTAGCATTATATATTGATGAAAATATGTGTATTCTGAAAATGTCATTTCTTTGGTCTCTGTTTTATGTTTGTTTATTAATTTGTACCCTGCCTACTTCAAAAAGGATTTGAGGTATCTTGTATGTTCCCATGTGGGAAATTCTCATTGAATCTTGTATATGGCATATCAGAACTATAAAGCTAAATGTACTGAAGTAATGTAGAATAAACATAACTCCTTAGCATTTTTAGACAAGTGAACATTGGGTTTTGACATCATTGATGACATAATGCCTAATCATTCTCCCTGACCTTTAATTCCCTCATTTTCCATTATACTTGAATATAGAGAGCCACATACTGCTGCCTATATATTAATAGTCATGACATGAGTTCAGATCTTGACTTTGTTTTATATTTCTCTAGTCGGCGTGGCACAAGCCTAATGGAAGATGATGAAGAGCCAATTGTTGAAGATGTTATGATGTCCTCAGAAGGGAGGATTGAGGATCTTAATGAGGGAATGGATTTTGACACCATGGATATAGATTTGGTAAGAAACTTCATGATTTCTGTAAGATTTTCAATTTAGATCTTTTGAAAATTATGTTGGATATTTATTAGAGTAGAGAAATACTTACCAAGAGAAGTAAGTTTTGCAAAAATATTAAATAAAATAGTTGCCAGGGGTTTAGATATATGGGAAGGGATTTAGAAGAGAGTAAGGTTGGTGAAGGTGGTAGATCCTAGATTAAGATGATAAAAATTGTCTGTTTGCTTCTGAGATTATTTTAGGAATATATAGGTTAAAGGGTATATTTTGATTAATACTAATTTGACTATGAAAATCAATTGTTATTTAATTATGCATTAAACATGAGTATAAAAGTATACCATTATCAAAACAATATATTAATACTACTTGTTGAGACAAATTCTGTATCAGATAATGAAGTAAAATTACTTAAACTTGAAAGAAGTTAAATACAGGAAGGAGTGTATTCTTTATTAATAATTAAATATGTGATTAGGGTTGATCATATACAAAATGGTTTTACATATTTCATTTTGCTACATATCTCATTCACCTTTGTGAAGTAAGTTGAGAGGATTGAGAATATTGAAACTTACTCTCTCCAAAGAGGCAAAACTAGCAAATAGTAAAGTTGATACTTATAAGTCAAGTCTTATGATTCTTTTTAGTATATTGTGTATCTTAAAGAAATAATTAAATTTTTAGAATGGTATAAAGGTGCCTCAAAAGGAAAATGGATTTGAGAGAATGATTTTTTTTTTTTTTTTTTTTTTTTTTGAGACGGAGTCTTGCTCTGTCGCCGGGGCTGGAGTGCAGTGGCCGGATCTCAGCTCACTGCAAGCTCCGCCTCCCGGGTTCACGCCATTCTCCTGCCTCAGCCTCCGAGTAGCTGGGACTACAGACGCCCGCCACCTCGCCCGGCTAGTTTTTTGTATTTTTTAGTAGAGACGGGGTTTCACAGTGTTCGCCAGGATGGTCTCGATCTCCTGACCTCGTGATCCGCCCGTCTCGGCCTCCCAAAGTGCTGGGATTACAGGCTTGAGCCACCGCGCCCGGCCAGAGAATGATTTTTAAAGTAAAATGAAAAATGAGTTTTCCGGTTTTTGTCTCTCAGGATAATTTTCCATGAGTTTTTTTATTTTTTATTACTTTTTTTAAATTTTGAGACGGAGTCTCGCTCTGTCACCCAGACTGGAGTGCAGTGGCGCGATCTCGGCTCACTGCAAGCTCCACCTCCTGGGTTCATGCTGTCCTCCTGCCTCCATGCTGTTCTCCCGCCTCAGCTTCCTGAGTAGCTGGGACTACAGGCGCCCACTTTTTTGTATTTTTAGTAGAGACGGGGTTTCACCGTGTTAGCCAGGATGGTCTCGATCTCCTGACCTTGTGATCCACCCACCTTGGCCTCCCAAAGTGCTGGGATTACAGGCATGAGCCACTGGGCCCGGCCAATCATTTTCCATGAGTTTTTAAAATACTGTGTCAGGTACACTTGGAATCACATAGGCCATGTGAACAAAAATTTAACTTGGATATTTTCAGTTACTATCTGGTTTATAGATATAGCTAATGTCAACTTATTTCCTTTTTTTCCTTAGCCACCATCAAAGAACAGACGAGAGAGAACAGAACTGAAGCCTGATTTCTTTGATCCAGCTTCAATTATGGATGAATCAGTAGGTTTAATTTAAATGTACCCCAGGATTGCAAAATCAAAAGTATAGGCAGTCTCTCAGTTTGAGGTTGAAAACCTGGGGTAGCATACTGAGAATAGATGAAAACAGTTGGACGTGAGAAAAAGAGGCAGGCAGGCAGGATTTCAGTGGGAGGGGAAGAGAGTGATGCAATAGTGGTGACAGATTAGAAAAGTACTTTTGAATCCTGGCTGACTGGGACTTGAATATTAAGGAATTTGGACTGTTCTTCCAGGTTTGTACTGTTCTTCAATGGGTTGCCCATTGAAGGATTTTAAATAAGGTAATGTCATGATGAGAATTGTGTTTCAGAAAGATTTCCTTGACATTTATGGATGGGACAGGATGAATGAGGGGCGTAATATAAAGGCATGGTGAAAAATAATGAGAACTTGAACAAAGGCTTTGATAATGAAGAGAAGGTTATTGAGCTGTCTAAGATGAGAGTCAGTTACCACTCCCACCATCCTTAATTGGTTATTATTGGGCTTTGTCAGTTCTTTTTCTTAAGTACCTCTTATATCAGTCCCCTGTGCCATATTCTTCTTGACAGTGCCTTGATTCAGGTCCTCCTCAGTTTTCACATGGGCTGTTGCAAAGCCTTTAAGCTGATATTGCAGTCCCCCTGCTCCTTTATACCTCTTGTGGGGGTCATCTTTCTAAAAATGCAGATGTGATATTCTCACTTACCATTCTTTTTTTTTTTTTTGAGACGGAGTCTTGCTCTCTGCCGCCCAGGCTGGAGTGCAGTGGCCAGATCTCAGCTCACTGCAAGCTCCGCCTCCCGGGTTTATGCCATTCTCCTGCCTCAGCCTCCGGAGTAGCTGGGACTACAGGCGCCCGCCACCTCGCCCAGCTAGTTTTTTGTATTTTTTTAGTAGAGACGGGGTTTCACCGTGTTAGCCAGGATCACTTACCATTCTTTTATTGATTTTTTTTCCCCCATTGCCATTAGGAAGAAAATTCTAGCTCCTCAGCCTAGCAAACAAAGCCTTTTATGATCTGGTTCCCTTGCCACCTTAACCTTGGCCTTTTCCTTACATGTATTCTATGCTCTAGCCATATCAAATCTTGTAGTTCCTCTCAGATACACTGTGCTCTTTCCTGACTCCATAACTTTGTATAAGCTTTTTTTCTACCAGAAATTCCCGTTTATTTTTCCTCCTAGTAAAGTCTTTATTTGATACTAATTTTGACGTTACCTGTGGAATTTTTGCTGACTTCCAGAATTTTTTTTCTCTTCTTCCTTAACTCCTTGTACACACTTTATTGTAATAATAACCAGACTTGCATAGTGAGATAGGATATTACATGCTCTGGTCCTTCACTAGATTGAACTCCCTGAGGCAGTGATGATGTTATTCATTTTTAGTTCTGCCCAGCACAGTAGATATTTAGTTTTGTCAAATGAATAAATCATTTAAATGCCCTGTCATCTCCCTTTTTAGTATCTACCCATTTTATGTTCCTCGTTCCTCACACCTACTGCCTCAAGTGGTTATACCATCCTCTAAGGCCTCCCTTGTATGTCCAATTTCTACCATTCCCTCCTTGCCCTCTCCTACCTCATAATCTGCTTTCACATAGCTTTTAGAACTATTTTGACAAACTAATTCACACTAACATGTTTATTAATAAGGCCAAGGGGCCGGGCTCAGTGGCTCATGCCTATAATCCCAACACTTTGGGAGGCCAAGGTAGGAGGATTGTTTGAGCCCAAGAGCTTGAGACCAACTTGGGCAACACAGTGAGACCCCATCTTTACAAAAACTAAAAAAAATCAGCTGGGCATGGTGATGCGTACCTGCGGTCCCAGCTACCCAGGAGCGCGAGGTGGGAGGATCACTTGAGCCCAGGAGGTTGAGGCTGCAGTGAGTTGTGTTCACAATACTGCACTCCAGTCTGGGTGACAGAGCCGAGACCCTGTCTCAAAAAAAAAAAAAAAAGGTAGAATCTGCTTCGATTGGTCTTATGTGTGGCCTTAAGATTCTGCATTGCTAACATGCTGTCGGTGCTTCAGGTCTGCAAACCATACTTTGAGTAGCAAGACTTTATAGTACCTAAGTGACCTATCCCACTCATAAGTCTGAAGTTTATGGTTTTCTTGATAATTAATCTAACAGTATGTATCATCTTAGTTTGTTAAACGTGAAAGTAGTGATTGTGATGAGGGTAAAGGAATATTTTCAAGCAGTGTGATGAAATGCATTTATTAAACAATTTATTACATCAGAAGTTGGTGCTGAAGTGAATAAGACACTCTCCCTGTCCTTAAGGAATTCATATTCTAGTGCACCTTGACTATCACTTTGAAATGAAAAGTATGGAAGGTAGTAGCTGAGAGCTTGGGTGACAGACACTATGCTAGGTATGATTTATTTTGATCCTCTCAGCAACCTTGTGAGAAAGGTAATGGGAATTTCCACTTTCATGCTGTAGTAAGCTGAGACTGAAGAAGTGGTTTAGTGACTTTGCTCAGTTATACAGTTAGCAAGTGTCCAAGTAGTAATTTGATGCCAGTTCCTTTTGATTTAATAATCTCCTGCTGTCTCTACTGTTGTGCTTCCCAAAACTAAAATCCCCATTTGGATGAAACACCAACAGAAGTAATTAAGAAATTGAAATGGTTAACTGTGATCAAAATTAATATGGGCAGTTAGGATCACCATTTTTAAATGTATTTGTCTAATGTCAGGAGAACTTTTAACATTTGTTTTCTTAGTTACAGACTAGATTTGCAAACAGGTGTTCTTCAGATTACTAAAATAATGAAACAACAATATTAACTGTGTATCTATTTTTGACATTTAACATTTAGAGAAAAGTAGGGTCCTAATAGTCATTTTTTATTATAGTGATTTTATAGCATTCTCATGTACATTGAATGTTACAGCTGAGAGGCTTTTATTTATTCTTAATTTGATAATAGTTTAGCTGCTTCTGCTACTAAAATTAGGAAAATGAGCACTTGTACTTGTAACTGTAGTTTTATAGCATTACCACATGATGGCAGCAGTCACATAACTGAATGCTCAATAATCTTTAAAGGCTTAGGTTTCTTTAGAAGTCTTTGACAATGTAATTTTTTTTAAAAGTTAATAGTTTATTTTAAAAATATACACTGCACTATACTCCATACTGTCTCAACCATAACTTAAGAAATGGAATAATGGAAAATTTTAAATGTAAAATTCTGTTTGCCTTTATACAATACCCCACATCTGTTCTTACTGAAGCCCGTAATAACGGAGTCATCAAAACAGTAGCAAAATTGGGATTTAAATTCTTTAATGTCCAATTCTAAGAGTGGTAATATAAAAACTCTGAACCTATCATTTTGTGTTGCATATATAAAATTCTAGATTTATGGTGTAGCTGGTTTTATATTTGGACACAAAATTGGTTTATAACATTTTGATAACAGTTGTTTTCTGCCAGAATTGCCAAAATATACTGGTTTGATATTTGTACTTCTAAAAATATGTTAAAATATTTATTAATGTTAACATCAGAAACAGGCAGAGTTTGTGTTGGCACAGAAAAGAGTGTTACTACTCTCATTCCCCTGTGTTGAGATTCTCTTATTAGAATTATTTATAGTATAAAATTGTAAAGAAGGGCTCCATGTAATGGAACTAATTTAATGTTCTAGTAAGAGATCTAGTTATAACCTAGTCTGTACAAAACAAAAGAATTTCAGGTGTTCGGGTGCTTTCTAGTCAGGCACTCTGTTTGTAAAGAACTTGAGTTCATCTTCGTCCCATACTCTATACTAAATTGCTGATTAAGATTTTATACTTTCATTCATCATCAAACCTTTCCCTACCGATATCATAGACTGTTATGGCAAGATTGGCCTTTAAACATTATCTAGGTCTCTTTGGTGGAAACGTTCTAACCACCCAAACTCTTGTCTTTAACCAAAAAAGGAGAACCCTGAAGCATGCGGGAAGGGGAGAGGACAAGGGATTAGTAGTGTGGTAGTTATTGTGAATGGACAGGTAAGAAATTGGGTGCACGAGTCCTCTTTGTTTTCATTACTTGGGATTCCAAACACTACTTGATAATTCATTATAAAGAGGCTGCAATCAGATACTTGTTTCTGGGTCTGAAAATACACAGTTTCTTCAGCTTATGTTTATACATGAGTTCTATGACTTTTGTTCATAGAACTTATGAGAGATTTAACTTGTAAGTAAGAGCTCTTTGTAATATTTCAGCTCATTACATCTGGCTTTGATATCAGTTCTTACTAGCTCATTATAGTATTCTAAAATATTACTTAATGGGCATAAGTGCTAGAATTTTAATTGAACAACCTAACTTTTAGTATATATACTAACAGTCACATGCCATTCTTGTTTAATGAACAAGGGAGAGTTGCTCCATTCATCATCTGCTTTTACTTTTAGGCAAGTAATTATTAGATTTTACCTAACATTCCTTTCTCAGCTGGAGTATATAGAAAGCATCAATATAAGTCATTTTGCCCTGATTTTACCTTACCTTTTTGATTTCTTTTTTTTTTTTTGAGACGGAGTCTCGCTCTGTCACCCAAGCTGGAGTGCAGTGGCCGGATCTCAGCTCACTGCAATCTCCACCTCCCGGGTTCACGCCATTCTCCTGCCTCAGCCTCCCGAGTAGCTGGGACTACAGGCGCCTGCCACCTCGCCCGGCTAGTTTTTTGTACTTTTTAGTAGAGACGGGGTTTCACTGTGTTAGCCAGGAT
Source organism: Trachypithecus francoisi (assembly GCF_009764315.1). Taxonomy (NCBI): domain Eukaryota; kingdom Metazoa; phylum Chordata; class Mammalia; order Primates; family Cercopithecidae; genus Trachypithecus; species Trachypithecus francoisi. The sequence continues at coordinate 12,786,380 of NW_022681471.1, read as the reverse complement.
GGTCTTGATCTCCTGACCTTGTGATCCACCCGCCTCGGCCTCCCAAAGTGCTGGGATTACAGGCTTGAGCCACTGCGCCCGGCCACCTTTTTGATTTCTTAAAATTTGTAGTTCTGTTCTATTCACTTTGGCCATATTTTCTAAAGAAAGCTTCCTGCTTTCTACATACTTGAATTGTTCTTAGATTGTTTTTGGTCTGCATATTCAAATGCCTTTTTGAAAAACCGTATCCACTTCCAGCACAAATAGCCAAGTTTGCAAGACTTTCTTAACCTCTTTCCAAGGAACCTGTGCCAGAAATACATGTGAAGAAGCACATTCATTTATTCATTCAACAAATACCTATGTTGAATGCCTATGTTTAGGGCATTATCTGGACATCAGGGGTATATATAAACATAATTAATCCAAGGTTCCTACTTTAATTATATTTGTGAGGTAAGTAGCATCTTGATTAGTCCTGATGTTATTTCATTATATATCATGGTCGATTTAATTTTAGAATTATACATCTGAAGAGAAGGGAAGTTTTCAAAGTGGTTTTATTAGCATGTTATTTAACATAATAAAGCATTTATGTAATGTTTACAGATATATTTAAATAAGTGAATGACTTTTAACGAGATTTTCTCCCCCCTCTCTCTCTCATTAGGTTCTTGGAGTGTCAATGTTTTAATACCAGTACACAATTAAATCTGTGGTGAAGTCATTTTCTAAGTGGAAGAGGAAATTTTAAAGTGTGGTAGATACAGTGAAATTCTGTACAGATTTTTCTCTAAGGAGAATATGACATGCTTATGCTTACCAAGATCAAGTGCATTGAGGGGCAGTTTTGTTTGCCTGAATAAAAGTAAAGGACAAGTAAACAATTTGATGATAAGCTACAGTTTTTCTTAGAAAGTAAATATTTTATTTATGCGCTGTTAGTTGGCTTTTGAATCAATTATTTCATGCTTTTTTTTAAAAAAAAAAAAAAACAAAATAACAATCTGAAGAGGCATTTGGTACAGATACGAATTCTCTTACATTTATTTACTGGTTGTACTAAATAATGATGACCTCTGCTGGATTTCTGTTTACATCCAGAAAACAATGTTAAGGATGTATTTATTGCCCTACCCTGAAGAAAGTGTAGGATAGAATTGTTTTTAGCATTCTAAATTTAATGCTTAAAACATCAATCAACAAAACTTTGTTTTAAATATTGTAATTGTGGAGAAAAGTAAACTTATAAGCAGAACTTTTACAATTTTTTCATCTAAAAGTATTTTAAGATATTTTTAAAATCCAAGAGCTTCTCTATACTTTTCAGAAATATCCAGATGCAGTGAACTGCCAGAAGGTAACCAGTCTCAAACATGCTTATCCCATTATCAACCCTGAAAGTTTGCTTGTCCTTTAAGATAAAAATGTAATGTTGTGATATTCCTTCCAGTAGTGCCACTGTATTTTGTCTCCAAATAAAAGAAGCTTATTGTAGTATGTTTGCAGAAAAATTCTAAACAAAAATTATACAGCTTATTAGAGTGTGGGAATAGGGATCTAAATTTTAAATAAAATTATATATATATATAAATTGGTGCTGATTTTATAATTGCGCAGTTTGTTTAGTTTTTTCTTACTTTTAAATTCCAACTTAAAATTATGAGGTTTCAGAAATATATTGAAAGTTTAACAATGTTTAAAAATAGAAAAGCATGAGTGTTCATGCTTTAAAATGATTTTTAAATTTGTATTTTATATTGTTTTATCTATCTGTCTTTGCAAGCAGTCTTCAGGTAAAGATACTTCTAACAGGTTACAGTACATTTCCTCTGTATGTAAATTAGATGGGATAATAGAATTCATAACCCATAATATTCTTTGAAAGCTAAGCTTTAAACTTCATTTTATGTCCTTTCACAAATAAATTAGTTTAAAACAGAAAGTGGCTACTTGCCATTTTGACATCAACTCATTTTGCGAGGCTTAGGCAGCTAGACATCGTTTAAAACAAAATATTAACTTATATTACATGTGTATCTATCTTTTGTCAGTCGTCTCTCAGTTCTTGAGGTATATTATTTTAATCATTCCATGCCTTAATATGCTTGCAATACAAGAATATCTTCAGATGGGTGAATACCAAAAGGCTTTCAGTTTTTAGTCAGAAATCAAGCATTGGGCTGTGGTAGCCAAAAACCATAGGTTAGCTAAAAAGATCATGATACAATTATTTTATTAAGTCATGGTTAATAACAAATGAATCCAGACTTGTCTAACAGATTTTCCATCAACAAATATTGTTATGTGCAAAAGTATTGCCTATATTGTTTTACACACCACTGCATTAACTAGAACTGCTGAGAGGACTGTATATATGATTTTAAACCTAAGTTGATTTTTTTCCTCACTCTTGAAAGGAGTACTTCTTTGTGAAAGCAGTTCTTACAGCTTTGTTTTCAACCAGCTAAAAATGTTTTATATATTACTCTAACCTGTTGTCCTCCACATTCTATTGTCCTAATTGTACTGTTTTCTGATTTGTATTTATGTCTTGAGACAGTAACTTTTTGAATAAAAATAAACCTACAGTATGTTGTATGTTTTCTCTTGTACTCAGAGGGGGAGGGTGACTATAAATGGTTTGCAAATTATATCTATTATCGCATCTTTTCATGTGTTTGAGGAATAATTTATAGAGAATGCCATCAGTTTATATTTTTAATAAATCGTATGTATTTACAATGAAACCAAATCCCTAATTGGGTTATTACTTTAAAATAGGAATCTGTAACCATTATTGCTTTAATTTTCATCTGGTATAGGTTAAACACATTTACAAATGTTTCCATTGTTTATACAGGGTACATTTAAGTGCCTTCTGTGTGCTAGGCATGTGTTAAGAGATCTCTCCTTCATAGATCCATTGGGGAAAACAAAATAATAAACTTGTAATAAATGCCAGGAAGGAAACAGGCAGGATATGCTGAGGTAGAGAATGAGAGAGAGAGAGTAAGAGAGAAACCGGTCTTAAATAAGGGGCTCATGGCATGGAGGTAAAACCAACATTTGAAAAAGAATTTACTAATTGAATTCATATTGAAAACTCATCAAATAAAGTATTAACAAGATTTGCATTGTACTCTTTAAGAGGTTCATGTCAGTGTAACACTAGCACATTGTTCATTTGGGCTAGTTTGTATATCATACTAGAATTGTCTTCTATCAGTGATTCAGAACTGAACGTATAAAATGATAGCTAAAACAGCTGGGTGCTGTTTTAAGTAGTTTATGTGTAATAACTCATTAAGCTTCATGACGAGTTGATGATGCTGTTATTCCCCCACCATTTTTTTTTTTAAACAAATCGGAGGTGAGAATGAGGTACAAAGAAGTTTAAGTACCTTAGACCAGGGGTACCAGAACTTGGCCTGTTAGGCACTGGGCTGCACAGCAGGAGGTGAGTGGTAGCCTAGTGAGCAAGCATTAATCACCTGAGCTCTGCCTACTGTCAGATCGGCCTTGGCATTAGATTCTCATAGGAGCGCAAATCCTAAAGTGAACTGCACATGAAAAGGATTTAGGTTGAGCATTCCTTATGAGAATGCTTGATGATCTGAGGTGCAACAGTTTCATCCTGAACCTCACCTCCCACCCCACCCCCACAGTCTATGGAAAAAGTTACATTCCATGAAACTGGCCACTGGTGCCAGGAAGGTTGGATACTGCTGCCTAAGACAAGGTTATATGGCTAGTAAATAATGGAGTTGGTATTCCAGCCCAGGCAGTCTGGCCGCATTAAGTCCTAGAAAGCATTGAAACTATTTGATAGATAAGGGAAACATTCGTAATTGCATACACATAAAATGGTACATTGTTCGTTGTCATAGTGCATCTATCTCCTTAAGAGTTCAACTGGTTATAGATTTGGTAGGCGTAAATAAATATTGTCCTTAATATGCTACCTAACCGGCTTTCATAAAGAAGATGTAAGCTGAATCTGAGTCCTGAACTTATCAGTGGTTTAGTTAATAAAGCTGAGAGACTGGGGAAGAAGAGTAGGATAACTGAGATGTCTTCAATATTCTGCCACAAAGGGAACTTTAAGGGTCACATGGATGAATACAGATCAGACATATTACTCTGGTAGCAGTAATGATTCAGCAAAAGAAAATGATCCAATAAAGCACCATGCCTTTGGTTATGAGGAAACTCGGTGTTGAAGTCCACTAGATAAATGTCACTTCAGGTCAACAAATCTTAGTGATTGATGTGTGCCTGGCCTAGTGCTAGCTGGTGAGAAGGCAGAGACCAAGACAGATTTTGTACTTACAGTTCTACTGGGGGTTAGGATGCAGATGCCGAAAGAATAAAATGAAGTAAGTTCATTGTTTGTATTGGGTGTTAGGGGAGCACAGAGGAGGGGCACAAACAGTGGATGTGCTCAGGGAGGCTTCCTGTAAGGCTGATACTTGAATTCTCCCCTGCAACATTTTATGCAAATTTTCACACAACAAAGTTGAAAGAATTTTACTTTGAATACACTGTTGTACTTGCCTTTACCACATATCCATCTGTCTCTCATTTATGTATTTCAAGGTAAATTGCAAACACCGGCACACTACCTCCTAACTACTTCAGTGTGCATATTATTAAAAGTTTACTGTTTTCTATTTTGGTGTATAATTTTATATAGTAAATACACAAACTATATATATTTGCTGTTTTGACAAATGCTTAGACTGCTTAACCCAAATCCCTATTTGAACATTACCATGAACCTGGAAAGTTTCTTTATTCTCCTTAACCAATCTGTTCATCTATCCTCTAGAAACAATAGCTATTATGTTCCCATCATAGATTAAATTTGGCTGTTCTAGAAGTTCTTATAAGTAGAATCATAACAGTATTTTTGTGCAAGGTTTCAGCATGTTTCTGAGATCCATGTTTCATGTATCAACAGTTCATTCTTTTAAATGTGTTTCATTGTGAAAATATACTACAATTTGTTATGGGTTGTTTCTGCTTTTTTGGCTGTTATGAATAAAGCTGCTACCTGAGTTGCATTTTAAAAGCCGAGAGGTGGGATAGGTGAAAGGAGGACTGCATGACGAGGGCTGAAAATTTCAGGCAAAGGAGACAACATAAATGACCATCTTAGACGTGAGAACTATTTAGTAATTGCTTAAGGGTGGATGGGGCAAGACTGGAAAGGATAGTTGACTATCCAGTACCTCACATCAGCTTTAAAAATGAAAAAAGACATTCACAAGTGATACCTTTGGTAACTTAAGTGTCTTTGTTTTATGTGTGATGTGCTCAGAATTGGCGAAGATCCAAAATGGTAGCAGGGTGCCTTTAAATGACTTGTGAAAACTTGATTTGTTTAATAATATAGGTGTTTTCATCACATCAGGCCTTATTCTACCATGAGGAAAATGAAAGGCCAGCTACTATAAGTTTGTTTTTCATTTTTTATTTTTACTTGTTTTAATTGACTATATATATGTGTGTGTGTGTGTTACATATTGACAAGAACTATTCATGTGTATATGTTTTAAAATACGTATACATTGTGGAAAGACTAAATCGAGCTAACATGCATTACCTCACACATTTTTTGTGGAGAGGAGTCTTTTGCTATTACTGTATTGTGTATTCTCCCTTCAAATTTATTAATATTTGCCATATATATACTTAGGTGTTCCAATGTTGGATACATCTATATTTACAATTGTTATATCCTCATGATGAATCGTCCCCTTTATCATTATATAATGACCTTCTTTGTGTCTTCTTACAGATTTTACTCAATTCTACTTTATCTAAAGTATAGCTACCCCTGCTCTCTTCAGGTTTTCACTTGTATAAAATAGGTTTTTCTATCCCTCCACTATCAGTCTCTGTGTGTCCTTAAAGGTGAAGTGAGTCTTTTTTAGGCAGTAGTTAGGTTTTACTTTTAAAAAATCCATTCAACTGGTTTTTTGATTGGAGAATTTATTCCATTTATACTCATAGTAATTATTGATAGGTAAGGACTTATTACTGCTATTTTGTTCATTGTTTTCTGGTTGTTTCGTAGATCCTTTGTTCCTTTCTTCCTCGCTTGCTACCTTCCTTAGTCATTAGGTGGTTTTCTTCAGTGATATTTTTATTCCTTTATATCTTTTGTGTATCTTCTATAGCTTTTTGCTTTGTGGTTACTATGAGGTTTACATAAAACATTTTACAATTATAACAGGCTATGTTAAGGTGATAACTTTGCATTAAAAACTACACTTTTACTCCCCCCATTTTATGTTTTTGAAGGCAGAATTTATATCTTTTTATATTGTACATTCTTTAACAAATAATTGTAGCTATTGTTACTATTATTGTTGTTTCTTTTCTTTTTTTTTTTTTGAGGCAGAGTTTCACTCTTGTTGCCCAGGCTGGAGTGCAATGGTGCCATCTCAGCGCACTGCAACCTCTGCCTCCCGGATTCAAGCGATTCTCCTGCCTCAGCCTCCCCAGTAGCTGGGAATACAGGCACATGCCACCACGCCCGGCAAATTTTGTATTTTTAGTAGAGGCGGGGTTTCTGCATGTTGGCCAGGCTGGTCTCGAACTCCCAACCTCAGGTGATCCATCCACCTCGGCCTCCCAAAGTGCTGGGATTACAGGCGCTGGGATTACAGGCGTGAGCCACTGCGCCCGACTCTATCATTTTTAATTATTTTATCTTTTAACCGTCATAGTAAAGATATAATTGATTTACACACTATCATTACAGTATTAGAGTGTTCTGAATTTGTATATTTACTTTTACCAGTGAGTTTTATACTTTTATATGTTTTTGTGTTACTAATTAGCATTATCTTTTTTTTTTTTTTTTTCTGAGGCGGAGTCTTGCTCTGTCGCCCAGGCTGGAGTGCAGTGGCGCGATCTCGGCTCACTTCAAGCTCCACCTCCCGGGTTTATGCCATTCTCCTGCCTCAGCCTCCCGAGTAACTGGGACTACAGGCGCCTGCCACATCGCCCGGCTAGTTTTTTTGTATTTTTTTAGTAGAGACGGGGTTTCACCGTGTTAGCCAGGATGGTCTTGATCTGACCTCGTGATCCGCCCATCTCGGCCTCCCAAAGTGCTGGGATTACAGGCTTGAGCCACCGCGCCCGGCCTAGCATTATCTTTTATCTTGAAGAACTCCCGTTAGCATTCCTTGTTAGACAGGTCTGGTGGTAATGAACTCACTCAGCTTTCGTTTGTCTGGAAAAGTCTTATCTCTCCTTAATTTCTCAGGGACAGCTTTGCCAGGTACATGTTCGTGATTAGCAGGTTTTTCCTTTAGCACTTTGAATATAATCATCTCACTTTCTCCACGCCTGTAAGGTTTCTGCTAAGAAATTCACTGCTGACCTTACCGGATCTCCCTTATATGTGATACACATTTTTTTCTCTTGCTGCTTTCATTATCTGCACTTTGTCTTATTTTTGATGGTTTGATTATAATATGTCTTGGTGTAGTCTTATTTGGACTGAATTTGATTTCACGCCTTTGACCTTCCTTTACATGGTATTTATATGTTTTCTCAGGTTTAGAAAGCTTTTTGCAATTATTTTCGTAAGTAAGCTTTCTGTTCTGTTGTCTCTGTCTTCAAGTAGAACACCTATAATTTATATAATGCTCTTTTGATTCTGTACCATAAATCCCGTAAGCTTTCTTCACTTCTTTTTATTTTTTTCTTTTTTCTGACTATATTTTCAAATAGCCTGTCTTCAAGTTCACATATTTGTCTGCTTCATTAATTCTGCCACTCTCTCTTTCATTTTATTCACTATATTTTTCAGTTTCAGAATTTTTTTCTTAAATTTCAATTCCTGAAATTTCTTGTTTTGTTTATTCTTTTCCTAATTTTGTTGAATTGTTTCTTTGTATTTCTTGAAGTTCACTCAACTTCCTTAAAACAATTATTTTAAAGTTTTTGGCGGGCAGTTCATAAATCTCCATTTCTTTAGGTTCACTTCCTGGTGCTTTCCTTTGTTTCTTTGATGGTGTCATATTTCCCTGATTGTTCTTTATCCTTATGGCTGTGCATTGGTTTCTGTACATTTGAAGAAGTTGGAACTTATTTCAGCCTTTGTAGACTGGCTTTGTCTTGAAAAGCCCTTCCACATTCAGCCTGTCCAGAGATTCTTAGCAGGTAGTCTGATGTGGTTAATGAGTGAGCTTGCTGCTGGTGTCCTTAGGCAGGCTGGCCAGGTACCTGGGTAAGGAGGTGGGTGGTCCCAGCACCTGGGTCCACAGGGTGGGGCCTTGAGCCTCAATTTTCAGGGGCTTGCCAGGCATTAGAATGGGTCTGGAGGCTAAGTCCATAGGAGCAGTGCTATAGCCTGAGTCCATGGGGGCTGGCTCAGTGCTAGGCTCTACTGGGATGAACCTGGACCCTGGGTCTGCTGGAGGGTGGAGCTACAGTGGCTGGCCTGGCATTGTGCAAGCCTGCAACTTGTGTCCACAGGTGCTGTCCTCGTGCCTGAAGCCAGGATTGTTGACCTGGCGATTGGACCATGGATTCCAGCCTGATAAATAGGGTTAAGGGTGGGGGCAGCCTAGTGCTGGGGTGGGCCTGAAGCCTGTGGCTGTAGAGATGGTCCAGAATCTGAGGCTGCTGGGATGGACCTGTCTATAAGGGCTGGCTTGATGCTAGGGTAGGCCCAGAGACCAAATTCATGGGGCCGGCAGGGGCCGGCCTAGCACTGGGGCAAGTCTGGAGGCGCAGTTTGGGGATACTGACCTAGAGTTTGACGCCATGGGGGCACAGGATTTTACTGGGATGGGCCCAGTGTTGGTTTTACTGGGATGGACAAAGTCTGGTGCTCGCTTTCCTCTTCCCCCAAGCGGAGGGTCTCTCTCCACACTGGGATTGGGGAAGGGGTTATGAGGTTAATATAAAACTGTCCTTCCTACCCTCTTCAATGCAGTTTTTCTTATTTCTGCATTACACTCAGGTGCTGTAAGCTCTCATCTGCTTTCTTTAGCTCTTGTGAACGTATTTTTATGTGTGGATAGTTGTTCACATTTATGTTCCTGTGGGGAGACAAGCACTGGAAAGTTCTATTCTGCTCTTGCTTACATCCGAACTTGTACCTTGATTGTTTTTTTACATTAACTTATTTATCCTCTACTATCTTTTGCTTAGGATATGCCTGAGGATTTTACTCTAGTGAACCTGGACAAGTTAGCTTTTAAACAATTTTATAGTGTTTATAGCAAAATTGTAACTAACATTGAAAAAATAATAGCTAATATGTGTTGTGTTTACTGTATAACAAGCACTATTCTCCAGCAAATTATAGTTGATATTATCTACATTTTACAGAGAAGGAAACTGATGCACAGATTAAATCAACTTGCCGAAGGATGCATAACATGTAAGTGATGAGGTCTAGATTTTAACTCACAGTTTCTGATTCTGCAGTCTATGAATGTAACTTTCTCTCTTCATCTTTCTGCTACTAAATCTATGCACCTACTTGTGTCTGTATTCGTATAGTTTGTGTTTCATTCTGTTATAGTGGACAAGCTATCCTTGTTTCTAAGATATTGGATCCTATCCTGTATTTTCTCCTCTCTCCCCTACCCTCTCTTATTCTTTTTATTAGAGAATGATATTTAGAGGCCAGAATTTGGCAACTACATATGCTCATTGGTACTGGTTTTAATTACTTCTACAGGCTTTCTTAGAGGACTAAGCTGAGAAATATATGTATGTATACATACGCATACTTCTATATATATTTGTCTGTATGTTCTGTGCTACCTCCTTCACTGCCACTACCACCACGATGTAGTTATGTTATTCATTTGACATATAGTTAGGTTTGTTTTTGTTTATATTGCATTTTAGGGTCCTCCCCCATTTTTGTTGATTTTATTTGTGAATATGTGAGGAATTAACAAGATTCTAAAAGCCAAAACTGTATAGAAATATATACTCAAAGAAGTCTCACTCCCACCCTTGATTCCTTCTATCCCATTTCTAGACTCCATTCTTTTTTTTTTTTTGAGATGGAATTTTGCTCTTGTTGCCCAGGCTGGAATACAATGACATGATCTCGGCTCACTGCAACCTCTGCCTCCCGGGTTCAAGTGATTCTCTTGCCTCAGCCTCCCAAGTCACTGGGATTACAGGCATGAGCCACCATGCCTGGCTAATTTTTTTTTGTTTTTTTTGTATTTTTAGTAGAGACAGGGTTTCACCATGTTGGTCAGGTTGGTCTTGAACTCCTGACCTCAGGTGATCCACCTGCCTTGGCCTCCCAAAGTGCTGAGGTTATAGGCATGAGCCGTGGTGCCCGGCCTTCTAGCCTCCATTCTTTCCATCCTATTTCCACTCACCCCCTGTAGGTAACCAATTTCTTTAGTTCCTGCTTAACATTTTCTGTGTTTCTTCCTGCACAATGAGCAGATATGTATACATTTTCTTGTTTTCCCTTTATTACTCTTTTGCACTCATTTTATTTTATTGAAGAGATGGGGTCTTGCTATGTTGCCCAGGCTGGTCTGAAACTCTTGGCCTCAGGGGACCTTTCTGCCTCAGCCACCCAAAGTGCCGAGATTACAGGCAGGAGCCACCATGCCTAGCCTGCATTCTACTTTTCTTAAAACTTAACATGTCCTAGAAATCATTTCATATTATTCATAGATTCTTACTCTTTTTTGCAGTTCATATTACTTCACTGTGTGAGTACACTATAGTTTAACCACTCTTCTATGTATGGGCATTTAGGTCGTTTTCGTTGTTTTGCATCTACAAAGAAAATACTACACTGAATAACTGTGTGTATAGATATTTTTGTATTGTTGAAGATATATCTTCGGGGCAAATTCCAATGTTCTTCAAATGGCAATGTGTGTGGATTTCTGTTAGATACTGCCAAATTCTCCCCCCTAAAAGGATTGAACCAATTTGCATTCCCACCAGCATATGGTGCTGAATGTTTGAGTGCCTACTTCTCCACAGCCGCTCTGACTGAATGTGTGATCTTGTTTTTTAATTCTTGCCAATTCAATAACTGAATTGAATTGAACTACACATCTCAGTGTAGTTTCAACTTGCATCTCTGTTACTAAGTGAGGCTGAGTGTTTTTATATTGTTTAAGAGCCATTTTATGTCTTTTCTGTTGTCTGTTCATGTATTTCGCTTATTTTTCTATCAAGTTTTTGGTGTTTTCTCCTTTTTTTTGTTTTTGTTTGTTTGTTTTTGAGACAGAGTCTCGCTCTGCTGCCCAGGCTAGAGTGCAGTGGCATGATCTCAGCTTACCACAACCTCTGCCTCCCAGGTTCAAGCGATTCTCCTGCCTCAGCCTCCTGAGTAGCTGGGATTACAGGCGTGCAACTACCATGCCTGGCTAATTTTTGTATTTTTAGTAGAGACGGGGTTTCACCATGTTGGCCAGTCTGTTCTCAAACTCTTGACCTCGTGATCTGCCCACCTCAGCCTCCCAAAGTGTTAAGATTACAGGCGTGAGCCACCATGCCCAGCTTTTTTTTTTTTTTCTTTGTTTTGTTTTGTTTTTGAGACAGCGTCTCACTCTGTCACCCAGCCTGGAGTGCAATGGCAGAATCACAGCTTACTGCATCCTCAACCTCCAGAGCTTAAGTGATCCTCCTACCTTGGCCTCCCAAGGTCCTGGGATTACAGGCGTGAGCCGCCCTTGCCTAGCTTCTCCTCAATTTTTAAGAGTTCTTTAGATATTAGAAATATTTGGCCGGGCGCGGTGGCTCAAGCTTGTAATCCCAGCACTTTGGGAGGCCGAGGCGGGCAGATCACAAGGTCAGGAGATCGAGACCATCCTGGCTAACACGGTGAAACCCCATCTCTACTAAAGATACAAAAAACTAGCCGGGCGAGGTGGCGGGCGCCTGTAGTCCCAGCTACTTGGGAGGCTGAGGCAGGAGAATGGCGGGAACCCGGGAGGCGGAGCTTGCAGTGAGCTGAGATCCGGCCACTGCACTCCAGCCTGGGCGACAGAGCAAGACTCCGCCTCAAAAAAAGAAAAAAAAAAAAAAAAAATTTGCCCTTTGTGATACATGTTGCAAATATTTCCCTTGAGTTTGTCATTTGTCTTTGACTTTGCTTATGCTATTTTTCTGCCATGCAAAATATTTTTAAAATCTTTATGTGGTCAAATGTATTAACTTTTTATTTCATCTGGACTTTGAGTCATAGTTAGAAACCCAGGTTATACAGGAATTCACCCAAATTTTCTTTTAGGATTTATATGGTTATATGGTTTAATTTCTTTATTCAGATTTCTAATCCATTTGACATTGATTCTTGTGTAAGGTGTGAGGTATGAGTCTATATTTTAATCTTTTTCCAAATGGCTATCCAGCCCTGTTTATTAAAATGGTCATCTTTGCCCCAGTGGTTTGAGCTGTCACCTTTATCAGACAATAAATTGCCCTGTGTACTTAGCATACATCTCTGGACTTTCTTTTCTATTTCACTTGTCAGCCTGTCTGTTCATGTAGGGAGTACCACACTGTTTTATTTATAATGCTTTTTAGTTGGCTTTGACATTCCATGTATTATTTCCTTTTTCAGTGTTTTGCAAGTTATTGTTCCATGCTTATTATATGGAAAGTGTCAACTTGTCTAGCTCCATTAAAAATCTTGTTAGTATTTTATTAGGATTGTGTTAAATTTAAAAATTAGCTTGGCCAGAAATGGTGGCTCATGCCTATAATCCCAGCACTTTGGGAGGCTGAGGTGGGAAGATCACTTGGGCCCAGGAATTCGAGACCAGACTGGGTAACATAAGGAGACCCCGTCTCTACTAGATAGGTAGACAGACACACAGATATGAACAAAAAATTAGCTACAGGAGGACTGATATCTCCTCCTCATTAGTCCTTGCAAAGGTGAGTTGTTCTAGTTAAGAACAGGGATATCTTTCCATTTGTTCAAGTCTACTTTGTGTCTTCCAGAAGTGTTTTAAACTTTTCCTCAAATGGGTTTTGCACATTTCTTAAGTTTATTTTATCTTCATTATTGCTGTTTGAAGGTGGTTTTCCTCAACCATTATCTTCTCTAACTGGTTATTGTTAGTGTACATGAAGGTTATTGATTTCTGTATCTTAATTTTATATATTGCTAGCTTACTGAGTAAAATAGTGTTGGAAAAACTGGATAACCATATGAAAAAAAAATTCAGCTCAACTCCTATCTCACACTATACACAAAGTCAGTTTGAGGCACATTATAGATCTGTCACCACAGTTTGTGCTCCAAGTTCTTTTGCCTTTCCTGTAAGTAGAAATTAGCGCCAGGATGGGGCTGAGCGTGGTGGCTCGACAGTAATCTCAGCACTTTGGGAGGCCAAGGTGGGTGGATCACATGAGGTCAGGAGTTTGAGACCAGCCTGGCCAACATGGTGAAACCCTATCTCTACTAAAAATACAAAAATTAGCCGGGCGTGGTGGCACGTGCCTGAAGTCCCAGCTACTCGGGAGGCTGAGGAAGGAGGATCCCTTGAGGCCGGGAGGCGGAAGTTGCAGTGAGCTGAGATCACACCACTCCTCTCCAGCCTGGGCGACAGAGGAAGACTCTGTCTCAAAAACAAAAACAAAACCCAGAAATTAACACCAGGCCAAACAAATTTTTTACAGATAAGGTTTAATAGGTTTGCGGCTCAAGCAAAGCAAGCGAGCAGCATACAGGCAAAGGGTCCTGGTGCTAGCTCCCTGAAGGGCTTTTGTTCTTGCCATTTTAAGGAAGCTGAGGTGAAAAAGGGTGATATATAGGCATGTACCACCTGCACAGTTCGATAATATGCTGCTTCATGTATTGTATGTCTCATAGCATGTTAAATCTCCACCCCTGGGTGTGATTTTTAGCATTTTAATGACATTATAAGGAGGAAAACCTTGATGAAAGGTCAGCGCTGGAGTCCATCTTGTCTTTAGCTGGGTGTATCTAGTCAGGTTCTTATCAGGAATGCTAGAGTCTCACTTTAATAGCCTTGGGAGAAGTAACTCAAGGAAATAAATGGTTAGATTCTTTTTTTTTATGGTTGGGAACTCAGAGGAGACAGCAGCTATCTGCTATGTGACTTGGGTCAACCCCTTTAAGGGAGGCAAGAAAGTAGGGGAAGGCTTATGCCCTGGCATGTGAGGCCCCTGGGGTTTTGGTTACCATGTCTCTTCCCTGCCAGACTGAGTCTCTTCACTATGTTGTCCCAGACCTAAATGTAAAAGACAAAATTATAATACTTTTAGAAGAAAACAGGAGAATATGTTTGTGATTTGACAGTAGGCAAAAAATTTCTTAGGATGTGAATAACTATCAAAGAAAAACCCGATAAAATAGACTTCATCAATGGTCGGGCAAGGTGGCCTAGGCCTGTAATCCCAGCACTTTGGGAGACTGAGGCGAGTGGATCACTTGAGGTCAGGAGTTCAAGACCAGCCTGGCCAACATGGTGAAACCCCTTCTCTACCAAAAATACAAAAATATCAGCCAGGCGTGGTGGCGCAGGCCTGTAGTCCTGGCTACTCAGGAGGCTGAAGCAGGAGGATCGCTTGAGCCTGGGAAACAGAAGTTGCAATGAGCTGAGATTGTGCCACTGCACTCTAGCCTGGGCGACAGAGCAAGATTCTGCCTCAAAAACAAAAACGAAAGCAAAACATCAAAATTTAAAACATCTGCCGAAGAAAGGACACCATTAAGAAAATATATAGGCAAGCCATAGACTGGAAGAAAATATTCACAAAACATTTATCTGAAAAAGGACTGTTATCAAGGATATATAAAGAACTCCTGACAACTCAGTGAAATAAATACCCAATGAAATGGGCGAAAGATCTGAATATACACTTTACAATAGAAGATAGATGAGTAGGCAGGGTGCGGTGGCTCACGCCTGTAATCCCAGCTCTTTGGGAGGCCGAGGTGGGTGGATCACCTGAGGCCAGGAGTTCGAGATCAGCCTGACCAACATGGTGAAACCCCATCCCTAGTAAAAATGCAAAAATTAGTTGGGCATGGTGGCACGCACCTGTAATCACAGCTACTCAGGAGGCTGAGGCAGGAGAACCACTTGAACCCGGGAGGTGGAGGCTGCAATGAGCCGCCACTATATTCCAGCCTGGGTGACAGAGCAAGACCCTGTCTCAAAAAAAAAAAAAAAAAAAGATAGATGAGTAGACAATAAACACTTGAAAAACATGTTCAACAGCATTAGTCATAAAGGACATAAAAATTAAAAATCACAAAGACATACTACTACACATCTACTAGAATGACTAAAATTTAAAAAGACTGACAACACAAGATATTGGCGAGGATGTGGAACAAGTGAAACTCACATTTTGTTTTGGAAAAGGGCTGGCCATTTCTTATTAAGCTTAACACACACATACCCTGTGATCCAGCAATTCCTCTCTTAGGTGTTTATCCAAGATAAATGAAAGTCCACAAAAAGACTTGTGCAAGAATGTTCATAGCAGCTTTATTGATAGTAGTTCCAAACAGGAAATAGCCCAAGTTTTATCAACAGAAAAATGGATAAATAAGTATATTTATACAGTGGAATGCAACTCAGCAATGAAAAGGAATGAACTACCAATCCAC
Organism: Trachypithecus francoisi; assembly: GCF_009764315.1. NCBI lineage: Eukaryota > Metazoa > Chordata > Mammalia > Primates > Cercopithecidae > Trachypithecus > Trachypithecus francoisi. Next base: position 12,770,782 of record NW_022681471.1, on the reverse strand, counting down.
ACAAGGAGGACAAATATCAAAAACATTATATTAAAAGAATCCAGATATAAAAGAGTATACATATTGTGTAATTTCACTTATATGAAATTCTAACACAGATGAAACTGTTCTGTGGTTGAAAAACTCCTGATAGGCATTGTTTTAGGAGTGTAGAGGCCAGGATTGACATGAGAACATGAGGGAACTTGCTGTGATGATGGTACTATCCTATAACATGATAAGTTTTGGCCTACGTGACTCAAACCCTTACACAAAAGATTTGTGCATTTCACATTATATTTTACCTAATAACAAGAACCACAAGTAAAAGTTTAACTTTAGTTGATACGTATACTAAAATATTTGGTGTGAAATACGCTGATGTCTTCAACTTATCTCAAAATGCATCAAAAATAAGATTAGTTTATGGATGAGATGAATAGATATGTGTAGATAAAATGTTAGTTGTAAACTCCAGAACTCCAGGTGGTGGGTATATGAATGTTCATTGTAAAATGCTTTCAACTTTTGTGTTTGAAAATTTCCGTATCAAAATATTGAAAGCAAAAAAGTGGATGGGAGGACGAGGGGAGAAAGGAACAAAAAGAAGAAAGGAAAGAAAGAATTACTTACAAGCTAAGAGGATTTGATCTGTGGAAACACACCTTTCAGGCTAACAATCTTTTCCTGCTACCAAATAAATAGTCTGTGATCATACACAGACAGTATGTGGTGATTTAGGAAGACTACTTAGTTTACTATTGTTTAAAAGACATTTCTAGGTCCTCGAGCCAGGGAGGAAAAATATGTATTCTTCACAGCTGTGCTGAAAAAAAGAAAGAAAAAATATGTATAGTTGTAATTAGAGAGCTTAAACAACAACGGCAACAAGAACAAAAGCCTTGGCTGGGCGCGGTGGCTCACGCCTGTAATCCCAGCACTTTGGGAGGCCGAGACGGGCGGATCACAAGGTCAGGAGATCAAGACCATCCTGGCTAACCCGGTGAAACCCTGTCTCTACTGAAAAAATACAAAAAATTAGCCAGGCATGGTGGCGGGCGCCTGTAGTCCCAGCTACTCGGGAGGCTGAGGCAGGAGAATGGCGTGAACCCGGGAGGTGGAGCTTGCAGTGAGCCGAAATCGGGCCACTATACTCCAGCTTGGGTGACAGAGCAAGACTCCGTCTCAAAAAAAAAAAAAAAAAGAACAAAAGCCTTAAAAAAGAAGCAAATCCTGCCATTGTGACAAGGATGGACCTAGAGGATATTATGCTAAGTGAAATAAACTAGACACAGAAAGGCAAATACTGCATGACCTCACTCATGTGTGGAATCTAAAACAGTCAAACTCATAGAAACAGAAAGTGGAAAGATGGTTGCTATGGTCTGAGAGGGAGCAGAGAAATGGGATTTTGATCAAAGGGTACAAACTTTTAGTAATAAGATGAATAAGTTCCGGAGATCAAATGTGCAGCATGGTGAGTATAGTTAATAATAACGTATACTTGAAATTTACTATAAGTCTTAAGTGTTCTCACCACAAAACATGTAACTATGTGAGGTGATGATATAGGAGTTAAGAAGGAATTACTTAGGCAGATAGCAAGAGCATGGGAGCCCTCGGTAAGGCTTTTGTTTTTCATGAAAAGCAGCCCCAAATCATTTTCTAACAAAGAACAGCCTGTAAGGTCAAGCCACAGGCATAGGCAAACCAGCTAGGAGCTTGCAAGGGTGAACACCAGCAGGAACTAGGTACTAGACATGTTCAAGATGACAGGTCCATATTCCCTTCTCTTTGTCAGCCACGTGTACAGTAAAGATCAGACAAGATGGATCAACTGGAAAGCCCACTTGCCATAACTTTAGAGTGAGCTAAATCGCCACTAATGTTTATCCCCATTTTGTTAAAAAATAATACAACAATATAAAAAGAAGCAAGATGAACACCAAGAATGAAAAATAATTAGTTACAGCATTCATGTTGTCTCTGAGCATATAAAACAAAAACAGTTTTTCAGACTAAGCCTACCATTTATGGGTTGTCATAAAATAGTATCCTGGCAATGGAAGAAAGAACGTGACAGTAAGTAAAACTTTATGTTTCTAGTATTTCTTATGATATCCCTTAGTATAGGCCATTAGTGTAATGCCAAAGTGGAATTCATTAAAGGATAGCCAAAAAGTGGAAACAACCAAAATATCTATCAATGATGAATGAATGAATAAAATGTATTGTATCTGTGCAATGGAACATTATTCAACCACACACAAAAAACTAAGTACTCATTCATGCTACAAGATGGGTGAAACTTGAAAACTATTATGCTTAGTGAAAGAATCCAGTCACTACAGAGACCCAAAAGAGATTAGTGTTCTAGGGGATGAGGGTGGTGTTGAAGATAAAGGGGCTACAATTGCTAATGCGTATGTTTTTTGGGGGGGGGTGACGAAAATGTTTCAAAGAATAACTGTGGTGATGATTGCATGACCCTGAGGATGTATTAAAAACCACTGTACATTTAAAATAGCTGAAATCTAAGGTATGTTGGTTATATCCCAATTAAAACAAGCAATTCTCGGCCAGGTGTGGTGGCTCATGCCTGTAATCCCAGCACTTTGGGAGGCTGAGGCGGGTGGATCACCTGAGGTCAGGAATTCAAGACTAGCCTAGCCAACATGGTGAAACCTTGTCTCTACTAAAAATACAAAAATTAGCCAGGTGTGGTGGCTTGCACCTGTAGTTCCAGCTAGTCAGGAGGCTGAGGCAGGAAAATCACTTGAATCTGGGATGCAGAGGTTGCAGTGAGCCGAGATCGCACCACTGCACTCCAGCCTGGGCGACAGAGTGAGACTCTGTCTCAAAAAAAAAAAAGAAAAAAAAAAAAGCAATTATCCACAGACCAAGAGAAAATATTTGCAAAAGGCATTTATGATAAAGGACTCTTATAAAAAATATGTTATATGATTTGGATATTTGTCCCTGCCCAAATCTCATGTTGAATTGTAATCCTCAGTGTTGGTGGTGGGGCCTACTTGAGTCATGTGGGCGGATCCCTCATGGCTTGGTGTTATCTTCATGATAGTGAGTGAGTTCTCACGAGATCTGGTGGTTTAAAAAATGTGTGGTACCTCTCCCACACCCAACTCTCTCTCGCTCCCATTCTCACCATGTGATTTGCCTGCCCCCTTTTTGCCTTCCATTATGACTGGAAGTTTTCAGAGGCCTCCCCAAAAGCATATGCTTCCTGTATAGCCTGCAGAACTTATGGGCCAATTAATCTCTTTTCTTACAAATTATTCAGTCTCAATTATTTCTTTATAGCAATGCAAGAGTGGCCTAATACAGTAAACAAATAACTTTTTTTTTTTTTCTTGTGACAGAGTCTCTCTCTGTTACCCGGGCTAGAGTACAGTGGTGCAATCTCGGCTCACTGCAACCTTCACCTCCTGGTTTCAAGCAATTTTCTGCTGGGATTGCAAGTGCACACCACCACGCTCTGCTAATTTTTGTATTTGTGGTAGAGAAGGGGTTTCACCATGTTCGCTATGCTGGTCTCGAACTCTTAACCTCAGGTGATCTGCCCACCTCGGCGTCTCGAAGTGCTGAGATTATAGGCATGAACCACGACGCCTGGCCATAAATAACTCCTAAAACTCAACAATAAGTAAATAGCCCAATTAAAAAAAATCGGCCAAAGTCCTTAATATGCATGTTGCCAAACAAGATATACAGATGGTAAATAAGCACATGAAAAGATGCTTCATATTATATGTCATCAGGGAAATATAAATCTAAGTTAAAATGAACATTATCCGTTAGAATAGCCAAAATCCAGAACACTGACAACACCAAATGTTGGTGAGGATGTGGAGCAATAGGAGCTCTCATTCATTGCTAGTGGGAATGCAAAATGGTACAGCCACTTTGAAAGACAGTGGCCATTTCTTACAAAACTAAATATACTCTTACCATATGATGCATATGGTACCAATACTAATCATGGTCCTTGGTATTTTCTCAAAGGAATTGAGAACTTGCATCCACACATAAACCTGCACATGTTTATTTATAGCACATTTGTTCCCAATTACAAAACTTGAAAGCAATCAAGATGTTCTTCAGTAGGTGAATGGCCGAAATATGGTACATCCAGACAATGGAATGTTAAATTCAATGCTAAAAAGAAATGAGATATCAGGCCATGAAAATACGTGGAGGAACCTTAAACGCTTATTTCGAAGTGAAAGAAGCCAGTCTGAAAAGGCTAAATACTGTATCATTCCAACTATATGACATTCTGGAAAAAGCAAACCTATGGAGACAGTAAAAAAGATTAGTGGTTGCCAAGGGTTGGTGGAGAGGGAAGGATGAATAGGAGAAACACAGAGGATTGTTAGGGCAGTGAAACTATTCTGTATGATACTCTAATGGTGGCTACTCGTGGATACAGTTGTCCAAACCCACAGAAAGTACAACACCAAGTGTTACCCTAATGTAAACTATGGACTTTGGGCAACAGTGATGTGTTAGTGCACTAGTGTATGTTCATCAATTGTAACAAACGTACCACTCTAGTTGGGGATGTTGATAATGGGAAGGGCTATGTATATATAGGTGTATAGGGGCAGGGAGTGTATTGGAAATCTCTATACCCTCTTCTTTTTTTTTTTTTTTTAGATGGAGTTTCACTATTGTTATCCAGGCTGGAGTGCAATGGCACGATCTCGGCTCACTGCAACCTCTGCCTCCAGAGTTCAAGTGATTCTCCGGCCTCAGCCTCCCAGGTAGCTAAGATTACAGGTATGCACCACCATGCCCGGCTAATTTTTGTATTTTTAGTAGAGATGGGGTTTCACCATGTTGGCCAGGCTGGTCTCGAACTCCTGACCTCAGGTGATCTAACCGCCTCGGCCTCCCAAAGTGCTGGGATTACAGGTGTGAGCCACCGCCCCCAGCCTCTTTACCCTCCTGTTGATTTTGCCATGATTCTAAAATTTCTCTAAAAAATATAAAGTCTTTACACCTAAAGTAATTCTGTGTGTGTATGTGTGTGTGTGTTTGTGTGTATGAGGAGGGGTAGACAAGTCAGTTCAGTCCACAAATACAGTTTTCTTGCTGATCTCACTTTTATCCAGGGATACATGTTTGACTAGAGAAATAGAGCCTTCTTAGACTTCAGGCAATCCTCTATAAATATTATACTCTCAGCTGAGCTTTCCATAAGTATTGAGCAACTGTGGGTTTGAGGGTATGTCCTCTGACAAATCCTTAGAACACAACTATTCTGTGTTTGCCAAAGCACAGAGCCATGTGTCTTAAAAGTCAACCCAAATGAAGGATGAGCCAAACAGGAACCAGTCCTTGAATTGAAAGCCACTGCCCTTCTGTGTGGAGGTAGGCCAAGGGAATATTCACTGACAGGGCCAACATAACTCTTGGGAAGCAAGTTGTGGTCTGGTTTAGCACAGAGATGAACCAGACCCCTAAACTCTAAATTACAGAGCATCACCATAGTGATTTTAGGCAGCAAAAATTTAAAACAGCAACGAAATTTCAGTCATGAAAAAGCTCAGGAAAGACCTAGCTTTGAACAATGAAACTTCCTAATGAGCCAGCCACCAAAGAGAAACTTGTTTAAAAGATATGTCTAGGTAACTGAATGAATCAACGTACTGTACAGGATTGTTATTGCCGAACTTGATAGATGTTGGGGAATGTCTACTCAGAATGGTGATTTTGATTTTTTTTTTTCAAGATGGGGTCTTGCTTTGTTGCCAAGGCTGCAGTTCAGTGTTATAGCTCACTGCAGCCTCAACCACCCGGGCTCATCCTCCCACCTCAGCCTCCCGAGTAGCTGGGACTACAGGCACGCACCACCACACCCGGCTAATTTTTGTAGTTTTAGTAGAGATAGGTTTCGCCATGTTACCCAGACTGGTCTGAAACTCCTGACCTCAAGTGATTCATCCGCCTCGGCCTCCCAAAGTGTTGGGATTGCAGGCATGAGCCTCCGCGCCCAGCCTGAAGCTTCTCTTTTGTAGCTGTCATGCCTAGCTTGTGACAATAAAACTTTCTGCTAATGGGGATAGGTAAAGCATCTATCTTCTTACTTCAAAGTGATATTAAGTTATGAAAGTACTGCTCAATTTCAGCAGGACTTTCATAACTTAATATCACTTTGAAGTAGTAGATAGATGCTTTATCTCAGAATTTCCTCAGAAATTGAGGAAAAGCCAGTACACGTAACTTGTTGACTGAATCGGAAAATGCCCATCAGGTTAAATGGAGCAGAGTCCTACTGATCCTGCCATTCTTATTTGATTGGCAACTAGGAGTGACTGAAAATACTTTTAGGCAAAATGCTAAATGGTCAAGTGTTAAAATCAATATTTACCTGAAGCCAAGGCCTAAACTAAATAATGCTATCAGAAAATTTCTAGAATGCAACAGTAAATCCAAAATTGTATTGAAGCATTATTAAATGTCTTTTGTTTAAAAATGAGGTTTTCAGCTACACAAGGTGGCTCACGCCTATAATCCCAACACTTCGGGAGGCTGAGGCAGGAGGATTGCTTGAGGCCAGGAGTTCAAAACTGGCTGCCTGGGCAACAAAGCAAGACACTATATCTACAAAATTATTTTAAAAGTTATCCAGGTGTGGTAGCACAGCCTGTAGTCCCAGTGATATGGGAGCTGGGCAGGCAAGTGCTGGGTAGAGAAGGGTGGGGTCCCTGGCCAAGGGCTCCACCCTCAGGCCTGTGCCCATGGACCTGAATGAGGACAGGTATTTCTGTTTTCACACCCAAAAAGTTGCCTTTTGGCTGGCCACCGCCCCCTACCCCTGCTGGCATCCTGTGCCCATAAAAACCCAACACCTAGCGGGCACAGACACAAGCAGCCGGACATTGAGAGGAGCAGAGGAACATACCAGCAGATACCGGCAGACCAGCAACAGTGGAATGGTGCAGATGCCAAGGGGACTTCTGCCCAGGGCGGTTGGAGAAGAGTCCCACCGTTGGGTGGCCCGACTCCAGGGTAAGACCACCTTCCCACTCTATTCCCTGATTCCGGCTCCCCATCCATCTAGCTACCTCCACCACTCAATAAAACCCTGCACTTAACCTTCCAGCCCATGTGTGATCTGATTCTTCTGGTACACTGGGCAAGAACTCAGGCTGTCACACTCGCCCCCTGTCCTTGAGATAAGGCAGAGGGTCTACTGAGCTGACTAACACAAGCCATGGAACACACGCCCACTTGGGCTTCGGGAGTCCTGCTGTGGGGCCAGAGCCCAAAAGCACTCTTCACAGCCTCTGCACCTGCTTGTCTGCATGCTCCTCCTAGGGGTCTGAGCAGCAGGGCACTGAATAAGGGAACCACACCTCTGTTGCATGCCCTGCAAGGGCAATAAGAGAACTCTCTCATTTCACCAGCTAGTCTGGAGGCTGAGGCAGGAGGATCACTTGAGCCTGGCATTTCTAGGCTGCAGGGAGCTGTGACTGTGTCACTGGGCTCCAGCCTGGGCAACAGAGTGAGGCCTTGTCTCAAAAAGAAAAAAAAAAAGAAGTTTTTACATTGAACATTTTTATTGATAGTTATATTTTTTGAGACAGAGTCTTGTTCTGTCACCCAGGCTGGAGTACAGTGGCAAGATGTTGGCTCACTGCAGCTTCCACCTCTCAGGTTTAAGTGATTCTCATCATGCCTGAGCCTCTCAAGTAGTCAGGATTACAGTTGTCCGCCACTACCCATGGCTAACTTTTGTATTTTTCGTGGAGATGGGGTTTCACCATGTTGCCCAGGCTGGTCTGGAACTCCTGACCTCAAGTGATCTGCCCTCTTTGGCCCCCCAAAGTGCTGGCATTACAGGCATGAACCACCGTGCCCAGTCAATATAACATACTTTTAAATGACTTTTTTTTTTTTTTTTTTTGTGTACAGGTCTCTAAAGAGTTCATAAACAATTTTATGGTGTTGTTTTTCGGAACTTCCCCTCTTTCCCTCTCTGCTGTCTTTCTGATACTTTCAGGTTTCTAAGGCTTCCATATTCAGTCCTCTGACCAGAAAACTGGGATTTTTAGTTAGTTCATTCTGCCATATATTAATACTTCTTGTGACTGTGCTCCTGTCTGGAAGGAAGAGAGAGAGGGAAATAAACCAATGGATGTTTGCTCCCCTGTCTTGTTACCACAACTCCTCAGAGTTTTAGCCCCTGTGAGGTGCTTTGACTACTGCAGCCATTGCTGCTGTCCACGCTGTGATAGGGCTGCAAGTTTACTTTGAATTCTTGTCTTCTTTTCCAATATGTCTGCTACCACATACTTTATGGAGTTCTCAAATAGATGCTCCATGCATTCTATCCAGGTATTATAGCTGCATTCAGTGGGAGAGGCAGAGTGGAATGTGCTTCTACAACTTAACTAGAAAACCAGCTCTTGATGTTTTATACAATCTTTTGAGAGAAATTTGTCTTTGAACAGTGGACCTAGATGTGTTAATAGAGCAATGTAATAGACTCTTAAGATACTGGCTGGGCATGGTGGCTCACGTCTGTAACCCCAGCACTTTGGGAGGCTGCGGTGGGCAGATCACTGGAGGTTGGGAGTTTGTGACCAGCCTGGCCAACATGGTGAAACCCCGCCTCTACTGAAAATACAAAAATTAAGTGGGTGTGGTGGTGCATGCCTGTAATCCCAGCTACTCAGGAGGCTGAGGCAGGAGAAGCTCTTGAACCCGGGAGGCAGAGGTTGCAGTGAGTCAAGATGACACCACTGTACTCCAGCCTGAGTGGCAGAGTAAGACTCCATCTCAAAAAAAAAAAAAAAAAAAAAAAATTATCTACAAATTGCCACCTGTGTCTTAGCATTCATTGCATGTGTGCATCTAGTCAAACTCCGGAGCAGATTTGCCTAGCTCATCTACAGTTGACCATAGACGCATGTAGGAGCCCAGCTAAGACTAGAAGAACTGCCCAGCTGAGCCGAATTAAACTGACAACCTGCAGAATTGTTAGCCAAATAAATGGTGTTTTATTAAAACCACTAAGTTTTTGGGTGGTTTTTAAAATAACATAGCAATAGCTAACTGCTACTGTAAGCAAAGTACAACAAAAGCATTAATCCATTGTGCTGTGATTTTAAAAAGGATTTCTGGTTGATTTTGCACTTCCAAGGGTACAATGCACAAAATTTTAAAAGTAGCATAGCTAATAGTATTGCTAATCATTTTTGTGCACAGTAGAATATAATTCAGACAAAACATTTTTCAGTAACTTAATTTTTAGGAGGAATTTTGTACCTGAGATTCATAGCTTGGGCACATTTCAAAAATCCTTCAATTTCAACTACTGAAAATGACTGGCAGTCTATAAGCATCATTTCAACAAGTTTTGTTTAGATTCTTAAACTCCATAGACTCAACACGATAAGGAATTGCCTTAAAGGATTCCTGTAAAGTCTGTTTTTTTGAAGCTTGCTTAATGAGAATCAAATGAGCTTTGGTTACCTTACTTGTCTCTAACACTTTCTTGTCTTTATAGTCATTACATTCTTTGTTACTATATTTGGATGAAACATGATTTTTCATGGCTGTTGCATGTGATTTTGGATTTTTTTCCTCATGAAATTTGGAGGCAGAAAAGTTGACATTTAGCTTTTATTTTGTCTTCATAAGCTATGAAGGATTTTCGAATAAGACTTTTTCTTAAAACACTCATGGCCTTATAATTAAACAATTGAAAATTAAATAAGTTATTTATTTATTTATTTTTTGAGACAGAGTCTCACTCAGAGTGCAATGGCGTGATCTCAGCTCACTGCAACTCCCGCCTCCCGGGTTCAGGCAATTCTCCTGCCTCAGCCTCCCGAGTAGCTGGGATCACAGGCATGTGCCACCACACCAGGCTAGTTTTTGTATTTTTAGTAGAGACAGGGTTTCGCCATTTTGGCCAGGCTGGTCTCGAGCTCCTGACCTCAGGTAATCCACCAACCTCAGCCTCCCAAAGTGTTGGGATTACAGGCGTGAGCCACTGCCCCCAGCCAATACAATTCTTAAAGGTTATTTTGTTTATTGTTCCAAATGCTGATACAACAAAACAATTCTACAAAGATTAGAATTATATCTAATTTTTATTTTTGTTTTATAATTTTAAAAAGTATTTGCTCAAAAAGAATATGATTGTCTTAAATGTATTTGGCTACTGCATATTATCCTAATATTTTATTTTATTTTATTCTTGGTTTTTAAGACAGGATCTCACTCTATGCCTCAGGAAGGAGTGCAGTGGTGCAATCATAGCTCACTGTAACCTCAAACTCCTGGGCTCAAATGGTCTTCCCACCTTAGCCTCCTAAATAGCTGGGACTACAGATGTGTGCCACCACACCTGACTAAGTTTAAAACAAATTTTTGTAGTCTTAAACTCCTAGCCTCAAGCAATCTTCCCATTTTGACCCCCCAAAGTGCTGGGATTACAGGCATAAGCCACAATGTCTGGCCCTTAATATTTGTATTGACTGTTCACCTATTTCCCTATTTATTAATAACTTTTTGTAAGTTCCTATGTTTGTACATAAAATTAGATACTTTCATAATCCCCATTAAGTATTGTAGCATTTAACTCCTGCCATAATCAATATATATTTATACTTCAAATGACTGAAACATTTCAACATATAAGGCATGTGGGGAGGTTTTCACCCCAGTTGACATCTAGAATGCTTACCTACATTTGAAAATGTTTAGATATTAAAAATAAACCTAAATTATATTCTTTGTTCATATTACTGACAGTTTGGTACTGATTATATATGATGATAACATATAAGATCACGTCTTGCACCAGTTCTGGGATGGCAGAAGTAGTGTTGAGGTAGACATTTGGCCTTCCAAAGGGTAAGGCCAAAGGTGAGAGCAGATTCTGGCCAAATATTAAAGCCAAAGCTAACTTTCTTTTCTCTTCTTTTCTTTTTTTTTTTTAGACGGAGTCTCGCTCTGTCACCCAGGCTGGATTGCAGCGGCACGATCTCAGCTCACTGCAACCTCCACCTCCCAGGTTCAAGCGATTCTCCTACCTTAGCCTCCTAAGTAGCTGGGATTATAGGCGCCCGCCACTATGCCCAGCTGATTTTTATGTTTTTAGCAAAGATGGGGTTTCACCATGTTGGCCAGGCTAGTCTCGATTTCCTGGCCTCAAGTGATCCAGCCACCTTGGCCTCCCAAAGTTTTGGAATTACGGGCGTGGGCCACCGCACCCGGCCCCAAAGCTAACTTTCAATGCATCCCTACAGCTGACTCTTACTTTTTCCCCTGCTCCAGAACTGTCCTAGATGATGTGACTTAGAAAGTATCATAATAAAATCTGGGATGATTTTAATCCATAAGAGCACACAGAGGAACATTATAACATCCTGCTTCATTTGGCTTCACTTCCACATAGCATCCCATGCCTTCACTAATACCACCCCCACCCCTGCCCCAGAAGACATACATCTCTTCCTTTTGTGAGCTGGGTCCTTTTAAAATTACTAGGGTGGGCAAGTTAAGTGGAGAGTGCACCTGCAGTGAAAAAAGGGAGATAACTGAAAAAAGATGAAAGAACTTGACCAGATTCTTTTGTAGTTAATAAGTGTGATGATTGGATTTTCATGCTCTTATGTAAGATGTGCCTCCCTCAACCTTGTCATGGCATCTTGGCACATTACCCATCTGATGTGGAAAAAAAGAAAAAAGAAAGAAAGAACTTGATCAGGAGACTGAACATGAGAAGAGCCAGAGAGGACCACGGTTTTCTTTAGAAAAGAAGAGGCTGCAGAGGTGAAACATCACTGGAATCATTAAATGATTGTTGGAGGTTATGCATTGTTTCTAATTTCCCCTAAGCATGGATGTAAAAATTGCAGGAAACCACTCTTGGATGGAAGAAGCCACATTAAATGTTGGAGAAAGTTGCTGAGGCAGGATCTCAAGAGTTGGGTGGAAGAAGAACCAGTGGAGCAATGATGTCCTCAGAACCAGCAAACATACTAGGCAGACTTCCCAGTTTTAATGCTCTTTATGGTTTTGTAAAAAGTAAGAACAGCCTTTCTCTAACAAGGGATATCCTGAACAAGAGATGGGTTGCCCTTAAACTTCTGGTTGTCTATTGCTGATTAAAAGGAAGGCCAGCTAAGCACAATGCAGTATCCTAGATTGTATCCTGCAATAGAAAAAGGACATTAGTGGAAAAACTAGTGAAATCTAAGTTTGGAGTTTAGATAATGGCAATGTATCAGTGTTAGTTTCTTGGTTTTGAAAAGGTACCAGGATAGGCCGGGTGTAGTGGCTCATGCTTGTAATCCCAGCACTTTGGGAGGCCCAGGCTGGCAGATCACCTGAGGTCAGGAATTCAAGACCAGCCTGACCAAAATGGTGAAACCCCATCTCTACTAAAAATGCAAAAATTAGCTGGGTGTGGTGGCACACGCCTGTAATCCCAGCTACTTGGGGGCTGAGGCAGGAGAATCGCTTGAACCCAGGAGGCAGAGATTGTGGTAATCTGAGATCGCACCACTGCACTCCAGCCTTGGCGACAGAGTGATACTTTCTCCAAAAAAAAAAAAAAAAAGAAGAAGAAGAAAGAAAATGTACCAGGATAATGTAATGTGTTAACCTTGGTGAAAACTGGATGGGAATATATGAGAATTCTCTGTACTATCTCTGCAAATTTTCTGCAAATCTAAATTTATTCCAAAAGTGAAAAACAAACAAAAAGAAAACACCTAAAACTGAGGGAAAATAAGAAGGCATGAATTTGAAAGCAGGCTAGTGGGTTTTTATAGGGAGGCTTTTCCTTCAGGGCTAGGCAGCACCCACAGAGAAGGTTAAATGGGAAGAACGTAATGACTGCTCCAAATATGGACTAGAAAGTAAAGTAATGAAACACAACTGAGGGAAAATAAGTAGAGGATAGACTCACATCAGGATACTTCGTGTAAACTTTGAGAAAATGATCTCAATATTACATGTATATTATAATGAGATAGCAATGGTCTAATACAAACTCATTCTCTCACACAGATTATCCTTTAGTGTTTAGTCAATGTTCAATTCACATGGAATTGACATCTGCCACCTTTGGTGAGAGTTATAAGGAACCAGATTTTTTTTTTTTTCTCTTCCTCCATGCAGATGTGAACTGTGGTTAAACCGTGGTTTTGGAGTGAGATGGCTCAATATTTTTTCTTACCATGTTGTTTCATAGTTTTAAATTCTGCATTAAAAAATAAACCGCTTAAAAAATGAACAAGTAAAATCATGTCAAACTAAAAATCTTCCCAATCATGAACTAAATAATCAACAAAATGAAAAGGCTACCCACAGAATGGGAGAAAATACTTGCAAACTACATAGCTGATAAAAGGTACTATGGTCTGAATGTTAGTGTCCCCCCAAATTCATATATTGAAGCCTAATCCCCAAAGTGGGAGTGTTTCCATTAGGGCAGAGCCCTAATGAATGGTATTAGTGGCCCTATAATAATATTCCCCAAATTCCCTTTGTATGTACTCCATGTGCTTTTTCGATTATCCTATTCTAGTGCAACCACTTTTTGGAATACTGTATTATCAGGCGTTAATACCTTAGCATAGATTGGTTTATCTCATCCTAGAGACTGGTAAATTTTTTACTCATTTATTTATTTTACAGATAGGATCTCACTATGTTGCCCAGGCTGGCCTTGAACTCCTGGGCTCAAGGTATCTTCCCACCTCAGTTTACCAAGTAGCTGGGACTGTAGGCACATGCCACCATGCCTGGGAAGACTGGTTAACTTTGATGAGAAATCAGAAAAGACCTTGAGTACCGAGGATGGACTGTGAAAGTGAAGGATGAGGTGTAGAACAAAATGGGGAGAGGACACTGGAAATTGCCTCACTTACGTCAGGCCAGGAGTTCTGAAAGCTCCCCTAGCAATTTCAGTCCCTGGGAAGCTTCTGTAAAAATCTTTATTTTAAACTTTTATTTTAGGTTCAGAAGTACATGTGCAGGTTTATTATATAGGTAAACTCATTTCACAGGGGTTTGTTGTACAGATTATTTCATCACCCAGGTGTAAAACCTAGTACCCAATAGTTATTTTTTCTGCTCTTTCCCTCCTCCTAACCTCCACCCTCAAGTAGACTCCAGTGTCTGTTGTTCCTTCTTTGTGTTCATGAGTTCTTATCATTTAGCTCTCACATAAAAGTGACAAATATGCAATATTTAGTTTTCTGTTAATGCATTAGTTTGCTAAGGATAATACCCTCCAGCTCCATCCATGTTCCCGCAAAAGACACAACTGCATTCTTTTCTATGGCTGCATAGTATTCTATGGTGTGTAAGTACCATATTTTCTTTATCCAGTCTGACATTGATGGGCATTTAGGTTGATTCCATGTCTTTGCTATTGTGAATAGTGCTGCAATAAACATTCACACGCATGTGTCTTTAAGGTAGAATGATTTATATTCCTCTGGGTGTATACCCAGTATTGGGATTGCTGGGCTGAATGGTAGTTCTGTTTATATCTCTTTGAGGAATTGCTATACTGCTTTCCACAATGGTTGAACTAATTTACACTTGCACCAACAGTGTGTCAGTGTTCCCTTTTCTCCACAACCTCGTCAGCATCTGTTTTTTTTTTTTGACTTCTTAATAATAGCCATTCTGACTGGGGTGTGAGATAACATCTCATTGTAATTTTGATTTGCATTTCTCTAATGATCAGTGATGTTGAGCTTTTTTGCATATGCTTGTTGGCCGCATGTATGTCTTCTTTTGAAAAGTGTCTGTTCACGTCCTTTGCCTATGTTTTAATGGGGTTGTTTGTTTTTCTCTTGTAAATTTGTTTAAGTTCCTTATAGATGCTGGATATTAGGCCTTTGTCAGAGGCATGGTTTCCAAAATATTCTCCCCCATTCTGTAAGTTGTCTTTTTACTCTGTTGATAGTTTCTTTTGCTGTGCAGAAGTTCTTAAGTTTAATTAGATCCCATTTGTCAATTTTTGCTTTTGTTGCAATTGTTTTTGACATTTTTGTCATGAAATCTTTGTCCATTCCTGTGCCCAGGATGGTATTGCCTAGGTTGTCTTCCAGGATTTTATAGTTTTAGGTTTTATATTTAAGTCTTTAATCCATCTGGACTTGATTTTTGTATATGGTGTAAGGAAGGGGTCCAGCTTCAGTTTCCTGCATATGAGTAGCACCATTTATTGAATAGAGAATCTTTCCCCATTTCTTGTTTCTGTCAGCTTTGTCAAAGATCAGATGGTTATAGGTGTGCAGCCTTATTTCTGACTCTCTATTCTGTTCCATTGGTCTATGTGCCTGTTTCTGTACCAGTACCATGTTGTTTTGGTTACTGTAGTCCTGTAGTATAGTTTGAAATCGGGTAATGTGATGCCTCCAGCTTTTTTTTTTTTTTTGGTTAGGATTGCCTTGGTTACTCAGGCTTTTTTGTTGTTGTTTTTGTTCCATATGAATTTTTAAATAGTTTTTTTTCTAGTTCTGTGAAGAATGTTGTTGGTAATTTGATAGGAATAGCATTGAATCTGTAAATTGCTTTGGGTGATATGGTCATTTTAATGACATTGATTCCTCCTGTCCATGACCATGGAATGTTTAGCCATTTGTTTGTGTTATCTCTGATTTCTTTCAGCAGTGTTTTGTAATTCTCCTTGTTGAGATTTTTCACCTCCCTGGTTAGCTGTATTCCTAGATATGTTATTCTTTTTGTGGCAATTGTGAATGGGATCGCCTTCCTGATTTGGCTCTCAGCTTGGTTTTTTTTTTTTTGCTGTATAAGAATACTAGTGATTTTTGTATGTTGATTTTGTATCTTGAAACTTTGCTGAAGTTGTTTATCAGCTGAAGACCAAGGGGATTTCTCAGTATAGAATCCTGTTTTCTGCCAACAGGGATAGTTTTACTTCTTCTCTTCCTATTTGGATGCCCCTTATTTCTTTTTCTTGCCTGATTGCTCTGTCCAGGACTTCCAATACTGTATTGAATCAGAGTGGTGAGAGAGCGCATTCTTGTCTTGTGCCAATTTTCAAGGGGAATGCTTCCAGCCTTTGTCCATTCAAGTATGATGTTGGCTATGGGTTTGTCATAGATGGCTATTAGTATATTTTGAGGTGTGTTCCTTCAATACCCAACTTACTGAGAGTTTTTAACATGAAGGAATGTTGAATTTTATCAAAAGCCTTTTCTGCATCTATTGAGGTAATCATGTGGTTTTTGTCTTTAGTTCTGTTTATGTGATGAATCACATTTATTGATTTGTATATGTTGAACCAACCTTGCATCCCTGGTGTTAACGGTGGCGGGTGTCCAGGTTCTTGGCATCTTGAACAAAGAATTGGACAAAATGCACAAATAAGGCGAAGAAGGGATGAAGAGATTTATTGAAAATGAAATTACACTCCACAATGTGGGAGCAGACCTGAGCATAGGGGCTTAAAGACCCTGTTACAGAGTTTTTATGAGTTTAAATGCCCTCTACTTGGGGAATGCCCTATGTAAATGAAGAGCATGAAGTGAAGTTACAAAGTCATTTACAGCATATGCCCTATGGAGAGGATATTTCCTGTTATAACTGAAGTGTGAACTGGCCTTATGTTCCTTGCCTCCAGACCCTATCTATTTTCCTGCCTCATCTCCCCTGGAGAGATATGATCCCCATAAATCTTTATGGGGGGAAGAGGGACTAATGGTCTTTTTTCTGTAACTGCTTCATGCTGGCTTGGAGCGTAGTCCCTACCTATTGGGGATCACAGAACTCGTCCTGCTGTATCTAGTTGAGGCAGGGCAGCTTCTTGATGACCAGGGGGTGTGTCTTCACCTCATCTGAAGCTTGATGGTCTCTAGGTGAGAGGAATGAATTAGGTTAAAATATTTAATGGGAACTTCAGGGGGTGGATACCTATGCTGTCAGAAATGTTTGTTATAGAGATTTGCAGGAGAAAAAACAAAACCTGGTCTGTTCTAGAATCTATGTGTTTCCTTAGCACAAATCTTAGCACGAGTGACTCCATTTTGGTTTGGTTTGATTTGTTGGGGCCTAGTGCATGAACTTAATTCAAAACCATGGACTCCCAGAATTTTGCTTAAAAACATTCTCCCTTTTTGGTCAGGTTCTCAGATAGGTGAGCATGTGACCAAAACTTAGGGCCTTAGCGCCACTCTCAGTTGCCATCATTTTGGATTTCCAGTCTCAGTACGTCATTTATAGGTTACAGTGTCCTCATGGTTGCACATTTCTTTTTTTAAATGAAATTATAAATTTATTAATAAAATAATATATAATAATAAATAAATCATAAAAGTTAGATTTTTATTAATGAAATTTCTCTTATTGAGGATTTTTGCATCATGTTCATCAGGGAATATGGTCTAAAATCTCTTCTCTTTTGTTGTGCCTCTGCCACGCTTTGGTATCAGGATGATGCTGGCCTCATAAATAGTTAGGGAGATTTCCTCTTTTTTTCTATTGATTTGAATAGTTTCAGAAGGATGGTAGCAGCTCCTCTTTGTATCTCTGGTAAGAATTGACTTTGTTTTTTTTTTTTTATTTTTTATTTTTTATTATACTTTAAGTTCTAGGGTACATGTGCATAACGTGCAGGTTTGTTACATATGTATACTTGTGCCATGTTGGTGTGCTGCACCCATCAACTCGTCAGCACCCCTCAATTCATCATTTATATCAGGTATATTCCCAATGCAATCCCTCCCCCTCCCTCCTCCCCATGATAGGCCCCGGTGTGTGATGTTCCCCTTCCCAAGTCCAAGTGATCTCATTGTTCAGTTCCCACCTATGAGTGAGAACATGCGGTGTTTGGTTTCTCTTCTTGTGATAGTTTGCTAAGAATGATGGTTTCCAGCTGCATCCATGTCCCTACAAAGGACGCAAACTCATCCTTTTTTATGGCTGCATAATATTCCATGGTGTATATGTGCCACATTTTCTAAATCCAGTCTGTCACTGATGGACATTTGGTTGATTCCAAGTCTTTGCTATTGTGAATAGTGCCGCAATAAACATACGTGTGCATGTGTCTTTATAGCAGCATGATTTATAATCCTTTGGGTATATACCCAGTAGTGAGATGGCTGGGTCATATGGTACATCTAGTTCTAGATCCTTGAGGAATCGCCATACTGTTTTCCATAATGGTTGAACTAGTTTACAATCCCACCAACAATGTAAAAGTGTTCCTATTTCTCCATATCCTCTCCAGCACCTGTTGTTTCCTGACTTTTTAATGATTGCCATTCTAACTGGTGTGAGATGGTATCTCATGTGTGGTTTTGATTTGCATTTCTCTGATGGCGAGTGATGATGAGCATTTTTTCATGTGTCTGTTGGCTGTATGAATGTCTTCTTTTGAGAAATGTCTGTTCATATCCTTTGCCCACTTTTTGATGGGGTTGTTGTTTTTTTTTCTTGTAAATTTGTTTGAGTTCTTTTAGATTCTGGATATTAGCCCTTTGTCAGATGAGTAGATTGCAAAAATTTTCTCCCATTCTGTAGGTTGCCTGTTCACTCTGATGGTAGTTTCTTTTGCTGTGCAAGCTCTTTAGTTTAATCAGATCCCATTTGTCAATTTTGGCTTTTGCTGCCGTTGCTTTTGGTGTTTTAGACATGAAGTCCTTGCCCATGCCTGGTCCTGAATGGTACTACCTAGGTTTTCTTCTAGGGTTTTTATGGTATTAGGTCTAACATTTAAGTCTCTAATCCATCTTGAATTAATTTTCGTATAAGGAGTAAGGAAAGGATCCAGTTTCAGCTTTCTACTTATGGCTAGCCAATTTTCCCAGCACCATTTATTAAATAGGGAATCCTTTCCCCATTTCTTGTTTCTCTCAGGTTTGTCAAAGATCAGATGGCTGTAGATGTGTGGTATTATTTCTGAGGACTCTGTTCTGTTCCATTGGTCTATATCTCTGTTTTGGTACCAGTACCATGCTGTTTTGGTTACTGTAGCCTTGTAGTATAGTTTGAAGTCAGGTAGCGTGATGCCTCCAGCTTGTTTCTTTTGACTTAGGATTGTCTTGGCAATGCGGGCTCTTTTTTGGTTCCATATGAACTTTAAAGCCGTTTTTTCCAGTTCTGTGAAGAAACTCATTGGTAGCTTGATGGGGATGGCATTGAATCTATAAATACCTTGGGCAGTATGGCCATTTTCACGATATTGATTCTTCCTATCCATGAGCATGGTATGTTCTTCCATTTGTTAGTGTCCTCTTTTATTTCACTGAGCAGTGGTTTGTAGTTCTCCTTGAAGAGGTCCTTTACATCCCTTGTAAGTTGGATTCCTAGGTATTTTATTCTCTTGAAGCAATTGTGAATGGAAGTTCATTCATGATTTGGCTCTCTGTTTGTCTGTTACTGGTGTATAAGAATGCTTGTGATTTTTGCACATTAATTTTGTATCCTGAGACTTTTGAAGTTGCTTATCAGCTTAAGGAGATTTTGGGCTGAGACATGGGGTTTTCTAAATATACAATCATGTCATCTGCAAACAGGGACAATTTGACTTCTTCTTTTCCTAACTGGATACCCTTGATTTCTTTCTCTTGCCTGATTGCCCTAGCCAGAACTTCCAACACTATGTTGAATAGGAGTGGTGAGAGAGGGCATCCCTGTCTTGTGCCAGTTTTCAAAGGGAATTTTTCCAGTTTTTGCCCATTCAGTATGATATGGCTGTGGGTTTGTCATAAATAGCTCTTATTATTTTGAGGTACGTTCCATCAATACCGAATTTATTGAGCGTTTTTAGCATGAAGGGCTGTTGAATTTTGTCAAAAGCCTTTTCTGCATCTATTGAGATAATCATGTGGTTCTTGTCTTTGGTTCTGTTTATATGCTGGATTACGTTTATTGATTTGCGAATGTTGAACCAGCCTTGCATCCCAGGGATGAAGCCCACTTGATCATGGTGGATAAGCTTTTTGATGTGCTGCTGAATCCGGTTTGCCAGTATTTTATTGAGGATTTTTGCATCGATGTTCATCAGGGATATTGGTCTAAAATTTCTTTTTTTTTTGTGTCTCTCTGCCAGGCTTTGGTATCAGGATGATGTTGGCCTCATAAAATGAGTTAGGGAGGATTCCCTCTTTTTCTATTGATTGGAATAGTTTCAGAAGGAATGGTACCAGCTCCTCCTTGTACCTCTGGTAGAATTCAGCTGTGAATCCATCTGGTCCTGGACTTTTTTTGGTGGGTAGGCTATTAATTATTGCCTCAATTTCAGAGCCTGCTATTGGTCTATTCAGGGATTCAACTTCTTCCTGGTTTAGTCTTGGAAGAGTGTAAGTGTCCAGGAAATTATCCATTTCTTCTAGATTTTCTAGTTGATTTGTAGAGGTGTTTATAGTATTCTCTGATGGTAGTTTGTATTTCTGTGGGGTCGGTGGTGATATCCCCTTTATCATTTTTTATTGCGTCTATTTGATTCTTCTCTCTTTTCTTTTTTATTAGTCTTGCTAGCGGTCTGTCAATTTTGTTGATTTTTTCAAAAAACCAACTCCTGATTCATTGATTTTTTGGAGGGTTTTTTGTGTCTCTATCTCCTTCAGTTCTCTGATCTTAGTTATTTCTTGCCTCTGCTAGCTTGCTTTTGAATGTTTGCTCTTGCTCTCTAGTTCTTTTAATTGTGATGTTAGAGTGTCAATTTTAGATCTTTCCTGCTTTCTCTTGTGGGCATTTAGTGCTATAAATTTCCCTCTACACACTGCTTTAAATGTGTCCCAGAGATTCTGGTATGTTGTATCTTTGTTCTCATTGGTTTCAAAGAACATCTTTATTTCTGCCTTCATTTTGTTATGTACCCAGTAGTCATTCAGGAGCAGGTTGTTCAGTTTCCATGTAGTTGAGCGGTTTTGATTGAGTTTCTTAGTCCTGAGTTCTAGTTTGATTGCACTGTGGTCTGAGAGACAGTTTGTTATAATTTCTGTTCTTTTACATTTGCTGAGGAGTGCTTTACTTCCAATTATGTGGTCAATTTTGGAATAAGTGCGATGTGGTGCTGAGAAGAATGTATATTCTGTTGATTTGGGGTGGAGAGTTCTATAGATGTCTATTAGGTCCGCTTGGTGCAGAGATGAGTTCAATTCCTGGATATCCTTGTTAACTTTCTGTCTCGTTGATCTGTCTAATGTTGACAGTGGAGTGTTGAAGTCTCCCATTATTATTGTATGGGAGTCTAAGTCTCTTTGTAAGTCTCTAAGGACTTGCTTTATGAATCTGGGTGCTCCTGTATTGGGTGCATATATATTTAGGAGAGTTAGCTCTTCCTGTTGAATTGATCCCTTTACCATTATGTAATGGCCTTCTTTGTCTCTTTTGATCTTTGATGGTTTAAAGTCTGTTTTATCAGAGACTAGGATTGCAACCCCTGCTTTTTTTTGTTCTCCATTTGCTTGGTAGATCTTCCTCCATCCCTTTATTTTGAGCCTATGTATGTTCTGCATGTGAGATGGGTCTCCTGAATACAGCAGACTGATGGGTCTTGACTCTTTATCCAGTTTGCCAGTCTGTGTCTTTTAATTGGAGCATTTAGTCCATTAACATTTAAGGTTAATATTGTTATGTGTGAACTTGATCCTGCCATTATGATATTAACTGGTTATTTTGCTCGTTAGTTGATGCAGTTTCTTCCTAGCCTCGATGGTCTTTACATTTTGGCATGTTTTTTGCAATGGCTGGTACCGGTTGTTCCTTTCCATGTTTAGGGCTTCCTTCAGGGTCTCTTGTAAGGCAGGCCTGGTGGTGACAAAATCTCTAAGCATTTGCTTATCTGTAAAGGATTTTATTTCTCCTTCACTGATGAAACTTAGTTTGGCTGGATATGAAATTCTGGGTTAAAATTCTTTTCTTTAAGAATGTTGAATATTGGCCCCCACTCTCTTCTGGCTTGTAGAGTTTCTGCCGAGAGATCTGCTGTTAGTCTGATGGGCTTCCCTTTGTGGGTAACCCGACCTTTCTCTCTGGCTGCCCTTAAGATTTTTTCCTTCATTTCAACTTTGGTGAATCTGGCAATTATGTGTCTTGGAGTTGCTCTTCTCGAGGAGTATCTTTGTGGTGTTCTCTGTATTTCCTGAATTTGAATGTTGGCCTGCCCTACTAGGTTGGGGAAGTTCTCCTGGATGATATCCTGAAGAGTGTTTTCCAACTTGGTTCCATTTTCCCCCTCACTTTCAGGCACCCCAATCAGACGTAGATTTGGTCTTTTTACATAATCCCATACTTCTTGCAGGCTTTGTTCATTTCTTTTTCTTCTTTTTTCTTTTGGTTTCTCTTCTCGCTTCATTTCATTCATTTGATCCTCAATCGCTGATACTCTTTCTTCCAGTTGATCGAGTCGGTTACTGAAGCTTGTGATTTGTCACGTATTTCTCGTGTCATGGTTTTCATCTCTGTCATTTCATTTATGACCTTCTCTGCATTAATTATTCTAGCTATCAATTCTTCAACTCTTTTTCAAGATTTTTAGTTTCTTTGCGCTGGGTACGTAATTCCTCCTTTAGCTCTGAGAAGTTTGATGGACTGAAGCCTTCTTCTCTCATCTCGTCAAAGTCATTCTCTGACCAGCTTTGATCCATTGCTGGCGATGAGCTGCGCTCCTTTGCAGGGGGAGATGCGCTCTTATTTTTTGAATTTCCAGCTTTTCTGCCCTGCTTCTTCCCCATCTTTGTGGTTTTATCTGTCTCTGGTCTTTGATGATGGTGACGTACTGATGGGGTTTTGGTATAGGTGTTCTTCCTGTTTGATAGTTTTCCTTCTAATAGTAGGACCCTCAGTTGTAGGTCTGTTGGAGATTGCTTGAGGTCCACTCCAGACCCTGTTTGCCTGGGTATCAGCAGCAGAGGTTGCAGAATAAATATTGCTGAACAGCGAGTGTACCTGTCTGATTCTTACTTTGGAAGCTTCCTCTCAGGGGTGTACTCCACCCTGTGAGGTGTGGGGTGTCAGACTGCCCCTAGTGGGGGATGTCTCCCAGTTAGAGGACTCAGGGGTCAGGGACCCACTGAGCAGGCAGTCTGTCCTTCTCAGATCTCAACCTCCGTGTTGGGAGATCCACTGCTCTCTTCAAAGCTGTCAGACAGAGTCGTTCGGGTCTGCACAGGCCTCTGCTGCTTTCCCTTTGTTTTTTTTTAGCTGCGCCCTGTCCCCAGAGGTGGAGTCTACAGAGACAGGCAGGTTTCCTTGAGTGCTGTGAGCTCCACCCAGTTGAGCTTCCCAGGGCTTTGTTTACCTACTTAAGCCTCAGCAATGGCAGGCACCCCTCCCCCAGCCTCGCTGCTGCCTTGCTGTTAGATTGCAGACTGCTGTGCTAGCAATGAGGGAGGCTCTGTGGCCGTGGGACCCTCCAGTCAGGTGTGGGTTATAATCTCCTGGTGTGCCGTTTGCTTAAAGCACGTATTGGGGTGGGAATTACCCGATTTTCCAGGTGTTGTGTGTCTCAGTTCCCCTGGCTAGAAAAGGGATTCCCTTCCCCCTTGCGCTTCCCAGTGAGGCAATGCCTCGCCCTGCTTCAGCTCTCGCTGGTGGCTGCAGCAGCTGACCAGCACCGATTGTCTGGCACTCCCCAGTGAGATGACCCCAGTACCTCAGTTGAAAATGCAGAAATCACCGGTCTTCTGTGTCGCTCGCGCCGGGAGTTGGAGACTGGAGCTGTTCCTATTCGGCCATCTTGGTTGCACATTTCTTTTAGCTCTTGTCATTTCAGTTGCAGAGAGACCATATGACATTCTAGAAATGGCTGAGTGCAAGCATTTAAAACCTTTGAGAGGATACAGCGCACCAGGGAGACTATTATTATGACTATTGGGAGGATAATATCAAGAGTTTGGAGTATGGTCCTTACCCAAGGTCCCCATAAACCAAACCTCCTGAAATCAAATAGATCAAAGAATGGCCTAAAGAGTTTACTCACTTGTCTAAGCAATTTCTTCATCAATCCTCTACCACTCTATAATCTTCATTTGATGTATTTCCCCATAGGCCACAAGTGCCAGCAGCTGCACAGGTACTTTTCTGTTTAGCTAATTCTATTATTTAGTATAACTTTCACAAGAGAGTCTAAAGTCTGTTGTGTAACTGTAGCCTTTACAGTAGAATTTGCTATAGAACCTATCATGAGGGATACATTTCTAATCATTGCTTCTTTTATTTTAAACCATGGAGAAAGGACCTAACAAATGATGCACTTTCAGAAGAGTGAAGGCCTTCTGGCAATGTTCTTTTTGACCCACGATGTGGGTTAAGCGGAGTGAACCAATGTTTTGTTTTTTGACCGATTATGAGGCAACTCATGTACCATTAAAGTTTCTTACATACAATGGGACTTTATCAAAGTAGAAGGTTATCCATGTATAAGGGTGGCTGCAAACTCCTTCACAAATAAAAGTATACCCCATAAGTGCATACAACAGATCCCCTTTCCACTTCTATTGTTCATAGAGGCATAAGCAAGAAAAAACATTGAAAGATAAGAGTTTCATGATCTAGAAGTCTTAATCTGTGAACTTGGGAAAAGCTGTTCACATCAAAGATGCCATCTTCTTCTTGGGAGAAATTTCCCTTGTTAGCTTTACCTCAAGGGTTCCAGTGGGTGCACAGTTCCAAAAGTGTGGAGGGACCCTTCTCAGTTGCGAGACCATGAACCCAAAGCCCATGGTCCTGAAGTTTTGTTGTAGTGTGGATGGCAGAGCGAGTCTTTCACCAATGTTCTCAGAAGATCCAAACCATGATAAGCTTTTTTACCAGGTGAAAATACACTGTAGCATAATAATCTACTGTTATAACATCAGCCCTCTTGCATGGGAAAACTTTTGTACAACCAGAAAACATGCACTGGAAATAACAATGGAAAGAAATCCCTTATACAATGTTTAAATGATCCTCCAGGTGACCAGATATATCTGAAGCTTTAATTATTTTCCCAGGAATATGGGATCAAGTATTGGTTATAAACTATTTTAGTAATTTGTAAGTCACTACACCAATGTGTTCAGTTTGGATCATTATATCTTTTCCATGATGAGTCATGGAATGCAGAACTTTTTTAACAAAAGCTTTAAGAACTCAGGGTGGACAAGGTGGCCATCCTCGTTCTCCATGTGTCTCCACGCTTAATTAACATTATACTTATATCCTTTTGGATACCAGTTGTTTTTCCAAATTAGGCACATAGCACTGACAAGAAAATTTGGTTATTTTTGTGGGTTACAATAACTTAACATAATAACCATAATTATAATTTATAGCATATACTTAGACATTAGAATTTTAGAAATCCCATACAATTTAGGAATATTATTAGTATTATTCACAAAAATATACCCTAAAGAAGATGAACATCATTTTGGCAATCCTGTGTATCTAAACATGTCAAATAATCCTGTTCACCTCTTTTCTGGATGTTTTCAGGGGCCCTATGATTCATCCAGAAAGCCAGGCATTAGGAAAGACAGTTTTGAAACTGAAGTTTGATTTTGGAATTCCAGATTACCATAAATTATTTATTTTGCCAAAATGATGACTCAGAAATTTTAAAGAAGCAAAAACCTTTTATAACTTAAAAAAAAAAAAAAACCCACACATTCTACTGTTCTTACACACCTCTCATGTAAAACTGTTTCTAGTAGTCTTAATCGCATGTTATAATAGCGAATTATAATCTAAGACGGGTAAGTTATGTTCTGATAGGTTTGACTATTTCCAGCATAGCTAGGTGCGTGGCTAACTTCACATGTCCCCAGGCCTTACCTAGCTGGAAAGCAGGCAAGTTAAACAATTTTCAAAAGCCAAAGACGCAGTTTATGATCTTAAAGCATTTAGCAAACCTAATATTTGAACATAATTCAGACCACATGTTTACATTTTGAAGACATTTATATTTTACCAAGAATCTTGAAAACCATCTTTATTTTTCAAGGATTGCTAAAGTCACATGAACTAAAAGACATTACACTTTCTACTTTTCTGACAAAATATTTGATTTAAGCTCTTATTATTATTAAACCAATTAATTAAAAACTTCACAGAGGAGATTAACCAGTTTGCACAGAGAGAAAGAGGCCAGAGACTGACAGGTAAGAAATTCTTACCCTTTTGCTGGCAGGCCAGGTTTCTGGGTTTTCTCTCCCTGAGCGACCCTAGTGAACCTGCTTGACTGCATGTAAACAAACACGTTGCTATGAATTAAGAATATTCATAGATAGTTTACAAATTTTGGAGAAACTAGGCAGAAAGAGAAATATGACTCAATTATATTTGAAAGCATATACTCAATAAGCGTAAAGTGTCAGGAAGCCTAAAATCCAAAAAGCTAGTTGAAGGATAAAAAGCTGGTGTGCTCCAACGATTCCTGCAGCCCGACAAAGGTGGCATAGGCATTCCAGATAAATAGAACGGATGATAACTTGCTAGAAATGCAATGGAAACAAAATAACCATGCACAGAACCAAATAAAAGGCTTCCACTAGCATTGTTTTATGTATATGGATACGCAAGCAAAGCCAGAGGAAAATAAATAGCAAACAAATGAAAACTAGAAGCAAAAACAAATAAACAAAAAATCAACCCTAAATTTTCCTACTCAATTTATCAAGGAGGCTACAGTTTTACCTAGGCCCCCCCCAGACCCCACATAATGAATATTTTATTCCTGAAACACAATTAAATATCCTTAAGTTCACCAATATCATTATACATTCTGAGCAATCAGGAAATCCACTTTAGGCACATGACCAGTCAGTACTCCAGCACCCTCCAAGAAAAACAGTAAACATAGTGTGAAGCAATGTAAGCATGTATGTGAAATTTGGCTTCACACTAAATCCAGCTTCATGGTTAACTATATTAAAACAAATTGCCAAACTGCCAATGCTTTTTTACTTTAATCAAGACTAAGAGCTTTAACTATGAAAATGTTAATTAGCCAAATGTTTCCAATTCTTTATCAGGTTTTAAAGAATATTTTATTTAAACTTTTCCCACATCTTTCTCCCCACTTAATGGTTCCTTACTACATTGTTTCATAAATAACCTTTTCAAATCTGTAATTTGAACTAACTTTTAGATAACTTCTGAATTAGACAAAAATTATTCTTTTTTTCACTAATAACATAACCCTTTCTGGCACATTTTGTATACCGAATTACATGTTAACTAGAATGTTATCCTTAGTAACCTAAAACTTTAGTGAAACCCTAAAAGCAAGAAATTCTGAACTGTCAGAAATGGGCATTTATAGATAAGAACAATTCCACAATTTTAGAAACATATTTCCCCATATCACAATCCTTTCTTAACTGGAAATGACCCAGATATTAAATGAACATCAAAAATAACTTTAAGATTTTAATTTACACAAAAAGTTTACCTAAAACATGTATCTCATTCACTGTAGTTAATTTTTACTTTTAACAAGGGAGACATGTGACATCAAGCAACATATATAAAATGAACATTGGTTTGGTACAGAAAGGTGGGACAACTCGAGGCAAGGAGGGGGCTTGGGGGCTTTCAGATCACAGGTGGGAGACAAATGGTTGCATTCTTTGGAGTTTCTATTAGCCTTTCCAAAGGAAACAATCAGATATGCATTTATCTCAGTGAGACTTTGAATAGAAGGGGAGGCAGGCTCCCTACAAGCAGCTCCAGTTTGAATTAACACTGACATTTTAAAATATCTAACAAAGACTAACATAACATTCAGATAAAATGTATGCTGACAGTTCTGAAGGCCTTGCTATTTTTATTCCACCAATAATTTTAAAGCTAGCTTTTTTAGTAGAGTTATACTTAGGTCACGTGAACTTGAAAATAGACTTATTTACTTAATTTATGAATGCTCTTTTACTTATAAGCTAATGTGGTAGACACAACATATAACAATAAGTGTACACACGAACACATCTAGTCATGTATACACACACATAAACAAAGATCCAATAGCTTGGAACCTTAGCCATGAGGTAGCAAGCTTGCCAGTTTTACTTTGCCCCAATAGATAATTCAAGGAAGGCTGTGAACCAAAATTTTGGGTAAAGAAGTCTCCATGGCAGTTTGATTTTCAAAAACTAAACCTCCCCAGACTCCAAGGAACACTGAGCCAAACAGTACCAAATGAGGGTGTCACACGTTAACCACGCCCCCTGCTTAGAACAGCAGCACAAAGGCCTGGATACATGCAATGCCATCCCACTTTCCCGTTAGACAGTAAACTTCAGATTCTAAACAATTTTGGGGCCAAGCAGCACTGCAACTGCGAGAGAAAATTCTATGGAGGGCTTATTACTACACCTCAGAACCTCTGTGGAGAGCATCCTCTTTGGAGAGTTTGAGGTCTGGTGTATCCCCCAGAGCATCCTGCTGTGGGGTTCAATCTTAGAGTTCCAGACGTCTCTGGCCTTAGGTGGGCACTGGTGCCACTTCGCATGCATTCCCTCCGGAGCCTGCTATGTGCTTTCCTTTGGAACCTGGGTATAATCCCCAACTTTTAGCCTCTTTATAATTCAATAAGGCCACGCTTTCCCATGCTTCCCATTCCATGAACTTTAATGATAGGAACTGGAGGCTGCATGGGTTTCCTTTGTCTTTAGCCAGTTGAATAGTGGAAGGGAAGAATTTAGCATAAAAAAAGGTTTAAGTCATCTGAAACATGTGTGAGTTTGCTCCGAGCTGCCCTGCACATAGGGATCAGGGACCACGGGTGGAAAAGATTTTTAAAAAAATCATTAGCCCTTTGGGGCAGGGCAATTATTCCCATTCATTCCTTGGCCTTCAGGCAATACTGGGCAGTGACCCCAGTCAATTTGCCCTCAATTTTCAAGGAGCTATTAGGAAACAGCCGCTGAAAAACTGAAAAAGAAAGAGAGGAAAAGGAAAAATGAAAAAGACCCAGATTCCTTAAGCTAACCAACTGGTGGCAGTTAGGCTTCTTCACATGGAAACCCCTTAGTTTCACCGACTATGACCAGAAACCTGCAGTTGCTACCATGTTTAGGTGCTATCCATCAAGGGTCCTGGGTTGGAAAGGAAAAGAGAGAGAGAAAGAGATTCCCCTGTATGGAGCAGAAAGGAAAAGGAGAAAGGAGAAGAAAAAATCCTAAACTTTTGTAAGATACAACAAAACTTTCTGAGTTTCTCTTCAAAGGGTTTAGCCTGTTAACTTCCTTATCCTTTGTTCTGAAACTCAACTTTCTTGTTCTTCCTTGCCCCTAGTTACCATAAAGAGCCTACCCTCTTCCCATCAGCTCTAATCAATGACTCATATCTGTTCCCTTGGTTACCTGTAACCATTGTTCCCCAGGAACTACACATCTCACATGCTCCACTTCTGTACCTTATGTCCCCCTCCCCTTCTATATTTAGGTAAATATGTACAAGTAGTCAATTGGGTCAGCTCAGATTGTGCGGTCTGACCCCAGTCCATGGAGGAGTGACACAGAGATAGGGACTGCCTTAGGGTTAAAAACCCCCTGGTCTCCTTTGTTCTCTGTGCTCTTGTGATCTTGATCAACGCAAGTGGCACCCTCCTGCAGAAGTAAATTGCCTTGCTGAGAGAATTAAACTTTTGCCCGAGTGGTGGTTTTACTTCGTCGCACTGAGCATTTATTCCTGGAGCATTTTATATCCAACAGTTCTGGGGGCTCATCCGGGATCCCCATTCTCCTTCGGGAAGGGGTCTTCCTTCACCCTACCCAAGGGAGACGCGTCCCACTGCCCTGTTGCGGTGGCCTCAGGGACGGGAGATCAAGATCCACCCATTGTGACGAATAAACCCAGATTCTCAGCAATGCGGTGAAGAAAGGCTTGAAATACCATGGCGACCAGGTAAACTCTGCGCACAGACCAATGTAGGAAACGTCATAGGGTTGACAAAGTACTTCTTTGGTGGTCTCAGTGGGCGGGAGGTCGGGGCATTCTGGAGGTTGAAAGTGTGTGAATGGTAACAAGCACTACTGCTCTGCGGAGTGAGTGAGTCCAATGTGAGCTTTTGTGGTCATCTCATATGGCTTAGGGTGGCCCTTCGGGGGCCCCGTCAGGGGTTTATACTGACCCGCCATCACTGCTAAGAGGAACCTGAAACATTCCCGCGAGGGAAGCAGCCAGAGCCGACGGAGCGAAAGAAAGGTGCAGGGAACTTCCAGCAGGTGGAGCTAAAGGATAGGTGAATTGAACCTTAGCAACGCTTCCAGAGAAGAATAGGCAAAAGACCCCCTAATATGAGGGGTTGAGCCACAAGGAACCCCCCAAATAGGCAAGAGATACCTAATATGAGGGGCTGAGCTACAGCAAGCTCCCGCTAGGCAAGAGATTCATAATACCAGGGATTGAGCCTAGCCAGTCCCTGTATGGGAAATATTACAAGCAAAAAAGATAAAGTTAGCAACAAAGATATCCCCCCGATAGTCCCCTAGGTCTCATGTTAAAACATTGGAAAGATAATGAAAAGACTAAACATAGGAAAAAGCAACAAATGAGTCCATCTGGACTCAAGAACCAATCCTTGAACCCTTAGTTTTCTGGCCAGAATTTGGGTCGAATGAAGAATGGATTTGTGAGCTTCTAATAGAAAATGTTGCTAGTAGAAGACCTGCCTCCCGAAAGGAAATAGATTATGCCCTATGTTGGTGGCAAGGACTTGTCCTTTCTCCTCCTCCAAGGATTGAAAGGAGCAAGTCAAAAACTAATCTTTGGAGGAAAATTAGTTGCACACGCACCCCATTAAGATAGAACCATCTTGAATGAAAAAGACAGTGAAGGAAAGGGCTCAGCGAGTCCTAGCAAAAAGAACAGCACGCAGGATCGCCTAGACCATCCCCCACCTAATACACTCAACCCTTACCCTCAGGCATCGCCCCATAAGTCTGTTCTTTCTCAGCCTAAGTCCCCCTCCCTGAAAGAACTCCAAGCTCCTAATTCGCCAGGTGGCTTTTGCTGGGCTAGCAACATCAAGGATCCGCCGCAACATGTAGTCGGTGTTGTCCGGCCCATAGTGAGCCCCTGCAGCAGGCAAAGCCCATGCTCCTGCCCCTCAGCTGGTACAGGGTCCTGGCACCGTATTGACGGCGGCTCTGCAGGACACACAGACTAGGCCGCAGCCTGTGCTCCAAGCAGACTACATTATAGGACATTTGCCTTACTTTTGCCGAGGCCCAGTAATACAGGGCTTCAGCCATGGCTCCAAGCAGCCAGGCATCCCTGCAGCTAAGTTTCCTGAGCAAGTAGTAGATAATCTTTCAGCTGGTATATCCACTAGCATTTATTATGGTCAGGCCAGTGTTAAAAGTGAAAATATCCACCAGAAAAGAACTTCCATTCTTTAAGGTCACTTATATTAAAATGTACCCAGAAAAGTATTAAAAGTGTGTAAGTATGAGGCTATTCTATTAAAAAGGAGGGGTTAACATTAACTATTGATAATTTGCTTAACCTAACAAGTTTATTATGAGAGATCCAAATCTAAAAAGAAAGCACACATGTTTAGATTTAACTGATTACCATACAAATGTCTGGCCAAACTTAAGAGAAACCCCTTTCAAAAGTGATTAAGGGAAAAGGACTCAACGGCTGTTCAGTAATTCATAGAGAAGTTCGTAGAGAAATAAAGTCATACACACACAAAATTTTGTCTAATAATTAGTCTCGCCAAATTTGTAAGCTGTTTGCACTTAGTCAAGCTTTAAGGTACCTGCAGGACCTGGAAAGAACCATCTATACTCATTCTAAATATGCCTTTATGGTGGCTCATACATTTAGAAAATTTCAGACAGAATTAATAGTAAAAGTCAAAGTCTTGTTTATGAGGAGTAATCACCAAGTGTTAAATAACCTTCAGTTACCAGAAAAGAAAAAAAATAGCTATTGTCTATGTCCCCAGGCACCAAAAAGCCTGTCTTTCGAGAGTCAAGAAAATAACCTAACAAATCAGATAAGCTGCACCAGCTGCCATTTCTCCTGTAGGCACTAAAGGGAACTCAGAGAAATGTTATTCAAACCTCTTATGAAGGAAGTCCTATCCCACATACATTAGAGGACCCATTAAAGACCCCAAGCCATGTGTAGCACAAAGTTTATACGTGTATAGGAATTTATACCCTTAGCCAAACAAGTCTAGAGACTTGGTTGCCATAAATCAAATGTCTTCTGTCTTCCTATTACTCTAGTAAGAATCCAAATACCTCTCAAAGCAATCCACTGCCAACATTCGTACATACTTGGTTATCTTCCACTTTCTCTTCCCCCAGAACTCACAATTTTCCAGTACAGGCACCACCCCTAGAGTTTCCAGTACATCAATACGAGCCTGAGGAGCTGGCATAGTGCTTCTAACCACTGAAACTGCAGTCCAAACAGCAAGAAAAGATGGACCCATCACACCCAAGTCAAGAAAGCACGGCCATCCCCGAAGTCACGGAAACCCCCCTCAAACTAAGGTTAAGAAAAGTTTAACACTCTTTTATGTATTCTATTACCCTTCTTCTTTCCTCATTCTATTGCTGACCTTGTTAGCAGTGTAACTAGGTCAGACACACCCCAAATCATTACCTTTGATGCTTGCCTTGTCATGCCTTGCCAAAAGGACGAATACTGGCAAAGATATGTCTCTACTTTAGAAAAATACCTCTGCCCCTTCAAAGAAGTCACTGAGCCCGTGCCTTGCTCATGGCAGGGGTACCAATGCACCTCACGTTGGGAGATATGTTCTCAATGGCAGATGTCATCCTAACTACCAGAGAACAGGCAGGACCTTCCCAGAAGGCTGTGCTGACCTAAAATCTTACCTTCGCCTTATCAAAGGAACCACACCCTCTAATTGTCAACTTGACTATTGTAACCCAGTAACTATCTCTATTAATGTCCCTACCTCCACCAACCGTGCACCTCCTTTAGAATGCTTGTATTTCTTAGGAGCAGAGGCCAATGGATATGACCATATAGGCTTCTTTAAAATATGCTTTATTGATTCCTCTTCTTCTTCTCCATCTGAACCTTCTACCCTACCTAACAACAATGCCAAAGTAAATATTGTAGAAGTAAAATATTTAAGACAAACCCTAACAATTGAAACAGGATATCAAGATGTAAATGCTGGTTGGAATGGATTCAATATTCCATCCGCATGTTAAACAAAAGCAATTGTTATGCTTGTGCGCACGGCAGACCAGAGGCCCAGATTGTCCCCTTTCCACTAGGATGGTTCTTCAATCAACCAGGCACGGGCTGTATGGTAGCTGTTTTCCAGGATTCCACAGCCCAGGGCAACAAATCATGCCAAGCTGTCTCTCTGCTATATCCCAAAGTCCAACACCCTAAGGGTCAGCCCCCAAGGGCCATCCAGCTTCCGTCTTCCAACATCAATTTCACCTCGTATTTCTCATGGGGAGAATTTGGCGTTCTTTGGAGGCTTAACGGGATGCAGTGAGCTTAAGTCCTTCCAAGAGCTTACCCATCAGTCTGCCGTTAGTCATCCTCGAGCAGATGTATAGTGGTATATACTGTATATACGGTGGTGGACCTGTACTGGACACTCTACCATGTAACTGGAGCAGCACTTGTGCTCTTGTCCAGTTGGCTATCCCTTTCACCCTGGCATTTCATCAACCAGAAAAAGAAAAACCATAACACTGAAAAGTAAGAGGAGCCCCTTATGGGTCTTTTTACTCTCAAGTTTACAGAGATGCCACTGGAGTCCCAGGGGAGTGCCTGACAGGTTCAAGGCCCAAGACAAATAGTTGGAGGATTTGAATCCATATTTCCATGGGTAACTATTAATAAAAATGTAGCTTGGATAAATTACATCTATTATAATCAGCAGCGGTTTATTAATTACACCAGGGATGCTATCAAAGGAATAGCTGACCAATTAGGGCCTACTAGTCAAATGGCTTGGGAAAACAGAATAGTTCTAGACATGTTATTAGCCAAAAAAGGTGAAATTTGTATTATGATTAAAACCCAATGTTGTACCTTCATCCCAAGCAACACTGTCCCCGATGGGAGCATAACAAAGGCCTTGCAAGGACTTACCACTTTATGCAATGAATTAACTAAAAATTCTGAAGTCGATGACCCCATTTCAGGATGGCTAAGAAAGTGACTCAGTAAATGGAAAGGAATTATGGTCTCAATTCTTATTTCCCTTGCAGTCGTAATAGGCGTACTCATTCTCGTTGGGTGTTGTGTTATACCATGCATCCGTGGGTTAATACAAAGGATTGTACAAACAGCACTTATGAAAACCTCCCTTAGTTCTCCTTCACCTTATTCAAGTAAGCGCTTCCTTTTAGAAGATCAAATCGAATGGCAAAGCCAAGACCTGTTAAAAAAGTTTGAAGAGAAGGAATCATAAGAAAATTAAAAGGGAGGAATTGTAAGATACAATAAATCTTTCCGAGTTTCTCTTCAAAGGGTTTAGCCTGTTAACTTCCTTATCCTTTGTTCTCAAACTCAACTTTCTTGTTCTTCCTTGCCCCCTAGTTACTGTAAACAGCCTCTTCCCATCAGTTCTAATCAATAATTCACATCTGTTCCCTTGGTTACCTGCACCCATTGTTCCCCCGAAACTGCACATCTCACGTGCTCCGCCTCTGTACCTTATGTCCCCCTTCCCTTCTATATTTAGGAAAATATGTACAAGTAGCCAATTGGGTCAGCTCAGATTGTGTGGTCCGACCACGGCCCATGGAGGAGTGACACAGAGAGAGGGACTGCATTAAGGATAAAACCCCCTGGTCTCCTTTGTTCTCTGTACTCTTGTGATCTGATTGACGCAAATGGTACCTTTCTGCAGCAGTAAATTGCCTTGCTGAGAGAATTAATTTTTGCCTGAGTGGTGGTTTTACTTCATGGCACTGAGCATTTATTCCTGGAGCATTTTATATTCAACAATTTGGTCTTACCTCTTCCTCCTGGCTGGCTTACCAAAATATATTAACAGTGGAGGGGGTCCAGGTTCTTGGTGTCTTGAAGAAAGAATTGGATAACATGCACACACAAAGCAAGGAAGGGACGAAGCGATATATTGAAAATGAAAGTACACTTCACAGTGTGGGAGCGGGCCTGAGCATAGAGGCTCAAAGGCCCTGTTACAGAGTTTTTGTGAGTTTAAATACCCTCTACTTGGGGTATTCCCTATGTAAATGAAGAGGATGAAGTAAAGTTTCAAAGTTATTTGGCCTACATCCTATGGAGAGGGTATTTCCTGTCATAGTTGAAGTGTGAATCGGTCTTATGTTGCCTGCCTCCAGACCCTATTTTCCTGCCTCACTGGGATAAAGCATACTTGACTGTGGTGAATAAGCTTTTTGATATGCTGCTGAATTCAGTTTGCCTGTATTTTGTTGAGGATTGTTGCATCGATGTTCATCAAGGATATTGGCCTGAAGTTTCTTTTATTGCTGTGTCTCTGCCAGGTTTAGGTATCAGGATGCTGCTGGCCTCATAGAATGAGTTATGGAGAAGCCCCTCCTCTTCAATGTTTTGGAATAGTTTCAGTAGAAATGGTACCAGCTGTTTTCTGAACATCTGGTAGAATTTGGCTGTGAATTCATCTTTCATTTGGTAGGCTAATTATTTCAAATTCAATTCAGAGCTCATTATCATTGTGGTAATAATATATTTAGTGTTTGTCCCAGGTTCCTGGCACAGAGCTCTTTTAAAAATTTCCTGAATTATAGGAATGTCTTTTGTTATTCATAACAAGCCCTTTCAATCGCACCTGAGTTTATGCTAACGAGGTGACTTAAAATGGAGCCCCTAGGTAGCCACAGGATGTGGATGTACACCACAAACACCGAGTAATTAGAGGGTTGGAGATTTCAGGCCTGCCAACAAACCTCCTGGAAGAGGGAATAAGAAGGGTTGTTACCAGAAAAACTGGTCCCCCATAATGGGGTCTATCCCTGTTTGGTACCGTGAAGCCAATACACAAAACCACAAGTGAGCATCAAAAAGCAGAGGCTTTCAAAATTGACAAATGGGATCCAATTAAACTAAAGAACTTTGGCACAGCAAAAGAAACTATCATCAGAGTGAACAGGCAACCTACAGAATGGGAGAAAATTTTTGCAATCTAGCCATCTGACAAAGGGCTAATATCCGGAATCTACAAGGAACTTAAGCAAATTTACAAGAAAAAAACAACTCCATCAAAAAGTGGGCAAAGGATATGAACAGACACTTCTCAAAATAAGACATTTATGTGGCCAACAGACATATGAAAAAAAGTTCATCAACACTGTTCATTAGAGAAATGCAAATCAAACCCACAATGAGATACCATCTCACGCCAGTTAGAACGGCGATCATTAAAAAGTCAGGAAACAACAGATGTAGGCAAGGATGTGGAGAAATAGGAACGCTTTTACACTGTTAGTGGGAGTGTAAATTAGTTTAACCATTGTGGAAGACAGTGTGGCAGTTCCTCAAGGATCTAGAACCCGAAATACCATTTGACCCAGCAATCCCATTACTGGGTATATACCCAAAGGATTATAAATCAATCTACTATAAAGTACGTGCACACATATGTTTATTGCAGCACTATTCACAATAGTAAGGACTTGGAACCAACCCAAATGCCCACCAATGACAGACTGAATAAAGAAAATGTGACACATATACACCATGAAATACTATGCAGCCATAAAAAAGGATGAGTTCATGTCCTTTGCAGAAACATGAATGAAGCTTTGCAGAAACATGAAAACATCATTCTCAGCAAACTAACACAGGAATAGAAAACCAAACGCTGCATGTTCTCACTCATTAGTGGAGTTGAACAATGATAACACATGGACACAGGGAAGGGAACATCACACACTGGGCCTGTTGGGGGGTTGGGGGCTAGGGGAGGAATAGCATTAGAAGAAATACCTAATGTAGATGACGGGTTGATGGGTGCAGCAAACCTCCCATCCTGGGCAACATAAATAAACGTAATTTAAAAAAATTAGCTAGACAGGTTAGCATGCACCTGTAGTCGTAGCTACTCAGCAGGCTGAGGTGGGAGGATTTCTTGAGCCTAGGAGTTCAAGGTTAGACTGAGCTATGATTGCACCACTGCACTCCAGCCTAGATTATTAGATATGAGTTCTAAATTTCTCTTCAGAGAATCAATATGTCAGTATGTTTAATTCTTGCCTTCTACTTTTAAACTTAACTTCCTCATAAAGCAACATTTTTTGATTACCTGCTCCACCCTGACTCATTCCGATTACCTGCTCCACCTTGACTCATTCCAATTACCTGCTCCACCCTGACTCATTCTCCACCCTGACTCATTCTGATTTCCTGCTCTGCCATAACCATTTTTGCCGCCAACCACTCACCCCGTCACTCTCTTTAAGTTAGTCAATCGGAGTTAATTTAGCCTGTGCTGTCTAACCCTAGCCAATAGGGGAACGACACAGCAGCAGGGGCCACGTGCGTCAGGGATAAGAACCCCTTTCCCTCCCTTGTCCAGGTGTGCGCTCACCATTGCTCCATCTGTAAGGGTGCACCCTTCTACAGGAGTAACTTGCCTTGCTAAGAATTAAAAAGAAAATTTTGTATTCTAGTGCTATTTCTTTTGTGGCACCAAAACTTTATTTATAACAAGATGACAGAGTGAGACCCTGTCTCTCTAAAAGTAATGAATAAATAAATAAATAGATTGTGAGAACAGATAAAATAAAGGTAAATAAATACATAAAAATTTTAAAATGCAAAAAATGATATAAGTAGTTGTTTATTGCAGTGCTATCTATAATGTCAAAATATTGGTGATATCTTGCATGTCTATTGATAGAGGATTGGTTAAATAAGTTATGATACATCCATTTAGTGGATCACTAAGTATTGGTTAAACATGGTGATGTGTACCAGTCACTGAAAGGCAAAGAGTGTGTGGGGGTGGGAAGGAGTGTTGTTGTATACAAGGGGATTATGGGGTTGGGGGTGGGGGTGTGTGACGGTATACAAGGAAAGATTTTTGGAAATATGTTTACCAAAACGTTAACAGTGGTCACTTCTGTGTGGTGAGATTCAGAAGTGATTTTTAGTTTCTTAATACATTTCTGTATTGTTTAAAGTTTCTACCATATCCATGAAGCATTTTTACAATCAAGAGACAACTGTAAGAAATTTTTATTTTGAAAAGTAATAGAGCTACTTTGATTATAGTATGATTGGATTTTGATTCAGTTATGAATAATAAGCTAGCCCCCTCCCATTATAAAGTACCTGGATAAATTAGTGTAAAACCTGTCTTTTGTCTTCAAGTCCCATATGTTCCCCTTTGTAGGCTCTGACTCCAAAGTGTTTACTACCTGAGGTTGGGGGTGGGCATTGTGTGTTAAAGCATCTCACTTACTCATCTCCTTGTGCTGAAATGGGAACCTTTGATCCTGGATAATATTGCTACCAGAAACCATTTGATTAGGGCTGAAATGTATTGAATTCTCTAGAGGTTTGTTCAGCCATTGGCCTAAGCTCTCTAGATAAAGTTCTAAAAATTGTCTGAGTTCACATAGCAGTGGTGCCTCAGTGGATGGTACCAAAATGATAAAGTCAGTGTTGTACCCCCTATTCCCGTCATTGTCATGGGTGTTGGCAGATTCCAGCACCAGCCACACATGAGTGCTTTAAGACAAACAGTCCAAGCACCTCACAAAGTTACAGGACCAGGGCATGGTTTACCTTCAGGAGGAACCGTGCAGGATCAATTTTGAGGTTCATCAGCTCATTAACCCAGAACTACTGGTTCTCATTTTCCACAATGATTCAAGTGTCAGCTCACCCATTGGGTTATCTCTTTTTATTTTCTTGGTAATTTTTTCTGGGATCTGCTTTCTCTTCAGGTCCCTGCCTTGTAAGGACTTTTGTGGTTGAGTTCAAGTTGACAGGTTTCCTTAGCTTGGAATCTGAAGGGAGAGGTTCGCTTCTCATTCTTTTCATTCATCTTCACCACAGAAGACCCTGTGCTCTACAGTTTTCTTCCCAGATCTGCATACTAGAGGGGTGGACTTAGGTGAAGACCTGAAAGATCCTCCTGTTACCAATTTACTCAGGGCAATAACTACTTACACACCTCTCCCTTGAACAAGAGAAACTCTCAAAACCTTTGCACTGAATAAATATGCTCCAAGAGAATTTTTTGTATCTTCTCTACAATGAAGAAGATGGCAGTTTTTAAAAATTTAAGTAAATAATAGTTTGTTCAAATTACTCCCCTCAGCAGCTACTCCACTACAAAAGAACTTCCTGCCAGTTTGAGTAAGTGTGTGGTAGCTCCACAGAGACAAGTAAATCTTGGTACACTGACTGAACTGTTTCGTGAGGCAGATCCTGGACCATTGTGATCCCACCCAGGCAATAGCCCTTATAAGAAACCAGCAGAACTCATTAATCCATTCATTTAGGAAATATTTATTGTACACCTGCTATGTGGTCAGCACTGTTACAGGCACTGGGGATACTGTAACTGCCCAATGAGTTCTTCTTGCCTGCTTCCCAGAGCAATTTATCAGGACAGGGGAATTGCCATAGAGAAAGAGTTTAATACATGTAGAGTTGGCTAAACAGGATACCAGAGTTTTATTATTCAAATCAGCCTCCTCCAAACTCAGAGGCTAGGGTCTTTCAGGGATAGTTTGGCAGGCAGGAGGCTAGGGAATGGGTGCTGCTGATTGGTTGCAGATGGAAATATAGGGGTGTGGAGAACGGCCTCCTATGCTGAGTCCACTTCTGGGTGAAGGCCACAGGTTGGGGTAGTGGGTCTGGATGGAGTCATCTGGTCATCAGAAATGCAAAAGCCTGAAAACACATCTCAATCTTAGGTTACACTATAGTGATGTTATTTACTAGAGTAATTGAGGAACTTGCAAATCTTATGACCTGTAGAATAATGTCTGGTAATCTTTTATGCCTACATCTTAGCAGAATTCAGGCCCCCCTTCATCCTCTTAACTGGGTTGCCCTTTCATTAGTTTTACAAAGGTAGTTTAGTTTTGGGAATGGCTATTATCATTTAAACTATAAACTAAATATCTCCCAAAGTTAGCTTGGCCCATGGCCAGGGAGTTTGGAGGTTAAAGGCAATATGTAGTTGGTTTGGTCAGATCTCTTTTACTGTTACAATTTTCTAACTGTTATAATTTTGCAAAGGTGGTTTCAATCCCCTATTTTGGGTTTCACCACACCTTATTCTTAGGTGTGAGCTACGAAGATGGGAAAAGGCCAACAACTGCTCTAACTTCTTTCTGCTGACAGGGGGTGTTGTTGGGATAGGATTGGCTCCAGTGCAAGCATAGTGAAACTGCTTTGTAGCTGTCTGGATGTATTCACAGCCTGTTGGAGGTTGACAGCAAACTATAAGATAATGAGTCCTAATAT
The DNA here is from genome assembly GCF_009764315.1 of Trachypithecus francoisi. Lineage (NCBI taxonomy): Eukaryota > Metazoa > Chordata > Mammalia > Primates > Cercopithecidae > Trachypithecus > Trachypithecus francoisi. The sequence continues at coordinate 12,730,390 of NW_022681471.1, read as the reverse complement.
AATGGTGAAAGTCCTAGCTTGAGAAGTCCTTGTAGAATTTATCTAAAGCCCTAAGGGATCCAGGTGAATAGCTCTGAGAACCAGTCAGACACAGGGTCACTAGTCGAGAAAGATTTGTGTTAGAGGTTGTTGGTAGACAAATTGGGATGAACAGGAAAGAGTAAATTTAAATATACCATGCCATATCTTTTTTAGTCAGTTTTTAGTTCAGAGAATAGATCAGTTCAGTTAAACAGCTCTGTCCTATTTCAGGAGGTAGTATTGCAGATGGGCTGGGGCTCTATATGTGATGAAGACAAACAGATTTTTAATATGAGACATTTCTATGGAAACAGAAGAAAAACAAAGGTTAGTGTTGGTCACAATTTATCCAGATGTTGGTCTCAAAGCATCTTTAGTTATATAGGAAGAAGGCAGTGGCAATCTGACACATTTTTTCTTGCCTGTATTACAAAGAATAAGCTTCAGCTTGCAGGGCCTCAGGAAAAAGGTAGTAGCAATTTCATTGAGTCCAAGTCAGAAAAACGGAAGAAAAATTGGAAAGCATGAGTTTGGAGACTTGTAGCTCAGAGAGAATTCAGGATTTAGTTCAAATTGAGAAAATAATAAAAACAACAACAACTAAAAACAGACAAGACTAGAATCTAACAGGTGTACTATAGTGTTTTTTTTTTCCTTTTGTGTTTTTGAGACAGGGTCTCACTCTGTCGCCCAGGCTGGAGTGCAGTGGCATAATCTTGGCTCACTGCAACCTTCGCCTCCTGGGGTTCAAGTGATTCTCCTGCCTCAGTCTCCCAAGTAGCTGAGATTACAGGCACAAGCCACCACACCTGGCTGATTTTTTTTGTATTTTTGGTAGAGACAGGGTTTCACCATGTTAGCCAGGCTGGTCTCAAACTGCTGACCTCAAGTGATCCACCTGCCTCAGCCTCTCAACGTGCTGGAATTACAGGAATGAGCCACCACCTGACCTTATAGTATTTTTTGAAACATAATTTTTCTCTCTCTAGTCCCCATTTTTACTAAAGACAATCATAATTGGAAAAATTTATTTGCAAAATAAGTTTTAGTCTTATTATACTTTGCCTGGTTGTTTGCATAAAGGGCAACAATAATAATTATTTGACATGTAGGCTCTTTTAATAAAATTGGCTTACTGGAACTGCTTTTTCATAAGGAATCTCAGCTTGGACTTTTAAAATCCTCGAGCTCAGCCATGGATTTATCTGTGCCTGCAAATATTTGTATTAATTAGTTGAATTCCTCTCCTCTCAGTCTCAAGATAACTAGGGGCTCCTGGGCCCGTCAGAAAGTGACATTCTTTACTTACCACAGGTCAGGAACCGTGTACAGGGACTGTATACACAAGGTATGAGGCCAGTTTTCCCAAGGGACTATTACCTGCTCTATAAGTCAACTTTGATTCCTTAAAGCAATCTGTTTATATCTGAAAGCATATCATTCCAGTCAAAGCCTTGGTAATATAACCAGTATCTCCAATTTTGTCCTGTTACAAAAGAAAACAGATTTTTATTGCAATTATGCAAATAACTATATTGCTAAAAGTTAAAAATACTCATGAATACTTTCCAAAGACTTACGTTCAAGAACACTTGTCAAGGCCAGGTGCAATGGCTCACACCTGTAATTCCAGCACTTTGGGAGGCCAAGGTGAGTGGGTCATCTGAGGTCAGGAGTCTGAGACCAGCCTGACCAACATGCTGAAACCCCATCTCTACTAAAAATACAAAAATTATCCAGGTGTGGTGGTGGCCTCAGCTACTTGGGAGGCTGAAGCAGGAGAATTGCTTGAACCCAGGAGGTGGAAGTTGCAAGGAGCTGAGATCGTGCCATTGAACTCCAGCCTGGGCAACAAGAGCAAAGACTCCATCTCAAAAAAACAAAAAACAAAAAACAAACACTTGTCAGAGTCCTATAGATAAACTGCCTTTTGAAAAGGATCAAAATAAGATGATAATTGTCTGTGGATGACAAGTCTTAGTACAGCCACAGTTAAAGATGCAGTCAACAAGGAAATCTGGTCATCTTTGTGGCACATAATAATTTAATACAACAGTCATAATTATTACTGATAGCATATACCAAGGCATATCAGAATTATAGGAATCATATAACTTTGAACACATACTAGTAACATATGTATATGAATATAACCCAAGGAAAGTTAAATACCATTTTATATTTGACAATGGTCCTTGTATGATTTTAATATACCAAATAAGCCAGGTATGTCTCTGTCTCTCTCTTTTTTTAAAAAAAAAGTTAAGACAGAGTCTCTATCTGGAATGCAATGGCATGATCTTGGCTCACTGCGATCTCTGCCTCCTGGATTCAAGTGATTCTCACGCATCAGCCTCCTGAGTAGCTGGGATTACAGACATACATCACCACACCTGGCTAATTTTTTTGTATTTTTAGTAGAGATGGAGTTTTGCCATGTTGGCCAAACTGGTCTCAAACTCCTGGCTTTAAGTGACCTGCCCACCTCGGCCTCCCAAAGTGCTGGGATTGCAGGCATGAACTACTGTGCCCAGCCAAATATGTCTCTTTTGCACTTGAAAAGGTTAATGAGGCAAAAAAAAAAAAAAAAAAAAAAAAAAAGACATAATTTAGAATATTATTTTGGAAAGTTTGTCGAATATCAAAGATTTAAAATAATTGATATCACAAAATAGGATCATGAGTCATTCATTTAGCTGAAGTGACAGCTCAAAAATGTTTTCTTTTCTTTCTTCTTCTTTTTTTTTTTTTTTTTTTCTCGAGATGGAGTTTTGCTCTTGTGGCCCAGGCTAGAGTGCAATAGTGCAATCTCGGCTCACTGCAACCTCCGCCTCCCGGGTTCAAGAGACTCTCCTGCCTTAGCCTCTCAAGTAGCTGGGATTACAGGCATGCACCACCTCACCTGGCTAATTTTGTATTTTTAGTAGAGATGGGGTGTCCCCATGTTGGTCGGGCTGGTCTCGAACTCCTGACCTCAGGTGATCCATCTGCCTCAGCATCCTAAAGTGCTGGGATTACAGGCGTGAACCACCGTGTCCGGCATCAAAAATTTAAGAAAAGGCAAAAACCTTTACTTTGATAGAGAGGAGACAGATTTTCAAACAAGAGCCAATAAAGATGGCATGAGACAAATTGAATCTGTCTTTTCTCTCTCACCTCTTTTTGTTCCTGTAGTTTACTCAAAAGGCAGCATCAAGAAACCCTGTCCTCACAAAAAATAGAAAATTAGCAGGGCGTGGTGGCATGTGCCTGTAGTTCCAGCTACTCGTGAGGCTGAAGTGAGAGGATCACCTGAACCCGGGAGGTAGAGTTTGCAGTGAGCCATGACGGTACCACTGCACTCCAGCCTGGTGACAGAGTGAGATTCTGTCTCAAAAAAAAAAAAAAAAAGATGGCCAGGAAAAGCAGACACCTTTATAGGTGGAGATTTCCTTAAAGATGTAAGTTAATTGGGTTACTGGCTTTAGGGTGGAGCCTTTTAAGGAACAGGGCCAGGAAGGCATGCAGTTGCTAGGGCCTAATAGGAGGGCATAGTTGGGTGGCAGAACAGATCCCCCAAAATTAAAGATCCCATTTTTACACAAAATCCTGAATCCCCAAAAGAGGGAAACACTATGGGATGAGACAGTACATAAAGTTCTTTTTATGGCCGTGTGGGAGTGCTTTCTCCTAGTCTCCACCATCTGGAGGGTGGGAATTTTTGGGTTCATGTCATGGCTAGCCTTTTCTTGAGCAGTTAAAATCCTTTCCAAGCTCAAAAATGACTACTCTAGACTCCTTATGGGAAAAGGGATGGTGACTTCCCCATGTTGTAACTCACTAGCTAAGGCTAGTGAGCTTTTACTAATCATGGCCTGGGTTCAATTACTGGATAGGGAATGAGCCCTTTCTGGATTGATACTTGTGCAGCTTTTGCTGTTTAGTGATTATTTTCCCCTCCAGGGACAGCTTCTTATATCCTGTCTTGAATTTGCCTTTCTTTGAGCTACTTTTGGGGCAATTCCAGATCCTGTAAAAATGACTTGCCATCTTATGCGTCTGTGGTTATTCGCAAGTTTAGTTAAGGCTTATTGGTTCACATACGAGGTTACCTTTGGTAAAAAAAATTTGAAAAGCCAGAAATATAGGCTGTTTGCCTCAGCTAAAATCTAGTAATAAAAGATTTAAAAGTATTTTCCTTTTGAGATCTCTGTTGTTAAAAATCAACTTAATTAAGGCCTATGTTTGGGTTATGTGCATACAGATACTGTTTTAGAGCCCCTGCTCTGCCTCTGTAAAAACTCAGTCAACAGAATTCTGTCTGATTCTCTGGTTCCTCCTGTCTATTCCTTCTTCCTCTTGTATCTAATCTTTTTGACTTTTAGGGGGACCAGAAATTACATTGCATTATGAGAAAATTTTAACCTTGATTTATAATAGCTATATAAAACATATACTTTTAAAAATGTTTAATAGAAGTTGCTTGGAGTGAGTGATTATTACTACAGGGCGATACTCCTATCTTTGTTCATTTAAATAAGAAATGCATGCTCTTGGACACTTAGGAGCTATGGAATGGCAGAGTGAGATATGATTACAGAGTGGGCTGATTGGCATTAGGTTGCACAGCAGCCTCAGGGAAACATCCTTTCAATGAGAATATTGTGGAACATTGCACTTTCTCGCTCTCTATAAATATATATGTCTGTCTATCTATCTATCTATCTATCTATCTATCTATCTATCTATCTAAATGAGAGTTTATTAAGTATTAACTCACACAATCACAAGGTCCCACAATAGGCCATCTACAAGCTGAGGAGCAAGGAGAGCCAATCCGAGTCTCAAAACTGAAGAACTTGGAGTTCAGTTCAAGGGCAGGAAGCATCCAGCACGGGAGAAAGATGTAGGCTGGGAGGCTAGGCCAGTCTAGTCCTTTCACGTTTTTCTGCCTACTTTATATTGTAGCCATGCTGGCAGCTGATTAGATCATGCCCACCCAGATTAAGGGTAGGTCTGCCTTTCCCAGCCCACTGACTCAGATGTTAATCTCCTTTGGTAACACCCTCACAGACACACCCAGGATGAATACTTTGTATCCTTCAATCCAATCAAGTTGACATTCAGTATTAACCATCACAAGTCCACCCTTGTCAACTTGAACTCATACACATCTCTTGAGATCATACATAATCTTCAAATAAAGACAATAGTAAGGTCATAATTATGCCTGACATAATACAACTATCCTTCGTACAACCAGAAATGCACCAATTCCCAACCCAGATACTATTACATAAAATTAACAATACTTAAATGCCGATATGAAGTCAATAAATATTAGGGCACATGATAAAGGAAAAAGGAAATAAAATGGAGATATTTTCTTAATACAAGTGTATAAATGCACAAACATGTTTTTAAGAAAAGAAGGAAGAAATACTCATGACAATTACAGTCCTCGTTTCTGCAGCTGGTCACGTGGTTGTAGCTTGTATTGATGACTGCCTTCTTCTACTACCCATTCTGTATTCCCTTTGCCTTCAGCAAGCACCTCAACAGGTCATTTTTTTTTTTTCCTGGTGGAGTGACCCAAACCTTCATTCTTGAAGTGTCTGGGCCATCTGTAGTCCTGCCTGGATTTAAGCTGTTGTAGTTTCCCATTGACCTTAATCACAGGGCACAGTAATACTAAGAGATGCTACTAAGAGATGCCCTAATGGATCTCCTGTATTCCATGCATACTCTTCCTTACCTTTATTGCAGAGTAGTAGACTGATTGCATCTTGATAATCCGGGTCAATCACCCCAGTCAACACTGTAACTCTCTTCTTAGCCTGTTGACTTAAAGGTAGGAGGAGCTCAAAGTGTCCGGGTGGCAATCTTAACTTCCAGTTTAATGGAATCGTTGTTGTGTCTCCTGGTGGCAGCGTTCCTTCCTCTGGCACTAAGACCTCTAGGCCAGCAGAACGTACTGTCATGGGAACAGGAAGCAAAAATTTTGCTAGTGGATCACTAGGGGAGATGGTGAGTGGTGCCACTTCCACTTCTACCCCTTGATTCCTGGACCCGTGAATCCTGGCTAAACAGTACCATATATTGGACGCTAATTCAGAGCATACATGGCCTTCTGGAGAACTTTGCCCCAGCCCTGCAAAGTATTGTCACCTAGTTGGCATTGTAATTGTGACTTCAAAAGGCCATTCCACCGTTCTATCAATCCAGCTGCTTCAGGATGATGGGGAACATGGTAATACCAGCGAAACCCATGAGCATGAGCCCATTGCCTCACTTCTTTAGCCATAAAGTGAGTGCCTTGATCAGAGGCAATGCTGTATGGAATACTATGATGGTGGATAAAGCATTCCATGAGTCCATGGGTGGTAGTCTTGGCAGGAACATTGCATGCAGGATAGGCAAACTCATATGCGGAGTAAGTGTCTATTCCAATGAGAACAACCCTCTGTCCTTGCCATGATGGAAAAGGTCCAGTATAATCAACCTGCCACCAGGTAGTTGGTTGATCACCCAGAGGAATGTTGCCATATCAAGGGCTCGATGTTGGTCTCTGCTGCTGGCAAATTGGGCACTCAGCAGCGGCTGTAGCCAGGTCAGCCTTGGTGAGTGGAAGTCCATGTTGCTGAACCCATGTGTAACCTCCATCCCTGCTACCATGGCCACTTTGTTCATGGGCCCATTGGGCAATGACAGGGGTGGCTGGGGAAAGAAGCTGAGTGGTGTCCACAGAACGGGTCATCCTATCCACATGATTCTTAAAATCCTCCTCTGTTGAGGTCACCTGTTGGTGAGCACTCACATGGGATACACAGTTTTTGACCACTCAGAGACGTCCATCCACATACCTCTTCCCCAAATTTCTTTGTCACCAATTTTCCAATCATGCTTCTTCCAAGTCCCTGACTATCCAGCCAAATCATTGGCTATAGCCCATGAATTAGTATATAATCGCACATCTGGTCATTTCTCCTTCCAGGCAAATTGCACAACCAAGTGCACTGCTCGAAGTTCTGCTCACTGGGAAGATTTCCCTTCACCAGTGTCCTTCAGGGATGTCATGGAAAGGGGCTGTAGTGCTGCCGCTGTCCACTGTCGAGTGGTGCCTGCATACAGTGCAGAACCATCTGTGAACCAGGCCCTAGTCTTCTCTTCCTCTGTCAACTGATCATAGGGTACTCTCTATGCAGCCATCAGGACAGGCTGGGGAAGAGAAAGCAGGGTGGCAGGAGTGGAGACCATGGGCATTTGAGCCACCTCCTCAAGTAACTTACTTGTGCCTTCAGGACCTGCTTGAGCCCAATCATGTATATACCACTTCCATTTGATGATGGAATTGCTGCTGTTCATGACCCACTTCATGGCTAGATGGGTCAGAAAGCACCCAGTTCATAATAGGCAGCTCAGGTCACATGGTGACTTGATGAACCATAGTCAAACGTTCAGTTTCCACCAAAGCCCAGTAACAGGCCAAGAGCTGTCTCTCAAAAGGAGTGTAGTTATCTGCAGAAGATGGCAGGACCTTGCTCCAAAATCCTAGAGGCCTCTGCTGTGATTCACCTATGGCGGTCTGCCAAAGGCTCCAAACAGCATCCCTATCTGTCACTGACACCTCAATCACCATTGGATCTGCTGGGTCATGTGTCCCCAGTGGCAGAGCAGTTTGCACAGCAGCCTGGGCCTGTTGCAGAGCCTTCTCCTGTTCTGGACCCCACTCAAAATTGGTAGCCTTTTGGGTCACTTAATAAATGGTCTGGCATAACACACCCAAATGAGAAATGTGTTGCCTCCAAAATCCAAATAGGCCCCCTAAGTGGTGTGTCCCTTTTTTGGTTGTAGGAGGGGTCAAATGCAGCAACTTCTCTTTCACCTTAGAAGGAATATCTTGACAGGCCCCACACCATTGGAATCCTAGAAATTTTACTGAGGTAGATGGTCCCTGAATTTTAGTCAGATTTATTTCCCATCCTCTGGCATGTCTCACCAACAAGTCCAGTGTGTTTGCTACTTCTTGCTCACTGGATCCAATCAGTATAATGTCATCAATGTAATGGACCAGTGTGATATCCTATGGAAGTGAACAGTGATCAAGGTCTCTCTGAATAAGATTATGACACAAAGCCAGAGAGTTTATATACCACTGAGGTAGGATAGTAAAGATATATTGCTGGCCTTGCCAGCTGAAGGCAAATTGCTTCTGGTGGGCCTTATGGGCAGGAATGGAGAAAAAGGCATTTGTCAAGTCAATTGCTGCATACTAGGTACCAGGAGATGTGTTAATTTGCTCAAGCAATGAAACCACATCTGGTACAGCAGCTGCAATTGAATTCACCACTTGGTTGAGCTTATGATAATCCGCTGTCATTCTCCAAGATCCATCTGTCTTCTGCACAGGCTGAATGGGAGAATTGAATGGGAGTGTGGTGGGCATCAACACCCCTGCATCTTTCAAGTCCTTGATGATGGCACTAATCTCCACAATCCCTGCAGGGATGTAATATTGTTTTTGATATACTATTTTTCTAGGTAGAAGAAGCTTTAATGGCTTCCATTTGGCCTTTCCCACCATAATAGCCCTCACCCTACCAGTCAGGGAGCCAATGTGGGGGTTCTGCCAGCTACTAAGTATGTCTATGGCAGTTATACATTCTGGCACTGGGAAAATAACCACAGGATGAGTCTGGGGACCCAGTGGACCCACTGTCAGTTGGACTTGAGCTAAAACTCCATTAATTACCTGACCTCCATAAGCCCCTATTTTTTTTTTTTTTTTGAGATGGAGTCTCGCTCTGTCACCCAGGCTGGAGTGCAGTGGCATGATCTCGGCTCACTGCAACCTCTGACTCCTGGGTTCAAGCAATTCTCCTGCCTCGGCCTCCTGAGTAGCTGGGATTACAGGCGCGAGCCACCATGCCCAGCTAATTTTTGTATTTTTAGTAGAGACGGGGTTTCACCATGTTTGTCAGGCTGGTCTTGAATTCCTGACCTCGTGATCCGCCTGCCTTGGCCTCCCAAAGTGTTGGGATTACAGGTGTAAGCCACTGCGCCCAGCCCGTAAGCCCCTACTTTAACTGGAGGACCACAGTGATGTTTTGGGTCCCCTGGAATCAACGTCAGCTCAGAGCCAGTGTCCACTAGTCCCTGAAATATCTGATCATTTTCCTTTCCCCAGTGCACAGTTACCCTGGCAAAAGGTGAGAGGTCTCCTTGGGGAAGGATGGAAGAAAGATTAACTGCATAAATTGTCAGTAATGTAGTGGGGTCTTTCCTCAAGGGGACCTGGCCTCCCATTCATTCAAGGGGTCCTGGGTCTGTAAACTGGCTCAAGTCTGGAAATTGATTGAGGGGCCATGATTCTCTGTTTTTATAATTCAAATTAGTCTTTTGTCCATTAGACCTAGAAGTTTTCTGCTTGTATGAATTAAGTAGAAATGCAGTAGGCTTCATATCAGCTTCATTTATAGGAATACTGTGATTAATTGGTCAATGCCAGAGCTCTACAGAAGTCAGACTATTCTGATTGCTGCTTTGCCTCTGCTGTCCATTACAGTAGCCACACCCACCTTGCCTTTGACGATTGAGTGCTGCCACTTGGCCTCTGCCACCTTGGCATCCAATTATTCCCATTGTATTTAAATGTTGTAGTTGAGTAACTGCAGTTCCCACTGTTAGATCTGATATACAGAGAAGAGCAATTACAGGGCTCTTCAAAGATGCAAGTGGTGCCCTCATAAATCTATTTCACAAGGCATTGGTCAAGGATATATCTTCTGGACCCTCCCAGCTGGGATGAGTAGGTCTGAAGTGATTAATCTACTCCACCATCCCAATCTCCCTGAGCCTTTGGATTCCTGCCTCTATATTAAACCAAGGGAGATCAGGCATTTCCAGCTTGCTCACAGTGGGCCATCTTTTAATCCATATTCAGCTAACCAAGAAAATAAACTGTTAGAACCTTTTCTTTTCTTTTTTTTTTTTTTTTTTGAGACAGAGTCTCGCTCTGTCGCCCAGGCTGGAGTACAGTGGCCGGATCTCAGCTCACTGCAAGCTCCGCCTCCCGGGTTCACGCCATTCTCCTGCCTCAGCCTCCCAAGTAGCTGGGACTACAGGCGCCCGCCACCTCACCCGGCTAGTTTTTTGTATTTTTTAGTAGAGACGGGGTTTCACCGTGTTAGCCAGGATGGTCTCGATCTCCTGACCTCGTGATCCGCCCGTCTCGGCCTCCCAAAGTGCTGGGATTACAGGCTTGAGCCACCGCGCCCGGCCAGAACCTTTTCTTTAACTCTGACTCTGCACCATTAAATGCAGAGTCCCTACTTAGTACCCCCAAATCAATAAATTCAGGCTGATTCTACTCTATGTTCCTTCCACCATTACCCTATACCCTTAATATCCATTCCCATGCCTGTTCTCCAGATTTCTGTTTATATAAATTAGAAAACACAAGCAGTTCTTTTCAAGTCTAATGTGCCTCCTCATGGGTCATACTCTCAACCTCACCTCTAGGGGTCCACCAGGACTTTAGTCTAGTTATAGGTCCAGAAGCAAATAGGGGTATTGGGGATGGCTCCTGAGGAGAATCAACATTATCTTGCCTGGCAATTGCCTCAGGGGAGGCCATCACTGTTGCCTCAGGCAGCACAGGGTTTATCTCCTCAGACAAATGTGGAAAGGCTGATAGCAGCATGAATTGGGGAGGGGATGTTGCCACTACTGAGAATGGGAAGCTGTTCCTTCAGGCAAAAAAAGTTCATCAGAGTTTACAAACTCAGTGTCCCCAGCTTCATCAGAGTCCTCCCACATGTTCCCATTCCAAGTTTCAGGGTGTAATTCTTTTCCAATCAATGCCCTCACTCTAACAGTAGACACCTGGCAAGGCTGTGCATGCAGTTTTCATTGCAGGTCAGCTACTCACATGATAAGAATTTGTGTCTGTTTTTCTACACTTTCAGCTCTTTCTCTACAGGAGATAAGACTCTCACTCAGGGCAATCTTAGCAGATCTGAGGCTCAGTATCTGCTTCTGAAGCCGGGAGTTAGAATCCCTGAGTTCATTATTTTCTATCATCACTTTGTCCACTGAACTTAGGAGCAACCAACCAGCTTCATTATGTTCCTTGGTTCTCCAAATGTGGTCAAAGGTATTATGTATAAAGTCACTAAACTCCTTGTCTCTCACAAGCAGTGAATTAGGAGTGTCAAATGCATTTATTTTGCATAACTCTCTAAACAGTTCACACCAACAACTATCAGTGTTCTCCAAACTACTAGAAGTAGAGTCCTTAGCATTGGGTCTAAGCATATTAAGCAGCCAACTGCAGAAACACCCAAACCAATGAAAGAACTCCATCCTTAATATTCTGTTCCTCTAGAACCACTCCTTGCACCAAAATCTGTATTAGTCCAGGTTCTCTAGAGTGACAGAACTAATAGGATAGATATAAAGGAGAGTTTATTAAGTATTAACTCAAACAATCACAAGGTCCCACAATAGGTTGTCTGCAAGCTGAGGAGCAAGGAGAGCCAGTCTCAGTCCCAAAACTGAAGAACTTGGAGTCCAATGTTCGAGGGCAGAAAGCATTCAACACAGGAGAAAGATGTAGGCTGGGAGGCTAGGCCAGTCTAGTCTTTTCATGTTTTTCTGCCTGCTTTATATTGTAGCCGTGCTGACAGCTGATTAGATGGTGCCCACCCAGATTAAGGGTGGGTCTGCCTTTCCCAGCCCACTGACTCAAATGCTAATCTTTGGCCACATCCTCACAGACACATCCAAGATCAATACTTTGCATCCTTCAATCCAATCAAGTTGACACTCAGTATTAACCATCACATGGAACAATACAGAAAGAAAAATTATGGCACAAAATACACAAGATTAACTGGAGCCTAAGATTAGCCTCACAAATCCTTTTTCCTATTAAACAAAATCTTGCAGAGGAGATAAACAGTGACTTCTAGCATTTACTCAACTGGTTTGCACAGAGAGAGGGGCCAGAAACGTGGCTGGTAAGAAATTCTTACCCTTTTAATGGCATGCCAGGTTTCTGGGTGACATGGAGCCAAGTAACATTTCAAAAAAAACAATAATTCTTTTCTGTTTTATGGAAGCATAAACAAAAGCCTCTGAATTTTGCAGGATGCAGCCCAACAGCCCAACAGACTGCATGGGGGGAACCAAATTAACATTTTCCCTTCTGGCCAGAGGAAAATCATGTGATGAAACACAGCCACTAGTCACCCTGCTCAGCACTCAATATCAACCTTCCAAGGCTCCAACTTGCCTTCATTGGTCCCTGACATCCTTGATTCATTCAAAGTAGGGTAGGATGACCTCCAACCAGAAGTTTCAAGAGATGGTCTGTGAGCAAGATGGAAGAGCAGATGGTCCCTGAGTTAGGACTGCAGAATTTCCTTCAGGGCTCACCAAATGTGACCAACCAGACAAAACTAGGAGAGCCTGCTGGACTTCCATCAGCAATTCCTTTGAGGAATCCTGTCTATGCTTATAAATATGCACAATGAGGTAAAGATGGACAAAAGGACTTCCAAACCAAAATTCCAGACTAGATTCCAAACCGGAAGAGTATTCTTCCAAATAGGTCCCATATTCTCCATCTACCTGGGGAAAAATCTCCCCAAACCAAGACTCTTTCTACAACCTAGGGAGAGTCAAATAGTCCCTTGGATGGGGCTACAGATAGGGCCTCTAGGGAGGCCAACAGATGAGGAGAAGGAAGCAAGTGTTGCCAGATCCTGGAATACTCACCAAACCAGGTTACAAGACGTCTTCCGGGAATTATTTCTCCATTGCAATTAGATGCATACACTATGGGTTGACAGCACCCCAGCAGTAGAGATAGTGCCAGGGGAAGCCCTTGGTCCAAGAGCACTAAGTAGCTGCTTGGGCTGGCCTCCGGATCTCTTGCGAGTGAAGGGCTGCCCAACTGTGGGCAAGTAGCCACAAGGGCTATCCCAGATGAGCTCCTAAATTTGTAACTGCCCAGTGGGTCCTTCTTGCCCACTGCCCAGATAGAGCAAGACAGGAAATTTGCAATAAAGACTTTAATACACGTAGGGCCAGCTAAATGGGAGACTCGACTTTTATTGTTACTCAAATCGGCCTCTCTGAAAATTTGGAGGCTAGAGTCTTTCAATGATAGTTTGATGGGCAGGGTTTAGGGAATAGTGCTGCTGATTGGTTGGGGATGCAAATCATAGCCGTGTGGAAAATGGTCCTTGTGCACTGAGTCTACTTCTATGTGGCAGCCACAGAGGAGTTGCTGGTCTGGTTGGGGCCATCTGGTCATCAGAAATGTGAAAGCCTGAAAAGACATCTCAAAAGGCCAATCTCAGGTTATACTATAGTGATGTTATTTACAGGAATAACTGGGGAAGTTTCAAGTCTTGTGACTTTCAGAAAAATGGCTGGTAATCGTTTAACTATCCCTATGTCTTAGCAGAGTTCAGGTCCCTCTCATCCTCCTAGCCTGGTGGCCCTTTCATTAGTTTTACAAAGGCAGTTTAGTTTTGGGAATGGCTATTATCAGTTAAACTATACTTTTATCCTAAAATTAGCTTTGCCCATGTCCAGGAATGACCAAGGGCAGTTTGGAGGGTAAAGTCTAGATGGAATTTGTTAGGTCAGATCTCTTTCACTGTCTTAGTTTTCTAACTGTTATAAATTTTGCAAACGAGGTTTCAATATTGCAATGAACAAAACAGACAAAAATCTTTGCCTGATGGAGCTTACAGTCGACTATGTTTGATGAGTGTTTCTATTTATTAATTTACTAATTTGAGCATTCACTTAATAAATGTATATTGAGCATAAACTAGCTATCAGACACTATATTGGATCAGGAGTTAAGTCCAGTAGAATCAGAGTTAACAGTTTTAGGGATTTTTTATTTTTGAAAATTGAGAAAAAGTAATCACTTCAGCAATTTAAAATGTACAATTCAGTGTTTTTAGTAGATTCACCATGTGGTGCAACCATCACTATGATCTAATTTCAGAGTATTTTCATTACCCTAGAAAGAAACCTCGTGCCAATTAACCAGTCATATCTCATTGCCTCTCCCCTAAAGCCCTTGGCAAGTAATAATCTAGTTTCTATCTCTATAGATTTGCCTTTTCCTTTCATATAAATGTAATCATATCATATATGGCCTTTTTTTGTCTGCTTCTTTCACTTAACATAATGTTTTCAAGGAATATCCATGTTGTGATGTATATCAGTACTTCATTCCTTTATATGGTTGAATAAATATTTCATTGTATGGATATACCATATTGTGCTTATCCCTTCATCAGTTGATGAACATTTGGATTGTTTCCACTTTTTGACTATTAAGAATAATGTTGCTATGAAGGTTTGTTACAAGTTTTTGTGTGAATGGATGTTTTCATTTCTCCTCCTGGGTATATACCTAGGAGGGTAATTGATGGGTCATATAGTATCTGTTTAAATTACTCAGGAACCACCAAACCTGTTTCTGTGGCAGTTGTGCCATTTTATATTACAACCAGAAATGTATTAAAATTCCCATTTATCCACATCATTACCAACACTTATTTTCCTTTTTTATTTTTTTAAAAAAATGGCAATTTTAGTGGGTGTGTTGTGATAGCTTTTTGTGGTTTTCATTTGCATGTACATGACTAGTATCTGTTCATGTGCTAGTTGGCCATTTGTATATCTTCTCAGAATAAATGTCTATTCAAGTTCTTTGTTCATTTTTGAAAGCATTCTATCAACTGAGGTTAATTTATCTTTTTCCTAAAATTCATTTTTATTTTTTAAAATTAAATTTTAAAAATTATTTGTTTGCTCATTTATTTATTTTGAGACAGGGTCTCACTCTATCATCCAGGCTAGAGTGCAGTGGTGTGATCACAATTCGCTGCAGCCTCCAACTCCTGGGCTCAAGCCATCCTCCAACCTCAGCCTCATGATAGCTGGGACTACAGGCTCACATCACCATGTATGGCTAATTTTTTAAAGTTTTTGTAGAGACACAGTCTTGTTGTATTGCCCAGGCTGGTCTGGAACTCCTGGTCTCAAGTGATTCTTCCACCTCAGCCTCCCAAAGTGCTGGGATTACAGGAGTGAGCCACTGCACCTGGCTAATTTGTCCAATTTTAATTGAGTTTTTTTTTTCTTTTTGTCTTGAGGTTTAAGCATTTTTTTGGTTTATTCTGGATACTACACTGTTATCAGATATATAATTAAAAAATATATTTCAGCTGGGTGCGGTGGCTCACACCTGTAATCCCAGCACTTTGGGAGGCCAAGGCAAGTGGATCACCTGAGGTCAGGAGTTCAAGACCAGCCTGACAAACATGGAGAAACCCTGTCCCTACTAAAAATACAAAATTAGCTGGACACAGTGGCATGTGCCTGTCATCCCAGCTACTTGGGAGGCTGAGGCAGGAGACTTGCTTGAACCCAGGAGGTGGAGGTTGCGGTGAGCCGAGATTGTGCCATTGCACTCCAGCCTGAGTGACAAGAGTGAAACAAACAAACAAACAAACAACAAAACAAAAACAAAATATATGCTTTTTCCATTTATATTAACAGGTTCTCCTTTTACTTTTTTGATGGTGTCCCTTGAAGCACAGAAGTTTTTTACTGTGATGAAGTCCAAATTATCTATTTTTTCTTTTGTTGCTTGTGCTTTTGGTGTCACATCTAAGAAACCGTTGCCAATGAACATTAACATTTACCCTTATGCTTTCTTCTAAGAGTTTTAAGATTTTGAGGCTGGGCACAATGGCTCATGCCTGTAATCCCAGCACTTTGGAGGCTGAGGCAGGAGGATTGCTTGAGCCTGGGAGTTTGAGGCTGCAGTGAGCTATGATCTTACCACTGCATTCCAGCCTGGGCTACATAGCAAGAATATCTTTTGGTCATTGATGTACTTTGAGTTAATTTTTGTATATATTCTGAAGTAGGGGTCCAACTTTATTCTTTTGCATATGAATATCCACTTGCCCCAGCACCATTTGATGAAGAGACAGTTGTCTTGCTATTGAATGATTTGGCATCCTTGTTGAAAATTAATTGGCTATAGATGTATGGGCTTATTTCTATATGCTTAATTCTATTCCACTGCTCTGTATGTATATCTTTATGCCAGTACCACACTGTTTTGATTATTGTAGCTTTGTATTATGACTTAAAATAGAAAAGTGTGAGTCTTCTAACTTTGTTTTAATTTTCAAGATTGTTTTGGTTTTTCAGGGTCCCATGCAATTCCATATGAACTCAAGAAGTGACTTTTTCTTTTTCTTTCTTTTTTTTTTTTGTTTCTATTTTTTGTGGGGGGACAGGGTCCCACTCTGTTGCCCAGGCTGGAGTGCAATGGCATGATCATGGCTCATTGCAGCTTCAACCTCCCTGGCTCAAGCCATTCTCCCACCTCAGCCTCCCAAGTAGATGGGACCACAGATGCACACCACCAGACCCAGCAAATTTTTTATTTTTAGTAGAGATGAGGCCTCACTATGTTGCTCAGACTGGGCTCAAATTCCTGGGCTCAAGTGATCCTCCTGCCTTGGTCTCCCAAAGTGCCGTGACTTTTCTTTATCTGCTAAAAAGGCCATTGAAATTTTGATGGGAATTGCCTTGAATCTGTAGATCACTTTGAGTAGTATTGCCATCTCAAACAATAATATGTCTTCTAATCCATGTAACCAGAAAGTCTTTCAATTTGTTTAGGTCTTCTTTAATTTCTTTCAGCCATGTTTTGTAGTTTTCAGTGTACAAGTCTTTGACTTCCTTGGTAAAATTTATTCCTAGGCATTTCATTCTTTTGGATGCTATTGTACATAGAAATATTTTCTTAATTTCCTTTCAGGATTGTTCATTGCTAGTGTATAGAATACGATTGATGTTTGTATATTGATCTTGTATCTTGCGAATTTGCTGCATTCATTTGTTAGCTCAAGTAAATTTTTTCTGGAATCTTTGGAACTTTTTGTATATGGGATTATGTCATCTGTGATTAGAGATAATTTTATATCTTCCTTTCTACTTTGGATGCTGTTTTTTCTTCTTGTCCCATTAACCTGACTAGAACTTACAGTACAATGTTGAATGACCGTGGAAAGAGAGAGAGCCTTGTCTTATTCCTGAACTTAGGTGGGAAGCTTTCAATCTTTCACTATTGAGGGTGAAGTCAGTTGTGGGTTTTTCATAAATGTCCTTTATCAGGTTGAGAAAATTTGCTTCTAAATTTTCTGAGAGTTTTTATTCTGAAAGAGTGTCAAATGCTTTTTCTGCGTCAATTGAGATGATCATGTGGATTTTTTCTTTCATTCAACTAATGTTGTGGTTTACCACATTGATTAATTTTCTTATGTGAACCACTCTTGCTGTTGTAGGTAAAGCCTTCTTGGTCATGGTTTATAATCCTTTTAATATGCTGGAGAATCTGGTTTGTTAGTATTTCCTTGAGGATTTTTACATCTGTATTCATAAAGGATATTGGTCTGTAATTGTTTTTTCTTGTGATGTCTTGGCTGTGGTTTCAGTGTAATGCTGGCTTCATAGGGTGAGTTAAGAAGTATTCCTTTTGCTTCTAGTTTTTGGAAGAATTTGAGAAGGATCAATGTTAAATTCTTTAAATGTTTGGTAGCCTTCTTGGATTAGTTTTTGTTAGAAGGTGTTGGAAGGTGATTACTGATTCTCTTTACTTATATAAATGTGTTCATATTTTAAAATTTATTCTTAGTTCAGTTTTGGTAATTTGTGCCTTATTCATTTAAAAATATGTTTTCAACATATGGATGAAGTACCCTTTTCATCTCTGATCCTGTTTTGGTAATTTGTATGTTCTCTTTTTCTCTCTTCTTTTCTCGAATAATCTCACCAAAAGTTTGCCAATTTTATTAATTACTCTTAAAAAAATTTTTGGCCGGGCACGGTGGCTCACTCCTGTAATCCCAGCACTTTGGGAGGCCGAGGTGGGTGGATCACCTGAGGTCAGGGGTTCAAGACCAGCCCTATCAACACAGTGAAACCCTGTCTCTACTAAAAATACAAAAATTAGCCAGGCATGGTGGTGGGCACCTATAATCCCAGCTACTTGGGAGGCTGAGGCAGAAGAATAGCTTGAACCTGGGAGGTTGCAGTGAGCCGAGATCGCACCATTGCCCTCCAGCCTGGGCAACAAGAGCGAAACTCTGTCTCAAAAACAAAAACAAAACAAAACAAAACAAAACAAAACAAAGTTTGGCCTTGTTGATTTTCTCTGTTTTAGGTATGGTTACGATGCCATTTGTTTCTATTTGTTTTTGCTTTTTTTCCTCCACCCTTTGATTTTTGTTTTTCTGTTTATAACTTCTTGAGGTGGATGCTTAATCCACTAATTTTCAGCCTTTCTTCTTTCTCTCTCTCTATATATATTAGGCCAGGCAATATAAATTTGTCTTTTTTGTTATACATGTCTATTTATTAATGAAAAAGGAACTATCACCAACATTCATTTAAAAATAGGCAAAATACATTAACAAACATTTTTCCAAAGAAGATATACAGGTAGCAAATAGACACACAAAAAATGGTCAATACCATAAAATACCAAAAAACAATAAAATCACAGAAGGATGCTATTATACAGCTATTAAAACAACTAAAGTTAAAAAGACTAACCATACCAAGTATTGGTAAGAATGTAGAGAAACAGGAAGGCTCACATACTGTTGATGGGAATGCAAATGGTATAGTTAGGTTATAGTTTGGTAGTTTCTTTAAAAATGAAGCATTCACATACATTGTACTATTGGAACAGGAGAAATAAAACATTTATGCATCTTAAGAATTATATGCCTATGTTCATAGTAGCATTATTTATAACAGCCCCAAACTGGAAATCATCCAATTATTTATCCAAATTGTGGATATCCACAGAATAAATATTTCTCAGCAATACAAATGAACGATTCATGTAACAACATTGCTAAATCTTAAAATAATATGCAGTATGAAAAACATTAGGAAAAGAGGAGTAAATATTTTATTATTCCATTCACGTAAAATTCTAGAAAACTTGAACTATTCTCTTGTAGTGAAAGTAAATCACTGGACTCTTGAAGGCCTTGGAAAGTGCAGGCAGATTGTAAAACAGCATGAGGTGAATCATGAATATGTTCATGATCATGATTAGGGTGGTGTATAAGTACATTTTCACACTGCAGATAAAGACATACCTGAGACTGGGCAATTTACCAGAGAAAGACATTTAATTTGACTTACAGTTCCACATAGCTGGGGAAGTCTCACAATTCTGGCAGAAGTCAAGGAGGAGCAAGTCACATGTGGATGGAGGCAGGCAAATGAAGAGAGCTTCTGCAGGGAAACTCCTCTTTATAGAACCATCTGATCTCATGAAACTTATCACTATCATGAGAACAGCACGGGGAAGACTTGCCCTCATGATTCAATTACCTCTCGCTGGGTCCCTCCCACAATACTGGGAATTCAAGATGAGAGTTGGGTGGGGACACAGACAAACCATATCAGGTGGTTTCATGGGCTTATATGACAAACTCTTCAAATTATACACCATAATCATATATACTACGGCATGTCACTTATACGTCAAGGAAGTTTGTAAAACGTTTCAAAATAAAATACCTGATCTCCCACTTTTCTTCCTTCCTTCCTTCCTTCCTTCCTTCCTTCCTTCCTCTCTTTCTTTCTCTCCTTCTTTCTTTCTTTCTTTTTTGAGATGGAGTGTCACTCTGTTGCCCAGCTGGAGTGCAATGGTGCTATCTTGGCTCACTGCAGCCCCCGCCTCCCGGGTTCAAGTGATTCTCCTGCCTCAGACTCCCAAGTAGCTGGGATTACAGACGCCCACCATTATGCCTGGCTATTTTGTTTTTAATCTTTAGTAGAGATGGGATTTCACCATGTTGGGCAGGCTGGTCTCGAACTCCCGACCTCAGGTGATCTGCCCCCGTTGGCCTCCCAAAGTGCTGAGATGACAGGCATGAGCCACTGCGCCTGGCCTGATCTCCCACTTTTCAGAAACCAGAAGGCTTGGCAACCTCATATTGACTGAACTCTCTTTTCCTTCAGGCTGGAGGAGGGCAACCCTGCATCCATAAGTGCAGGAAATATCGGCAAGCACTGTAGGCTGTTGTGGTCTGAGACAATAGCAACACTGGTGGAAATCACAAGTCCTACATCCCCATCCTGTAGGACTTCTATTATCTGGAGTGCAGTGGTGTGATCTCAACTCATTGCAACCTGTGCTTTCCGGGTTCAAGCGATTCTTGTGCCTCAGCCTCCTGAGTAACTGGGATTACTGATGTTCACCACCACGCCTGCTAATTTTTTAGTAGAGATGGGTTTTACCATGTTGGCCAGGCTAGTCTCGAACTCCTGGCCTCAAGTGATCTTCCTGCATTGGCCTCCCAAGTGCTGGGGTTACAGGTGTGAGCCACTGGGCCCAGCCAGATTTCTATTATCTTTATCCTTTTCCTGCTTCTACAGCAACAGACTTGATGTAAACAACCTAGAAAGTCAACAGAATAAAAAAAAAAGTTAATTTTTTTGCTGACAATGACCTCAGCTATTGGTGATACACAGATTTCTAGGTCCTGTCACTTGCTCAAAGCTATAGTCACAGGAAGATTTGTAAATGCACTTTTATAAGGGGTACATTCCAAGCAGCTTGCTGCAGTCTCTACCATATTCAGTATTTCTGTACCAATTATAGTTCACACCTGACTCCCATCATCTTCTGAGTGACATCAGCCTATGGAATGTTTGAATATCAGGGCATGTCTCCTTATAGAATCTTGTGAAAAACTTCTCAACAGTCCTGGGCATCATATGACATCCTCTGGGAACAATGGAACAAATTTGTCCTATTCTCCGAAGCACAGGTGCTTGTCATAACAGCTGGCCTTTCCTCAGGATAACCTCTAGTCTCACAGAAAGTATAGGCATCCAGGTCACAAATTAGAATAACCAAAACCTTGCATTGTTTCCTAGGAGAGCTTAGGTAGCAAAACAAATATGACCAAAACCAGAATGAGAATTACTCTGTCATTTTACTTTTTCTGTAGAGGCCCACAAAAGCTGTCCACTCCTTCTATAGAGTTCAAGTCTGTTTGCCACCCACTGCTCATAGTAAACAAAACCCCAAGATTACAGGTAGATTCAAACGTAAGGTCTTTAGTGGTGGTGCATACCTGTAGTCGCAGCT
Organism: Trachypithecus francoisi; assembly: GCF_009764315.1. Taxonomy (NCBI): domain Eukaryota; kingdom Metazoa; phylum Chordata; class Mammalia; order Primates; family Cercopithecidae; genus Trachypithecus; species Trachypithecus francoisi. The sequence continues at coordinate 12,709,158 of NW_022681471.1, read as the reverse complement.
ACTCAGGAGGCTGAGGCATGAGAATCGTTTGAACCCTGGAGGTGGAGGTTGCAGTGAGCTGAGATCGCACCACTGCACTCCAGCCTGGGTGACAGAGGGAGACCCTGTCTCAAAAAAATGTATATATATAGCCTTTGTTAGTGCACAAACTAGAGCAATGTGAGGCAGTCAGTTGCCAGGTGGTGACTAGGAGGCTAGAAGAATGACCAAGAGTTGTGTGAGACCAAGAATTTCCATGAAGGGAAGCCTTCCACATAAGCCTCCAGCAGAACCCAGCTGGGCCCTCCTCCTCCCAAACTGGGTCAGACGTATGCTGTGATCAGTCAGAAAAGGGAATGAATTCCCCTAAAGCTCAGACTGCTCGAGATTTCCTCCAAAGAAGAGAACACATAGATGTCTGCCTTGCCTCAGAACATCAGGGTGATCAATTCCTACTGTGCAAGGTAGTAGAAGGGAGATGGTTTCTACCAGAGAAACTTGGAAGCATAAGGTTCAACTTCAGGCAGGTGGCTCCCTCATAAATGCTCTCCACTGCCACAATACTACAGAGACAGTACATTCTCTCTAGGTCTAAGGCTCTTCTGAAGTGTGGACTTTCAGGAGCTAAATGATGATAGATCTTGAAGGTAAATGCTCTTCCACATTTGCTGCATTCATGAGGCCGCCACGTGTTATGACATTTTTGGTGATGAATGAGGCTGGAGCACTGGCTAAAGGAATTCCCACATTGGTTGCACTCATAAGGCCTTTGCCCAGTGTGAACCACCTGATGTTGAATAAGGCCAGACTTTTGGCTAAAGGACTTTCCACGCTGGCCACACTCATAAGGCCTTGCTCCAATATGAATTCTCTTGTGTTGGATAAGGATGGAGGCCTTTCTCCAGTGTGAACTCTCTGCTGACTAAAGGATTTCCCACGCTGGCCACACTCTTAAGGCTTGTTCTGGTGTGAATTCTTTGGTGTTGATTAAGAATGGCACTTTGGCTTCAGGAATTGACTACAGGAATTCCCACATTCATCACACTTATAAGGCCTTTCTCCAGTATGAACTCTTCAGTGTTTAACAAAAGTGGCTTTTTTGCTAAAGGATTTCCCACATTGGCTACCCTCATATAGGCCTTGCTCCAGTGTGTATTTTCTGGTGGTCAACAAGGCTGGAGCTTTGTCTGAATAATTTTCCACATTTGCTGCACTCATAAGGCCTTTTTTTAGTGTGGATTCTCCAATGGTCATTCAGGTGGGAGGTTTGGCTAAAGAATTTTCCACATTCATTGCATTCCGAGAGTCTTTCCCCAGTATGCACTCTCTGGTGCTAAACAAATGAGTACTTGCCACAGAAGGCTTCCCCACATTTGCCATTTTTTGTTTTGTTTTGTTTTGTTTTTGAGACAGACTTTCACTCTGTTGTCCAGGCTAGAGTGCAGTGGCGTGATCTCAGCTCACTACAACCTTTGCCTCCTGGGTTCAAGCAATTCTCCTACCTCAGTCTCCCAAGTAGCTGGGACTATAGGTACACACCACCACACCTGGCTAATTTTTTTTTTTTTTTTGTATTTTTAGTAGAAACAGCGTTTCACCATGTTGGCCAGGAAGGTCTCGAACTTCTGACCTCAGGTGATCTGCCCACCTCGGCCTCACAAAGCGTTGGGATTACAGGTGTAAGCCACTGTGCCCGGCCGGCTTTCCCACATTTGATACACTCATAAAGGCTTTTTCCAGTGTCGACTCTTAGACAGTGAACAGGAGTGTTTGTGCCTGGAAGCTTCCCACACTGACCTGACTTGTAATAACTTTGTTGACTGTGAGTGTCCTCTCCACATTTGGTGATTGTATTGGGCTTCTCAGTTTTAGGAAAGACCAGGGATCTAGAAGCCCCAAGATGACTGGGAGGTCCTTCCGAACCTCGCATTTGAGGAAGGACTTCCCTGACATACGGAAAGGCAGCGCTTCACATACGAGGCTCTGTCCATGCTCCTCTTCAAGGATTTCTTTGCACTGTGATGTTTCTGTGCTGGTACTGGTTTGCACGTGCTCCAACCAAGTATGGTTCCTTCCCAAAGAGATTAGCCAGAGGCAAAATATCTTTCAGGAATGGAACACATATCTCACAGGGTTCAGTCGTCCGTGTGGATGAACCTGCCTTAGACCGTGACACTCCCACAGAAACATTCTGCTCAGAAGGTGTCTCTTCATCCTCTTTACCATGCCCACAACCCAGTGATGCTACTTTTACAAGAGGCACATTCCAACTAGCTTGCTGCAGGCTCCACCACACCCAGTATTTCTGTACAAAATCCTGGGTAAAATACAGGTGCAAAGTTCTCCAGCATTACTTCAAGGTATAGGAGTCCTCTGAGCCTCATCAGGAAGTCCCCACTCTTCCTGTGAGAAGTAAATGGCGATGTCCTCAAAGTTCAAACAGCCCTTTGTGAGATTTATATGTGCTTCTGTAGTCACGGTAACCTGAGTCAGGGCCCTCAGCTCTGCCGCTGCCATAGGAGCCTGTGGGCAGTGCGGGGCTGGGACCAGGACCAAGACTAGCGCGGGGACCCGAGTAAAGCTGTCACCCCCGCCGCCACCGACCCCCATACCCGCCACTGTTCAGCAGGAGAACCCCTCCCCTCGCCCCTTCCTGCCCTCTTGCCAAACAACGTGCTCCCAAAGCTCGGATGTCCTGGATGGACTCAAGAGCTGCTAAATGACTGCTACTGGAGCAATACCCGGTTTTTTTTTTTTTTTTTTTTTTTTTGAGACAGAGTCTCGCTCTGTTGGCCAACTGGAGTGCAATGGCACGATCTCGGCTCACTGCAACCTCTGCCTCCTGGGTTCAAGCGATTCTTCTGCCTCAGCCTCCCAAGTAGCTGGGATTACAGGTGCCCGCCACCACACCCAGCTAATTTTTCTGTTTTTGGTAGAGACGGGGTTTCACCATGTTGGTCAGGCTGGTCTCAAACTCCTGACCTCAGGTGATCCACCCACCTCAGCCTCCCAAAGTGGTGGGATTACAGGCATAAGCCACTGCGCCCGGCCTCTTTTGTATACGTAAATAATGATCAAATATTGGCAACTTTATATGGTTTATCCTAATATTTAAGGCTAAAAACTTGCTGTAAGCACTGGTATTTCCCATAAGTTAAAATACTGATATTACAAAATTATTTATTGTTGATGAGTGCATTTATTTATAGTAAAAGTGCAAATCATGCATGGGAAAGATACACACCAGTTTTAGGATAGTAGTTAGTTTAGAGAAGGAAGGATTATGAAGGAATATAGATGTAACATTTCATTTCATACAAATACAGCATTAAAATATGAATAAACATGTATAGCAAATAAGGCAGAATAGTAACATCTGTTTAATTTTGTTATTGGGTAAATCCCACAAGATTTTATACTTAGAGGAGTTTGAGACCAGCGTGACCAACATGGTGAAACCCTATCTCTACTAAATATACAAAAATTAGCTGGGCATGGTGACACAGGCCTATAATCCCAGCTACTTGGAAGGCTGAGGCAGGAGAATTGCTTGAACCCAGGAGGCGGAGGTTGCAGTCAGCTGAGATCGCACCACTGCACTCCAGTCTGGGCAACAGAGTGAGACTCCGTCTCAGAACAACAACAACAACAACAACAACAAAATCCAGGATCCAACTTAGGATCATAAAATACATTTAGTTGTCAGTGTTTGTTTAATTTCCCTTAATCTAGAGCAGTTCCCCTGTACTTTTTTTCTTCAGTCTTTCATGACATTGCCTTTTTCAAAAGTCCAAGCTAGTTATTTTATATTTGTCTGATTGTCTTATTTTGATTAAATCCAAATTAAAAATACTTGGCAGAATACTACATAGGTAATGTTATGTCCTTTGTGCATCTTATCAGGAGACACAAGTTTGTCCCATTATTTATCTCCGTTCTTTTTTGTTTCTTTCTTTCTTTATTTTATTTTATTTATTTATTTTTTTGAGACAAAGTCTTGCTCTGTTGCCCAGGCTGCAGTGCAGTGGCATGATCATGGCTTACTGCATCCTTGAACTCCTGGACTCAAGTGATCTTCCCATCTCAGCCTCCTGAGTAGTTGGGACTACAGGCATGTACAACCACGTCCAGCTGATTTTTAAAGTTTTTTGTAGAGATGGGATCTCATTATGTTGCCCAGGCTGGTCTTGAACTTCTGGCCTCAAGGGATCCTCCTGCTTCAGCCTCCCAAACTACTGGAATCACAGCATGACCCAAGGTGCCCAGCCTCACCTCCATTCTTTTTATGGTTTGTTTTCAGAAAAGCACAATTTTAATGCTGCCAGCGGTATTGACAAATATTTGAGCTCAGATTTGACACTACATAGATCTATGGCTATCTCAACAAGACATCATAGAACTTACTTGTTCATAATGTTGACAATGAGGCGTTAAGAAAGGATATATGGTGATCAATATCTTTAAAGAGCATATTTTACTAGTAGCTTCAATAATATTTACCATTTCTGAAATTCCTATTTCGTATAATGACATTTTTACAATCACGGTTAGATTGATTGATTGATTTTGAGATGGAGTCTCGCTCTGTTGCCCAGGCTGGAGTGCAGTCGCTCAATCTCAGCTCACTGCAACCTCTGCCTTATAGGCTCAAGCGATTCTCGTGCCTCAGCCTGCCAAGTAGCTGGGATTACAGGTGTGCCACCAAGTCCGGCTAATTTTTTGTATTTTTAGTAGAGACAGGGTTTGGTCATGTTGCCCAGGCTGGTCTTGAACTCCTGAGTGCAGGCAATCTGCCCACCTTGGCTTTCCAAAGTGCTAGGATGACAGGCGTGAGTCAACGCACCTGACCTCATTTTAGTGTTTTTTAGTAGAGACGGGCTTTCTTTCTTTCTTTCTTTCTTTTTTTTTTTTTTGAGACGGAGTCTTGCTCTGTCACCCAGGCTGGAGTGCAGTGGCGTGACCTTGGCTCACTGCAAGCTCCACCTCCTGGGTTCACACCATCCTCCCACCTCTGCCTCCTGAGTAGCTAGGACTACAGGCGCTTGCCACCACATCCGGCTAATTTTTTGTATTTTTAGTAGAGATGGGGTTTCACCGTGTTAGCCAGGATGGTCTCGATCTCCTGACCTTGTGATCCGCCCGCCTCAGCCTTCCAAAGTGCTGAGATTACAGGCGTGAGCCACCGCACCTGGCAGAGATGGGTTTTCACCATGTTGGCTAGTCTGATATCGAACTCCTGGCCTCAAGTGATCCACCAACCTCAGTATCCCAAAGTTCTTTCTTTTTTTTTCTTTTTCTTTTTCCCCCTTTCCCCTCCCCCTTTCCTGGCCTTCACTGGGTTTTGAACACTCTTGGGAGTTATTTTCTTTTCCCACAACATTTCACTTTCTCCTGGCTTCCATTGTTGCTGATAAGAAGTTGCATGTCAGTCTTATCATTGTTACTTGATGATTTTCTGTCTTTTTCTCTGGTTGCTTTTAAGATTTTCTCCTTGTCTTTCTGTACTTTCACTGTTATGTATCAAGAAGTGGGTTTCTTTTCATTTATTCTGCTTTGGGTTTCTTCAATCTGTCAGTTGGTGTCTTTCACAGGTTCTAAGAAATTCTGTCATTATGTTTCTGAATGTTGCCTTTTTCTCATTTTTCTTTCTTCTTTGTCTCTCTGGAACTCTGAGTATAATCAATCCTCATTATTTGTGGACTGCATATGTGCAGATTCACCTACTTGCTAAAATCTATTTGTATCCCCAAATTAATCTTATTTTAATGGTCATTCATGGACATGCTCAGAGTGGCAAAAAATTGGAGTCACCTGATGTAGATGTTCCCAGCTGAGGTCAAACAAGGTGATGCTCTGCCTACTTGCTTCAGCTCTCATACTGTACACACATGTCCTTTTTGCTATCTGTTTAGTGTTTTGGTTTTGGTTTTTGGATGTTTGTGCTTTTTGTTGGTGATTTCTCTGTTTAAAATGTCCCCCAAGCATCTTTCTTGGTACAAGAAGGCTGTGAAAATCCGTGTGTTAAATAAGCTTCATTCAAACATGAGTTAAAGTGCTGTTGGCCATGGGTATGTTAAGTAAGCTGCCTTTAAACAAAAACACACATAAAACAAAGTTATATATTGATTAATTAATGAAATAATTGTGAACAGATGCTCACAGGAACTTAACCTTTTATTTCTCCTAGGAACAATGGTTCAGTATTCACTAATCCACTATTCACAATGACTTTATAGAACATAACTCTTATCAACAATGAGAAGTGACTGTGTTAGAACATCTTCTATCTTATTTCTCACTTTCTCTTTTCTTATTTTCTTTTTCTTTCTTTCTTTCTCCTTCCTTCCTTCCTTCCTTCCTTCCTTCCTTCCTTCTTTCCTTCCTTCCTTCCTTTCTTTTCTCTTTCTCTCTCTCTCTTTCTTTCTTTTCTTTCTTTCTTTCTTCTTTCTTCTTCCTTTCTTCCTTTCTTCCTTTCTTCCTTTCTTCCTTTCTTCCTTTCTTCCTTTCTTTTTGAGATCGAGTTTTGCTCTTGTTGCCCAGGCTGGAGTTTCACTCTTGTTGAATGGCTCAAACTCAGCTCACTGCAACCTCCGCCTCCTGGTTCAAGTGATTCTCCTGCCTCAGCCCCTGAGTAGCTGAATGACAGGCCTGTGACACCACGCCTGGCTAATTTTGTGTTTTTAGTAGAGATAGGGTTTCTCCATGTTGGCCAGGCTGGTCTTGGACTTCCAACCTCCTGTGATCCACCCGCCTCAGCCTCCCAAAGTGCTAGGATTACAGGCGTGAGCCACCTTGACCAGCCTCTCTTTTTTTTTTTCTATTGTTTTATCTCTCTGTGTAGCATAATAGATAATTTATTTTGACTTAATTTCCAGTTCATTTTTTGCCCTTCAGTTGTACCATATGACTACTGGTAAGTGTTGAGTTTTAAACTTCAGTTATTTGTTTTGCTATAAGTTTTATTTGGTTTCTTTTTAAGTCTTCAGTGTCACTTTTTAGGGTTCCCTATTCTCTGTAGATTTGATTTAGCTTATGTTTCATTTCATAAAAATGGTAAGCATACCTTACAGTTATTTAATAGTCTGTATTATCTGAACTTAGCATTATCTGAATAGTCTTCACTATCTGAAGTTTTTGACGGTCTGTTTTTGTGCTGGTTGTAGCCACTGGTTCTTGCTCTTGGGGTCTAGTTTTCTTGTGTGCTTGGTCATCTTGTATTGAGACAGGATGTTGCTCTCTTGCCCAGGTTGGAGTGCAGTGACATGATCATGGCTCACTGCAGCCTCAACTTCCTGGGCTCAAGTGATCCTCTCACCTCAGACTACAGATGTGTGCCGCCAGGACTACAGATGTGTGCCGCCATGCCCATACTTCGTTATCTTTGACCATGTGTTCCTCACTGAATTTAAAAATTATTTGTAAGAATAATTTGAGATCAAGGATAAAGGTATCTTTCTCCAACATATGTGTTCGTTTCTCTCAGGTACTTGGGGGTACCAGCAATATGGCATTTCTTAAACCTCGTTCAAGGCTGGAGGTTCCGTGATCAACCCACAGAAATAGACTTGGGTTTTAATCCCATGTGAGGACTGTCCCACTCTGATTCATCCTTTTCCTGAGGGTGTAGGGTCCTAGTTTATTGAGGGAAGGATCTACTATTTGTGGAGGCTCCAGGTTTGACTTCTGTCCTGATGCCACTTGCTCTGTGAATTATTCAAAGTGAAAGTTCAAAAATTTATGATTGTCAAGAACCCTCAGAGAAAAAGTTTCTTTTGCTCTTATTCACCTCACTGGTAAATATTAAACCTTCAATTCTGGCCTAGTAATTCCTTACCATTTTGTCAGAGTTTTTATGCTTTTTTTTTTTTTTTAGATGGAGTCTTGCTCTGTTGCCCAGGCTGGAGTGCGGTGGCATAATCTTGGCTCACTGCAACTTCTGCCTCCGGGGTTCAAGCCATTCTCCTGCCTCAGCCTCCCAAGTACCGAGATTACAGGTTCCTGCCACCACGCCTGACTAATTTTTGTATTTTTAGTAGAGATTAGGTTTCACCTTTTGGCCAGGTTGGTCTCGAACTCCTGACCTCAAGAGATCCAACCAACTCGGCCTCCCAAAGTGCTGTGATTACAGGTGTGAGCCACTGAGTCTGACTGAAAGCTAGCATTTAATTCAGGCTCTCCTGTCTCTTCTGTTTAAGGTGGAGACCATTCCTACTTTTTCTTCTGGCTTATTTATTTACTTTTATTTCTAGAGACATGATCTCACTCTGTCATCTAGGCTGGAGTGCAGTTGCATGACCATGGCTCATTGCAGCCTCAAATTCCAGAGCTCAAGCAATCCTCCTGCCTCAGCCTCCCAAGTAGCTAAGACTACAGGTGTGTGCCACCATGCTTAGTTAATTTTTAAAAATTTTTAAAGAGATGGGGGCTCACTTTGTTGCTCAGCCTAGTCTTGAACTCCTAGTTTCAAGCAATCCTCCCTCTTTGGCTCCCCTAAAGTGCTGGGATTGCAAGCATGAGCCACCATGCCCTCTTCTTGGCTTAATTCCTCATCTTCTGTGTGTGATCACTCAAATGGGAGAAGACATATCTCCAGAAGAATGAGCAGTAGGTATAAGGCACAGGACACTTCCTCAGGGCAATAAGTTCTGCAGAACATAAAGTAACTCTAGTTCAACTACACACAGCTATTTTTGCAATACTTCATATTACAAATCAAAACTCGGTTCATCAATCTAAAAACATCTTCATTCAGGTTGCTCCATGGTTTCCATTAAGAACGAAGGATAGGATTGAAGAACATTCAAAAAATAAAACAAAACAAAAACAAAGGCCAGGTACTTTCTTTGCATGTATGGAACTGAAGGGCTCATTTAGGTGTTCTCTCCAACCCTATCCATAAAAGCAGCAGTTGGAACTAAAGATGAATTCACATTTCTACTTCCCAGTCTTGGTGCTTGTACTTTTTAATTACAGCTTTCTCGACTTTTATCCATCAATATTTTCCCCCAAATTTTCAGACCTCACAATTCATCCTAGACATCTTGTTAACTTTCCGTCAAAACAGCGTATTCCAACTGCCTCTTTCCTCCATCTTTCCCCTTCATCACCTTGGATAGTTTAGATGGAACAAGAGTTAACAGCCTACAATGCTGCCTTTCATAAAAGCTGCTTGCTAATAAATAGATCTTGCCAACATATTTGCTTATAAAAATAGGCACCTCTGTGGCAATATTTTATTCCTATGATGCTTTTTCCATTCTATCAGGACATGCCAGAAATGTGACATTTTAGTTGATGGTCTTTAGTACCATGAACTCAACTGTTCAGCTTCAGCATACTTTGATCTGCGTTTTGACTGGCTAAGACCCTTAAGCTGAGATATTTTAACACATCAGTGAGACACTGAATCTGTTATGAGAAGGCAGAGAGTAGTGCTTGAAGAACTGTCTATTGGTTTTTAAATGTGAAAATTGTTACTTATAGTCCAGCAAATTTTTTTTATGATCTTACAGAATTGCAAGATATCTCAAGAAAGTGTCTTAAAACATCACCTTTTAGAACAATTTGCTTTCCGCCAGGAAATATGTATATTGAATGTGAATGGGAAGTGGAATGAAAGTGTCTGTGTATAATATAAAGTGCACCAGGAAGTGGAAGGGATGGAGGTGAGAGACAGCTTGTTCCTCAGGCAGAGGAAAAGAAGGAATAATTTATTTAAACCTGGCCATCTGCCTCTTCCTGTCCCCACAAGTTTGTAGGGACAATTAGTTGAGGATACACTAGGTTATGGTGTAGTAATAACTCCAAATCTTAGTGGCTTAACACAAGAAATATTTATTTGTCTCTCATATCCAGTGTAGGTCTGAGGGACTTTCTAGCATGACTGTATCTCTATGCATCAACTAAGCTAGTCAGCCTGAGGGAGCTTTACCATCCGGCAATTGTACCATTTTAAAAACATGGTTGTTTTAAACTTGCTTGATGTAACATGGGAAGAAAGAGTTTGAGGCTCGGCTACATGCTACCCTCTAACTGGGCACCTTTCTTCTCAATGCAACTAGACTCATCTCTCTAAAATGCAAACTGGTTCATGCCACTCCCTTGCTTACAACTCCCACCGCCATTAGGGTAAAGTCCAAATTCTGATTCCACGGTTTGTAAGATTCCCCAACACCTATTTTTGGATTATTTCTCTAGCTTCACTCCCCATTAGTCCCCTATTGCCCTCTTGCACTCTACGATCCTGCTATGCATTCTTTTTCTGGTTCTTGAATTGAGTGGTTTACCTCCATGCTTTTGCACATACTGTTCATTCTGCCTGTGAGTCTTTCTCCACCTCATTCGTCTGGCAAACTCCTATTCGTCCTGTGGGCTTACATGTCACTAGAATCTCTCTCTTTGCCTCCTCAACCATGCTGGGGGTCACTCCTCTGTGCTTCCATGGCCATCAGTATTTCTGCACGACCTGGTGATATCATAATTAATAGTTTTTATCTCCCTCACTGCAATGTGAGCTCCATATGAGAAGGGACTATGTCTTGTCCAATGGCCAGCACATGGCTTAGCAAAATATTTGTGAACAAAAAACTAAGTAAAAGA